>NC_059104.1:189690740-190002458 GCF_020740685.1 Jaculus jaculus
GCTGTGGAGGCCCCACATAACCCCATTATGAAGCGCTCACAGGGCTAACATGTCCTCAGGGGAGGGCAGATCAGAAAGGAAGCTCAAGATGCTGTGCCACTGGGTGACTTGAACATAGGGCATAAGAGACCAGGCTTCTGTTTAGGATCAGAGCTGGGCCACATCACAGGCCCACAGAGGGCCTGAGGCAAAAGCACGCCTTTTCCCCATCAGCTGCCACCTTCACTAGTAAATGCAGCCATTGATACTAATGAAGGAACCATGTGGGGCAGAGAGAGTAGCCACTGGGCAAGACTCTGGAGGCCAGCTGTGTGGCCATCACTGGTACTTGGCCTCTGGCCAGACAGAAAATTTCTCTTAGTTTTCTTTTCTGCAAAATGGAACTGTAGACACAGCACACCTAAGAAGCATTTTGGAACATGGTGCAATGGAAAATGTACCTGTGTTGTTCCTAATACACATACAGGAAAGAAGAGGAGATTCCTCAGCTCTGAGGCCCAGTGGTTTGATCCCAGCCCCAAACAACCACGGGAGACTGTTCTCCTGGGAGGGGCAAGCTGAACTCCTGCCTTTGAAAGGAAAAATACTTCCATGATGTCACTCAGAGAAGGGCAGAGGAAGATGCAACGAAGTACCCATAGGACACCTCCCAGAGCCTTAGGCACTCTGCCTTCATGCGCCATCTGGGTGGGTCTCTCTCTCCCTCCCTCTCTCTCTCTCACTCTCTCTCTCTCTTTCTTTCTCTCAATCTCTCTCTGTGTGTGTGTGTGTGTGTGTGTGTGTGTGTGTGCACATGCACTGAGGCCAGAGGACATCTTCAGGTGTCATTCCTCAGGTGCTTTCCAGAGCCCCAGGGATCCACCTGTCTCTGCTGCCCAGGGGCTGGAATTACAAGTGTGCTACCACACCCAGCTTTTCTTTCTCTGAGTGGATGAAAAGTTTAATGAATTGCAAACCACTAGGAGTGCTACTGCAGAAACACTCACTGCCATGACTTGGAGACGGTTTTCTGTGCTTGCTTCTAGTATCTTGACATAGATAGATGAATGCATCTTATTGTAAATGAGTCTTACCACGCTTCTTTGATGCTTTAACATTTTTGTGTAAACATTTCCATCCCTCACTATTAGCACTTTTTATTTTAATTTTTAGTAGTTTTTTTAATTGAGAAGTTTATGATATTAATATATTGAATATTGGGAATGTTCTATTGGGTTATATACTCATGTTCCCTCTCCCCTGCCCTCATTCCACGGAGAGCCCTCCTCATTAGGGTTATTGGTATTCACTGTGGGCTCATGAATGCACTAGTGAGTCTCAGTGGAGGAGACAGCTCTTCAGAAGACACCTTCCCTCACATCCCCGCCCTTCATTATCAGATAAATGATACTGCCTCCAGAAGCTTCCCTATTCTGCCCAGGAAGCTGTGCTCTTTCATCTAGGCCCTCCTGTGGGTTCTGCATTCCTCTTTGTTAATGCATATTCTTACAAGAGCTCTCCACCTCTAGGTGGACAACTGTCCCAACTTTTTCTGGGAGTGAGTCTTTGCAACACACTGGACTTCCAGTGATAAAACTGGGACAAATCTGTCACCCTACTTTCCCTTGTCCTTTAATGACTGTGAGTCCCTAGGAATATGTGATCCCATCCTACCCAGCCTACCCTGCCTGCTTCTATACAAAGCAAGTGCTGAATTGTTTTTGGAGTTAAGGAAGTTAGTAGGACCTGCTTTTCTCCATCCAGATTCAGAACACATTGAGATGGTTGCCCTGAAAAGCCATACATACAGAGATAGAACTCTGACTTCATTGGAGATGAAGCTTGATATTTGAGAGGCGACGTAATTCGTCTAGTCAATTGTCTTCTAATATTTCACCTCTTCACTAAGACACTTTGTCAGTCACAACTTCCAGTCCTTCTGAACCACGGTGAGCATTTCCAAGTGCCCAGAATGGGAAACAAAGGGGTGTTCCTGAAGGCAGATCCCCAAAAGAGCCAGAGGCTGAGCAGAGTGTCTCCCAGACTTTCTCAGTTTATAACTTACTCTTCCTTTCTTTGAGATGAAGGAGTTAGGAGAAGACCGTAGAAACTAGGGATGAGTGGTGTAGCAGGCTTCTTCTACAGAATGCCCAGAGCCCGTGAGAGGAGAAGTTCCAGAACTGTTGGAGCCAATGCACAAACATTAATAATGCTAATGATAATCTTTTTTACTTACTGCTATTGGGCCATCTGTTGAGAAGATTGGAGCTGTTGCAGGGCACAAGCTATTCCTGTGCCCACCATCCCCAGTCTGCCCACAAATACAGAGGAGGATGGACAGCATCAGCATGGTTATTTCTTGCTGAGATGCCCTCAGTTGCTGGCTTGAGATACAAGAACCTTCCAAACAGCCACTCTGCAGCTGCCAGACATGGACTTTGTCAACTATTCATTCCCATAACTTGCCAGAGCTGCACCAAGGAAGCAGTTATCGTTTCCAGGGTTTTGTATCTAATGAGATGCATCAAGTAGCCTCAAAAACAGAGTACTCCACCTGTATATCTTTTTTAAACTATTTTATTTATTTATTGGAGAAAGAGAGAAAGAAAGAGAGAGAGAGAGAGAGAGAGAGAGAGAGAGAGAGAGAGAGAGAGAGGATGGGTGTACCAGGGCCTCTGATCATTGCAAACAAACTCCAGATTCATGTGCCACTTTGTGCATCTGGCTTACATGGGTCCTGGGGAATCACACCTGGTTCCTTAGGCTTCATAGGCAAGTATCTTAACCACTAAGGCATCCCTCCAGCTGTTGTATATCTTATAGATGGAGAAGCTGAAACTTAACAAAGCTACGTAATTGTCCAAGGCCACCCAGCTACTATTTGTATTTGACAAACCCAGTCTTGCTCCACTGCCATGTTCTTTTTTTTTCTTTTAAATTTTTATTAGCATTTTCCATGACTATAAAAAAAATCCCATGGTAATTCCCTCCCCCCCACACTTTCCCCTTTGACATTCCATTCTCCATCATATTACCCAGAGCCATGTTCTTAACCCCTACACATCACACTTACATAAAAGTTCTGTGGCAAAGGTGTGCTTGTGTGATGGTCTTCAATAGATCAAACTGAAATAAAATCCCGTAGTTTGGCGAGAAGGACATTTGGCATTGGGTGTGGATGGTATTTGGCAGTGAACGTGAAAACAGACTGCTGTACGATTGGCTGCTGTAATGCTGATTTTAAATAAGATGTAAATAATTAATTCCCAATTTGCTTATAAGTTAAGCAATGGTATACTATAATGTGACCTAAGAGTATGTTGGTAAAGGGCCACTGAACAATGTACAACATCAAGAAATGTTGTGATAACAAACCCATGTTTCTAGCCAAAAGAGAGCCTGTAAGTTATTATTTATAAGACATCAAATAAATCAGGTTACTTGAAAAAAAAAAAACAGAGTACTCGCCTGCTTGCTAGAAAATGTTCATTTGTTTAGGATGTAAGGTATTTGGTCTCATTGAGATAGTCAAAACGTTGTGTGATGCTTTAGCTCAAGTAAGATTCATTGTAGGCTTTTGACATTGCAGCACAACACTGTCATTTGCAAAGTTCATGCTCAAGAACTGTGCAAATGAATCACAAAAAAATGCAGGAAGAAGTCCCAGAGCGTTTTATGATTTTTGTTGTAGATTGCATTCCCAGCTGTCTGTGGCTACAGGATGGACATGCCTGCTAGGCCTTCTGTATAGAGACAACAGGAATTTGAGGTTATGTGAAACCAGAGATCTGATTCAACCAAAGGACTGCGGAAGCACTGCTCCTTTCCCAATGTTTGGGTGCTTGATCAACCTTCTTTCCCCAGGGCAATCAGGAAGGCCAAGTGTGAAGAGGCCAGGATCTCAAATCCACCCAATGTTATAGATGAATGTGATTCAACAAGAAACTAGGGAAAGCTGGGCATGAGGCCCAAGTGGACTCTAATGAAGAAATCAGGGTGTGGGATGTCCTTGGAGGCAAATGGCAGATGGAAGAAGAAAAGGCCAGTAGTAAGACTGATTGGTTGGAGTCATGGTCCCGCTAGTTAGACCAGATTTGTCTGGATTCAGGCTTGTGATCTGCCTGTCTCAGCCTCCAGAGTGCTATGATTGTAGGTGTGTGTCACCACACCTGGCTTAGTAGTAAGGCTAGGTAGTAACTATGCTGTGGTTCAATTCATATGCTCCATGAAAAGAGGTCCTCTGAGTCTGGACCTCTTCATCTAAATAAGGTAGGACAGACTGGGTTAGACACCTAACTGGATCTTAGCAGCTCAATTAGACTACCCAGAACCAGAACCATCAATCATCAAGCACCTCCACCCTGATGAAATCTTCAGGGAGATACTTTTGACAGCAGATTTTAATGGCTCCATGTCCTCCGTATCACATAGCAAGTGTCATATCCTGAGTATGGCATGCGTGGAATATTAATAAAAACCTAGTGACACATTGACTCACAATTTAGTATTTGCACTGTGATTACTTGTGACAGCCATCTTCTGAATCCTCAGATATTAACATTCCAAATCTCCCTATGTCATATTCCATTGCCTCCATGGCTCACATCTGCCCAGGAGAATTTCATCATTCCTCATAATGGGTTTATTTCAGAACTTCCATAGGCAACAAACTGAGGTAGCGTGATGGATTTCTAGCCATGGACTGTTAGGCCTAAGGACTAATTTTTTGCTTCCTCACCAGCTTCTTCCCGAAGGAGGAGCTCTACCACCTTCACATGGAAATCCAAGCAAACAAACAGGGGTCTCCTCCAGGTGTAGAGGCAAAGCCTTCCCCTCCACATGAAAATAGAAGGACCAGGTCAGCTCCAAATGCTGTTGTCCTCTTGCTGAAATGCAGGAAACATCAGACAAGTGATTGTATGCATTTGTTGGGTGTGTGTGTGTGTGTGTGTGTGTGTGTGAGAGAGAGAGAGAGAGAGAGAGACAGAGAGAGAGACAGAGAGAGAGACAGAGAGAGAATGAGTATTATGTGCAGTGTGTGCATGTGTGTATAGATGCATCCTCACTGAGTGTATGCATGTAGAAGCCAGAGAGGGCTTTGGGTGCTCTTATCTATTGTCTATCCATGTACTTTCTTGAGCTCAGGGTCTCTCCCTCATCCTGGAACTACCATTTTCAGTTACAAATCTCTAGTGCTTCTCTGCCACCCCCAAACTGGGGTTACAGGAATGTGTGGCTATGCCTGCTCTTTTTTCTGTGCATTTAAGGAATCATACTTGTTGGTCTTCAGCCACAGAGGACCTAATGTTTAAGTAGTAAGCACTCTTCCAAACCCTAAATTAATTATGAATTATTATATATGTAAAAATCTTGTATCACAAACATCTAAGCACAGTCTTAATAAGCTTAAAGTATATCTTCTCATAACAGGAACTTTCTTTTTGGCAATAGAATATGCAGGGAGGTATGTGTGTTCTTTGAAAGATTAGGAAGAGGTGGCAAGTTAACACTTAACAAGAATATTAGTTTTCACTAGCCATGGTGGCACATGCCTTTAATACCAGCACTTGAGAGGCAGAGGTAGGAGGATCACTATGAGTTTGAGGCCAGCATGAGAATACATAGTGAATTCCATGTCAGCGTGGGATAGAGTGAGACTCTACCTGAAAAATCCAAAAAAAAAAAAGAATATTAGTTTTTTGTTTTTCTGTGGTTGCTATAACAATTACCACAAATTTGGTATATTAATTACTTTTTTCATTTCTGTGAACAAAAATCTGACAAGAAGCAACTTAATGGAGGAGGGTTTATTTTGGCTCACAGTTTGAAGGTATACCATCCATCATAGCCTGGGAAGGCACGGTTGTGGGAACATGAGGCAGTTGGTCACACTATGTGTTCAATCAGGAAACAGAAAGAGACAAATGCTAATATTCAGTTGGCTCCATCCTTTCCCCTTGTTATTCATTCTGTGAGGTCTATCTTCCCTAGTTAAACCTCTACACAGAAACCTTGACAGACCTTGTCTCTCACATAGCTGGCAATGAAGATTCACACAATTGATCATCTAAAGTAATATAAATATATTCTCTCATAGTACTCAAGGGAAGTTAATAGCAATAGGTCAATATCACAGTGCCATCAGGGATTCATTCCTTCCAAAGATTCTAGAGGAGGTTAAAGTTCTTGTTTTTCCAACATCTGAAGGCTGCCAATACTCCTTAGTGTCTAGATATCTCTGTCTGCTCCATTCTCAAGTTATCTTCTCTTGTGTGTATAAAACTCTTCTCTACTTCTCTTTTACAAGTTACACCTCTTACAGTTAGGGTCCAGTCTATGCAATCCAGGATAATCTCCCCATCTCAATACATTTAATCAAATCTACAAAGACTCATGCTCTGCCTTTTGTCTTATGAGGTAATATTCTCAGATCCCAGGGCTAGAATGGGGCTATCTTCTATTTATTTATTCATTCATTCATTCATCCATTTATTCATTTATTGTTATTTTTATGTAGTGTGTGTGTGTGTGTGTGTATGTGTGTGTGTGTGTGTGTGTACAGACATGTATACACTGTGTGCACATGTGCAGAAGACAGAGGAGGATTTTGGGTGACTTCCTCTATTGCTCTTTAATCTTATTTCCCTGAGACCTAATGTCTCACTGTATCTGGAACTGACTATTTCTCAGTAAGACTGGCTGACCAAGGAGCCCCAGTGTTCTCTTATCTCTACCCTTTTTAGTCCTGGGGTTCCAAGTATGCATGGCAGCAGCTTTTTATATGCATCGGGTGTTGAACTCAAATCCTCATGCTTGTACATCAAGTACTCTTAATCACTGAGCCATTTCCCAAGCCCAGAGATATATTCACTCTATTGCACTGAACCCTTCCTCTGAGCCACTTGCTGGCCTGTGATTGTTTCTTTACCTCCTCCCATAAGCCTTATGTGAGGCATGTGAAGTAAGAAAAGGCTCTGGCTTAGGGAATCACAAACTTGAGTCTTTAACTCATCAGCATGGATGACAGCATCCATCTTGTTCTGTGTCTGTGGAAGAGATTGCTAATTGATCACAGCAATAGTTCTTTCTTTTTAAAGATTTTTTTGTTTATTTTTATTTATCTGAGGGCAACAGACAGAGAGAGAATGGCCATGCCAGGGCCTCCAGCCACCATAAACAAACTCCAGGTGCATGCACCCCCTTGTGCAGTGGGTCCCAGGGAACTTAGCTTCAAACCAGGGTCCTTAGGCTTCACAGGTAAGTGCTTAACCACTCAGCCAACTCTCCAGCCATAGCAATAGTTTTTATTAAACTTTTGGTAGGGTCTCACTTTAGCTGACCTGGAATTCACTATGTAGTCTCAGGGTGGCCTTGAACTCACAGCGATCCTCCTACCTCTGTCACCTGAGTGCTGGGATGTGCCACCATGTCCAGCCTTACTAAACATTTGAACTTGACCTCAGTCCTCTCCATAGTGTGTATTGACACCTATCTGACATGTCTGTCTTGAACTCTTAAGTCCCTCATCTGCAAAATGGGAACATTCCATGCAGATCTCCCTTTTAGGTACAGTGCAAAGACCAAAAGGTTTATGGGAAAGCCACTTATGAATGCTAAAACTGGTAACTAAAGAATATGTGTGTCTCTTCAGGAACCCATGGAGAGAATGTCTGGGAGATCCCTGCCTTGGAGGATAGAGACTGTGGAGGTCATATTCAACACAGTGAGTCTAGGTATGAACTGCAAAATTACATACACAGGTGAAACAGTTAGTATGGATAATTTAAAAATAACATGGCTAAACATGTATGTCATGCACCGGTGTCTGGCCTGGCCCACCGTAACCATCTGATGTGTGTTAGCTTGGAGTCAGGTCTGCATACTTGCCAGGCTCATAGGTACCACAAATTCTGTCTCAAATTGTACCAATATTTCAAGGGTACTAGGAAGCATGCACCCCACTAGGAGGCCTTCTTGGGTGTGACAGGAGGTGCTGTCCCCGCCCTAAACCCCAGTGATACTGTGCAGTTGCAGTTCCAGGTTCCCTTGGGGTAGGTGCAGGGGCAAGTCTTCTCCAAGTCCATAGCAGTTTCAAGGACTCTTACCCAAAAGGCCTCTTCGGGCTGGAGGGATGGCTTAGCAGTTAAGGCATTTGCCTGCAAAGCCGAAGGACCTCGGTTCGATTCTCCAAGACCCACGTAAGCCAGATGCACAAGGGGGCGCTTGTTTGCGGTGGCTGGAAGCCCTGTGTGCCCATTCTCTCTCTCTACCCCACCCCATCTCTTTCACTCTCTTAAATGAATAAACAAATAAATGCTTTAAAAAAAAAAAAAAAGGCCTCTTCCCTGAAAGATTTCAAAGGGTCGCTTCTTTTGCTTCCTTCCTCTGGAGTCAGAAAACTATGTCAACATTTTGGTGGGCTTCTGTAAGAGTTGGACCAGATAGCTGTGTGATCTCCACATGCTCAAAGCAAAGCATCCTCAGCTACACTGCAGAAAGCCATGGGTCACCGAACTTCCTAGTTCTCAGGCATGTCAGATCGCCAAGGAAATGCACATAAACTGGTTGCAGTGCTGGCTCACTTACATTTTATTTGTGTGATCTTGGGGAAGATGGTAAAATTTGCTGTTGTAGTTGTTTCCACTTTAAACCAGAAATGCTAATTACACTTAACTACTAAGATTGTTAGTGGAGGCAGAGTATGTAAAATGCTCAGCATAGACCTCCTGTCTGCTAAGGCTCCACTTTGCAAGAGCTGTCATTGTAAAGAAAGTACTTTAACCAGTGGAGATGGCATTGTGAGACAGGAGGCGCAGCTAGGCAGGCCAGAGGCCTGGGGTCAGACAGCAAACGCAGAAGCAGGTCTGTACATAGGTATTTGACCTAGGAAAGTGAGATCTTGCAGTCTGAAGTTCAAGATCAGGCAGATTGTGTTGGGGTAATCATAGCGATGACAACTGTCCCACATAACTTACTTGTCCTAGTCATTTGCATACACAAATGTATTTAACCCCTCAGTAACCCTACTGGCCAAGTAAGGTTGAGAGAGGTCAAGATCACAGGTCTGTCTGCTGTCATAGACTACAAGATGGAACTGGCATGTGGAGTTTCTAGCCCTGTGTTGGGTACAGAGCAGGTGTCCAGAACTGCTGGCTTCCCGCCCTGATGGGGAAGATCAGGTGCTCCACTAGTAAGAGGCTGGAGCAGAGCCACAATCTCTTCTCAGGACGCAGGCCTTTGTGACATTATTTAAAAGTATGAGATTTTTGGCTTTGACTAAAAGGTGAACTACTAAGCCAACATAACCAGTACCATCCTATAACATAGGCTGGATAGGAGATTTGCAAATCAGGCCCATCAGGAGGGCAGTAGGAATGAGCCAATACAATAGGAGGTCTATAAATTGGCACATGCCGTCCAGGGAGTTGACAACATGTGTATCTGAAGTCGTAATAATGTGGATGTCCTACAATGAAGAGATTCTTACCAGAATGTTCTTCTGATACAGTAATCAAACAAACATTATAAAATACAAACTAGCACAAAACAAGATAAGGTGAGAGAGGTTGTAGAGGGACTAGGAACAGACAGCATAGGTGGCATGCTATCTTTCAAAGTGATGATGTCAGCTTATATTTACTATGTGGAAGCAAGTTGCATGATAAACCAAAAAAAATAGGATGTATGGATAGTATAATCCTATCTTTTGTAAATAAATTATATTTGGGTGGGGATGTATTTATAGACAGTGTGAACTCTCCTAATACACTTAAACTCCTAGTTGACTCACCAGGCTGAGTCAGTACTCCCCTTCCATGTGAAAGCCTCTGGGTAGATGGTCAGGCTGGCTGAGAGTTCTAGGTAGAAGGTTCTAGGGCTTTGAGTCCATTCCTTCTGCTCCTACCAGACAGCTGCTCATATGCTTAGCAGGAGCCACTTCTGCACTTGTCAATGTGGTTCCCTTTATGCCAATTTACTTTTATTAAAATTTTGTGGTTAAGTATTATGCCAATAGAAAAAAGATTTTTAAAAAAGCTGCTTAAGGAAACTAAATTGGATGATCTGGAAAACTCACATGTTACTTTACTGTGGGTAAGAGAGCTATGAAAGGTGTAGGAAGAATCATAGAAATTTAAGATTATCTTTTCAGAATACTTCACAAATATTTCTAAGTTCTGTTTCTTCTTCAAAGTCTCCCCCCCAACAAAAAAAATTGGAGGCAAGCTATTATGATGTCCATAAGAAAGACAAAGTTAGACTCCTTTGGCATACTGACAGTCACAAAAGATATTAATATACTAAGGTACAAATGTAAACACAAATATATGTTTATTATTATCATTTTGTATTTGAACTATTATTAAATGAAAACCTTTTTAACTTTTTATTTTTTATTTACTTATTTATTTGAGAGAGAGAGAGAGGCAGATAGAGAGAAAATGGGCATTCTAGGGCCTTCAGCCATGGCAAACAAACTCCAGACACATGTGCTACCTTGTGCATCTGGCTTATGTGAGTCCTGGGAAACTGAACCTGGATCCTTTGGCTTTGCAGGCAAGCACCTTAACCACTAAGCCATCTCTCTAGCCATGAATTATCTTTTTGATTAGCAAACTTAAGACTGGCTCAGTACAATGGGTTTCTGCATAGGTTGAGAAAAGGAAGAAAGCAGTGACACTTAGAAGAAAACTGTGAGATAGGTGAGGATTGGTTTTACTCACCATTTTATATCTTCCTATATGTTAAAAAAAGATTGTCTCTTACTTTAATGGTCAAAAAATACCACAATTCCTCCACTACTTAGGAAAGGGAAAACTGAATGAGAAACATAACGTTAAGGGAATGGCATGGTGATGCTTGCAGGGTGCTCTGGGGGAGACCCTGTCACCTTCCTCTCGTCACTGACAGTGTTGAGATTATTTGGTTATGCATTCTAAGAACGATAATATGTTTGGCTCCTTGGTTCTGTCAACACTCAGGCATCTCAGCACTCTTACGTATTGTGGGGTGAGGGTACTGGAGTGAGGGGCATTCCTAGGTGACAGTATACTGAGGGGACCATCAGTCAGTGAGGTCACAACCCAGATGGAAAATGAAGGCAAAGATTTGGAATAACTCAACTTATTCTCTTTTCCCATGGGTTTGTATGAGGTGCCAAAGATCGTTATTTTGTTTTTATTTTTATTTATTTTTATTTTTCAAGGTAGGGTCTCACTGTAGCTCAGGCTGACCTGGAATTCACTGTGTAGTTTCAGGGTGGCCTCAAACTCATGGCGAAGATCTTTACTTTTTAAACAGGTATTATTTCCTTTTTATGGAAACTTTAAAATAATTATTCCCTTTTGATTTAGAAACGTGTGTTGAAAACCAACTTTCAACTATAATCAGAAATTTTAAATTTTAATAAAGTTGCCAAAAATATTGCATATAAAACCAAATGGAAACCCAAACTAGGTCTTATGCCTTCCCATGATGCCATTTGCTTCAGTTCTGGGAAGACAGGGACCATCTGACAGCAAAACAAAACAAGTAGGATTTTTAATCAAGGGCACTTAAGGGCTCTGGAGTTGGCAGGAACTCAGAGAGAAAAGGACCAGGGGCCGTGAGGCTAACAGTCCAGAAAGCACTGGCTGGCAGGGGCAGGGACCGCAGGGTTGCATGCAGCTTACCGAACCTTCCCCTGAGCTAGGCTACAATATCAAGATGCAGAGCTGTGACTTTACTTTTCTACTTGCACGCATAGGGCTTGGTATGCAGCAGGTATTCAATAGGTACATCAAACAAATGAACACACTAAAGACACTTAATACAATTTAGATGTATGAGACTATCTTGCTTCCTCCTACTCAGTCAACTTTTTAGCATATTATTTAACATAGTATTCTAAAATAATTATATACTCATAGGAAACTGCAAAATAATATAGGGAAGTCCCATATACCCATGACCAACTACCTGCAATGGTAATAACCTATGTTAACAATTGATTGACATCTGTTCTCACCAGGTCCTGCATGAATTCACTTGCTTGTATGACTTTACATATGTCTTTTTAAAAAATATTTTATTTATTTACTGGAGAGAAAGAGTGAAAGAGAAAGAGGCAGATAGAGAGAATGGGTGCCCCAGGGCCTCTAGCCACTGCAATGAACTCCAGGCACGTGTGCCACCTTGTGCCTTTACACATATATCTAGGATGAGCTTGCTGCTATAGAAACCAAACAGTGTCTTCCTTCTGTAGTCATGTTGTACAATCAAGGACTCTCCTGGGGAAACTCCTATCTTCCCATTGCACCCCAGCCTGGCCTATAGTAGAAGTGAACATTGGAGATTCCTGTTACACATGATAGTGTATCATTTAAAGGTAGGAGATGGTGACTCTACACATAACTACACACATACCCAATGCCAAAAGCGTGTGATAAGATGTAAAGGAAGGTGTGCTAAAGGTGCCTCATTATGATAGGATGCGAGGGAAGGTGTGCTAGGGTTGCCTCGTTCAGATGTGGGGAACTCAGACTGCTTCCTCAGGGAGCCTGTGAGTGAATAGGCTAGGTAGTCGAGAGGTAGGTAGACTAGACAAGGCATAGTGGGGGCAGCAGTTAGAAGGAAGTCTTCTAGGCAGGGAAAAACAGCACAAGGGCTCAGGGATCAGAGAAAGCAGGTGCAGCATGAGGTCTAAACTATCCAGCATTGCAAGTACATGAAGAGGAAGATATGAGGGAAGCAGGGTTAAGACACATCTTAAAGGACTTCATCCACTAAATAGGCACTGGACAGCTTTGAAGAGCAGTTTAGTGGACCTATATTTATATTTTAGAAACTTTACTCTAAAAGCATGGTGGAAGACTCTTGGGAACCTAGGCTACAGGCTGGGGCATTGGCTAGGAGACTGCTGCCAGAGGCAATGGAACCAGGTGGGGCAGTGGGAGTAGACAGTGGCAGATGCATTTACACTTGGGAGTGTTGGAAGGATTGTTTTAAGAAACAGGCAAGAAAGCCAGGCAGAGAAATAGATTGAGGCACTGTATTGAAGGATCTGTTGAGTTTAGAACTGTTTCTTAGACATGGAAGGGTCATAAGAAGGAATGGATAAGCTGACATTTTCTCAGTAGAAATGTCCTGCTGAGAAGAACTGTTTCCTGTCATTTGATTAATTTGGTCTGGCTTTGATCTGAGGGACACATGGTTCATCTTCACTTTAATAGTCTTGACATGGGCCACATTCTCTTAGGCTTCCTTTCTTCCAGCTGACTCACCCCAATTCCTATAACCTCTTTATTCCCATTTGGGATAATTTCCTTACCCATGCTCTTCTCAGAAGCCTTTTCATTCCCTACTTTTGATTTTATCATGTTGTGTCTAAATTTTGGATAAAGACTGACTAGCTAGGGTAAGCAAGATTCCCTTTGTGGTGGTTCAAACCAAGTGTCCCCCATAAGTTTATGTGTTCTGAATGCTAGGTCCCCAGCTGGTGGCAATTTGGGAGTTAGAGCCTCCTAAAGGAGATGTATTGTTGGGGGCAGGCTTATGGGTGTTATAGTCAGCTTCCCCTTGCCATTGTGAGTCTGTAGATGTGGGAGTCCCTTCCATATCCATTATGTGCATCTGGATGGAAACCTATGCTCATCTTTACTTCCAAACAGGATATAGGGTCATGGGCATGTGACCTGTGATATGGAGGGGCCCATGCTTAAAGAGCCCTAAGAGTTGGCTTTATGGTGCCACCTTGATATTCTTGGTAATTTATAAACAGAGGATTCTGAAAATTATGCAAACAGTTCGTCTGCCTGATCCCAGGCTTCACTGGTGCTTCTTAAAGTGTTCCAGGTCACTTACTCGAGTAGTTTGCTTTTCCCTCTATATCCCTCTAGGAAGGCCACTGGAAAGGCCTCCTGAGAGTGTGCTAAAGTGAGTCCGAGGCTTTCCTGGAAGGGTTTTGTGTTCCACGGACATCATGGATTACTGTTCTCCTGGAGATGATGGCAGAGGTTGGGATTCATTTATCAAGGTTCACCTACTTCAGATGCCAAAATAGCCACCAACTGTACTCATCTCCTTCTCTGGTTCATGAGCCCTTGGCATAGTCTCCTGCTGCTGTTGTCCACCTGATGTTGGCGAGGAGGTGATTTCCACCCTCTGCTCATGCCATCGTTTTCTTCTGCCATCATGGAGCTTCCCTTTGATTCTGTAAGCCAAAATAAACTCTCTCCTCCCACAAGCTGCTCTTGGTCGAGTGTTTTCTGCCAACAATGAGAAGCTGGCTACAAGACCCTCCTAGAGCCTGGAAATCACTCCCTAGCACTTATACACAATTTGTGTCTTGTCAAGAAAGCTGCATTCCATCTATGAATATTTGGGCCACTGTTTCCATCCCACACCCCATGAGATGTGTGGTCAACTTGGATGTTGATAACAAGCTTGGGCCAAGAACTTCAACTGGAAAAACAGGTTTGGCTTAGCCTCACTGACTCACCCTTTGACACCAGACATGCTGGCTTCTGGAACCTGTGACGCAGCCCCATGTGGGGCAGGGGAGATTTCCTGCCTTTTACCCTCCAATGAGACTCAAGGCATCAGTAACTTCTCTGACTACTGCCGGGTGTGTGGCTTGGGTGGGGTTGGTGAGGACAAAGTTAAGGAATTAGGAGTGTGGAGAATATGTGGCCTTGCTGGAAGAGATCAAATAGAAGGGGTGGCCAGAGAAGGCTATTTACAGAGAAAATGGGCACACTGCTGGGCACTGAAGTAAAGGGGTAATATCAGTTGGTCAGAAGGGTAAGGATAGAAAACTGGAATGAAAATAGTACAGGAATCAGAGCAGCTAAGGAAGACCCGGGAAAGGAAGACACTGGTCACAGTAGACTCTTATGTGAATATTCAAAGATAATGCTGCGCAGGAAGATTGGAATCTCACTGGGGTATAGCTGTATAGACCAGACTCACTTGTGCCTAGGAAAACCACCAAGGGCTCATGAACCAGAGAAGGAGATGAGTATAGTTGGTGGGTATTTTGGCATCTGAAGTAGGTGAACCTTGATAAATGAATCCCAACCTCTGCCATCATCTCCAGGAGAACAGTAATCCATGATGTCCGTGGAACACAAAACCCTTCCAGGAAGGCCTCGGACTCACTTTAGCGCACTCTCAGGAGGCCTTTCCAGTGGCCTTCCTAGAGGGATATAGAGGGAAAAGCAAACTACTCGAGTAAGTGACCTGGAACACTTTAAGTAGCACCAGTGAAGCCTGGGATCAGGGAGACGAACTGTTTGCATAATTTTCAGAATCCTCTGTTTATAAATTACCAAGAATATCAAGGTGGCACCATAAAGCCAACTCTTAGGGCCCTTTAAGAATGGGCCCCTCCATATCACAGGTCACATGCCCATGACCCTATATCCTGTTTGGAAGTAAAGATGAGCATAGGTTTCCATCCAGATGCACATAATGGATATGGAAGGGACTCCCACATCTGCAGACACACAGCCAGTCATTTTGCTCTCTGTCTTGGGTGGGAGAAAGCTCAGCATTCCAGCTCCCACTGTCAGCTTACTTCTCTTGAACAAGACAGTAGACATGGGGCTGGAGAGGTGGCTTAGTGGGTAAGGCACTTGCCTATGAAGCCTGAAGACAGAGGTTCCCCAGAACCTATGTATGCCAGATGCACATGTTGGTGCATGTGTCTAGAGTTCATTTATAGTGACTGGAGGCCCTAGCACACCCATTCTCTCTCTATCTCCCTCTTTCCCTTTCTGTCTCCAAATAAATAAATAAAATATATTTTTTAAGGTAGAAAGGGTAGGGAACCTGAGTTCTATGGCTGGTTTAGCTTCTAGTAATTCCTGGCATAGTACTTCACACTCAATTGAAAGTTGAACATATAGAGCTATTGATGGATGGCCAAGCTCTCTGGGGAAGAGGAATGACAGAAGCATCAAGGGAAATTGAGTATTTTGTGATACACACCTCAAACAATACAAGGAATGAGAAAACTTCAGGTGAACAAAAGACTTCAGATTACATAACTAATTTATTGGAGAAGTTCTGCTACCAATGGCCAAGGGATGAGAGTATTAAATTGTGGATAGGTGTTATAAATGACTCTTTCAAAAAATTGGCAGAAACTCGGACCCATGGTAGATTTTGAATCAAGAAGAAGGTGTCAAGGAGGAAAGACTGAAGGCTTTTTTCCAGAGGGAAAGAGGATGCAATTGATGAGTTTATGTCCTAGACTAGTTGGGGCAAGGGGGGTCTTTGACAAATGGATGTCTGCTTCCCATAGAATGAATGCAAGCATTGGAGGAGGGCTGTACAAGGTGGCTTTAAAGTTTCCTGTCAGATACTTCTGTGACCACTCTGTCCATGAATCCTTACAGTGCCACGTGGTTCACAAGCAGAGGATGCCAGACGATAGAAAAGGGATCTCTGCAATCCAGTCTGGTGCCTGCACCACATGCTAGCTAACCCTCACTCAGATCTAATTAGAGAAAGTGGACCATTTGAGACAAACTCTGCTTGCTACATAATGTGTCCTAGAAGGCACAGCGGCATGGTAGGAGAGCATCAAACCTTAACCCAGGTCTTCAGAGCTTTCTGTCTTGGTAATTCTTATATGCCCCTGGGTACCTCTATGTCTGTGCCGCAGATTTCTTTGGAAGAACAGGAGCTTGAAATAGACGACTGCTTTATTTCTACGTGCTCTGATTCCTGAGTGTTTCAAAGTCCTCCCAAAGGAATTAGTGTTCACCTCTGTGCTTCCTGGGCAGTTCTGTGCTTAATGTGGTCACTCAGATACAAGGGGAAAAACAGGTTTCATAAGGGATGTTCTTGCAATTTTCACATATGTCACTGGAGCTCACAGTATCGGCATCAGCTCCAACAGCAGAGCCCACGGTTTGGCAGTGACATTCTAGACCATCCTGTCTGGGCTCTGGCATCAGCATAACAGGATCTAGCTTGGCAAAAGAAGGTTTATGTCTGGCTGTATGCTGGTGACATTAGTGAAACTTGGTGATGTTTTGAGGGAGTGAGTTCCTGACTGAGTTCCAAGTTCAAGTTCATAACTTGTCTTATGATTTGTCAACCAAACCCCACATAGGATTAATGGAAAATGGATAATTTTTTTGTTTTTGTTTTCTTCCAAATTTTTATTAACAACTTCCATGATTATAAAAAGTATCCCATGGTAATACCCTCCCTTCCCCCACTTGAAGATGGATAAATTTTTGTCATGGAATCTATCATGACAAATTAGCCACTTATGCATTCATTCAAAACTGTGCATTGAGCAACTTTTATATACATTAAATGCATTGTATTGGACATAGGTGTGGATAAATGGACAGATGTATAGATGGATGATTAGACAAATGGATGCATGATGAGTGTCTGTTTTTGGCAAAGACCAAAAACAAGTCAATACTATGTATCTTTCAGGTCTGTCTACTGGAGACCAACTGACGAGCTGATGATTAAGTCTGATGCAAAGTGAAACAATGAAGTTGAGCACAACCAGAGCACAGAACCCTCTTCTGGACCTTACAGGAAGCAGCTGGGGTATTAAAAAAGAGAAGCCTTTCCTGATCCAGCCACTCATCATAGAAAGTGCTGTGAACATACACCTGTTCTTGTTTCTCTGAATGCCAAAGTGAACTTACTACCAGGGTCTCAACCCTTCTCTCTCTCCCTCATCTCTTGTTTCAAAGATTAAAATCAGTTTCTGCCTTTCATATCCACACATGGAGGGGTGGAGCTCAGCTAATGAATGTTTGAGAAGTCCTTTGAGATCATGGATGAAAGGCACCTCGTAAAATACAATTAAAAATAATGGGGATAATTATGAGTCAGGCTTGTCCTCATAGGGTAATTAGAGGGTTTTCCTCTGGCAGATCCTGATTCACAGAAATGCATGGGCTCAGGAAGCAAGATTAATGTGAGATTTTGGGACCACTGTTAGACTTCCTCCATTCAAAGATGGTGTCTCCAGGTCTTCCCTGAAACCTGAGGAACATTACAGCAGACCACAGCTGAACAGGCCTTGGAGATGACCTACCCAGCTTCCGTGGATGGTGGACGAGACCCAGGGAGGTGGTTAGGCCCAGAGAGGTGATATGACTGCATTAGGCTACACTGAAAGCTAGCAAAGTTGCAGCTCTGGATGCTGGTCCTTGGCCATTGTGATTCAGGGGGGTATCACCTTCCCCATGCAGTGATGTATTCTATCCATATTCTGCACACTGGTGACATTCTGTGGCACAGAAATCACAGCTCTGACGTGTATGAAAGTTGATAGTTGGTAAGTAAGCTTCAGTTGCCTATTTTTTTTTTAATTTTTTTTTTTTAATTTGAGAGCGACAGACACAGAGAGAAAGACAGATAGAGGGAGAGAGAGAGAATGGGTGCGCCAGGGCTTTCAGCCTCTGCAAACGAACTCCAGACACGTGCCCCCCCTTGTGCATCTGGCTAACGTGGGACCTGGGGAACCGAGCCTCGAACCGGGGTCCTTAGGCTTCACAGGCAAGCGCTTAACCGCTAAGCCATCTCTCCAGCCCTCAGTTGCCTATTAAAAATGACAAAACCTTCCTCACTGGGCTGCTGTGAACAGCCCATGAGTGACATCCAGGGAAGTGCTTGTATGACTTCAATTTCATTCCATCATCACCATGCCTCCTGTGATGACTCATCTGGCTGTCAGCTTGACAGGATTTAGACGCACCATGGAAACAAATCTCTTGGCATGTCTGATAGGAATTTTCTACATTAGATTGAGAGGGGAAGGTCTACCCTCACTGTTTGTGCTATTCCTGGGCTAGGGGTCCAGAGATGCATCAAAAGGAGAAAGTTAACTGAGCGCCGGCAGCCATTGCCCTCTTCTTCCTGCCTGTGGGTGTGATGATGTGACCAGGCTTCTCGCAGTGGTCATGCTTTCCCGGTCATGATGCACTTCCTCTCAGAACCATAGGCCAAAAGCAAACTCCGCTCCTGTGCACTGCTTCTGCTCTGGTATTTTGTCCCAGCAGTTCATTAGAAAGAAAGCGATAGTCCTCTAAACGCCTCACATGGGGTCCTGCCGGGCTCAGAGGAGGTGATAAGTACCTTGTCCATTGCAACTCAGCTCCAGTGTAGATTGTTACTCTTGCTTTCACTGTTGGGATTTCCACTATGAGATGGAAGTGGCTGCAAGTCACAGGATGGTGGACTTTAGGAAAAACAGTTTATCTTACTTGGCAGGACAGGGACCAAACATGCTATTTCCCTTCTAAGTACAGGTCAGGACATATGTGTGCCTGTGAGCGCAGATTGTCCAGTTAAAACATGGGATGTTAGAAGAGCAGCCCTTTGAATTTCAGTTGCAAATCCTAATGAGTTCCAATTGTTTCAGGGTCCTTTGTCATGTTTTCTCATGTGTGGGGAAGAGATAGATCCCTGTGGAAGGCCACTGGCTAATGCTGACCAGATAGTTGTTAAACACTCTATGAAGATTTCCTAACCAACTCAGACTTTTCCAAACACCTTCTAGAAACCAGGAGAACAGGGACCTGTGCTCCTGAACCATGACAGTTGAATCATTCTTGGGGACATGTTCAGGGCTGACCCAGGGAATGGCAGTTGAAAACTGCCAGGGCCAAAGGTAACTCAGAGGTCATACTCTGCCAATGCTTCAGGCAAGAATTTCTTTTGGCTTTCTGAAGAATGATCATATAACATCCTCAGTAATGAGGAACTCACTCCCTCACATCACCAGATACTTGTTGCAAGTTATTGCCTATCTCCAGCCACTATCTAGCTCTAAGTAATCCTCACCCTCTGCCCAAGGGTCTGTTCTCTGGAGCCAGAGGTACACGTATGCCCCGCCTCAACACTGTCAACATCTAAAACCCTGACAAGTCTTTGCCAAGCTGAATCGAAACCTTCTTAATCTCACCCATTTGGCTGAGAAATCCTTGGGATCTCAGCCAAGGACAGTTTCATATCGAGGAGAGGTTAATGTGTGTTCCCTAAGTCTGAAGATCACTGGTTACAGTGGTGACAAGACTATAGGGCCCCTCGAGCAAAAGTCAGTACAACACAGCCAGGGGAAAGAGGCCCCTGGGAGGCAAAGGGCCCCCAAAAGTCCCACTTTCTTCCTCCCTGTCTTAGCATAATGCAATGGGCCACAGCAAACATCATTCTAAACTCTCAGAGCAAACATAAAATGCCTCACAAGCGTGACTTATGTCTATTCAGCTAAAGGGTGAAATTTTTAGAGGCTTCTGTTTGCTGCCTGAAGCGTATTGGTGTCCTCTTGTGGGGACATTTAGATTACAGGGCCATAGAGGCCACTTTGGTTCTTCAGAGCAGTCCTGGAGTTGACTTCCAAGGGTAGGCAGATCATGAAAGCACCCAGACAGATCAATAAACAGAATACCTTCAGATAATAAACTTAGGAATATAAAGCAGGACACTGCAGTGGAGTGGGATCTAGGTCAAGGTGAACATTGTGTGCTTAAGGAAGTCTAGCTGGGGAAGGGAGTGGCTGAGCAGAAAGAGGTTATCAACTGTGAGGATTGGGGAGCTAAGCCATGCAAAGGTCCTGAGGCAGGAATGTGCTCTGAGTGTCTGAGCACAGAGAAGCCCAGGAGGCTCAGGACAGAGGCAATGAAGGTATTGCAGTTAGTGAGGAGTAGAGAGGCAGTCTGAGCTGCCTCTAGTAACACCCACACTACACTAATGGGAACTGGGGCTCATTTTACACTTTCAGTACACTTGATTCTCACCCTGTGCCCTCTCCACACCCCTTCTTCCCATAAATACACTAAGCTCAAAGGCCACCCACACCCCTCATCTCCAGCTGTGCCCCTAGTATCCTCTCCTGCAATAGATGTCTAGTGAATCTCCTTGTCCCCACAATGCATTCTCCTCAGCAGAAAAGGGACGTGGTTTTCATGGACCAGATCATGTCTTATCCTTGCTTTGTTCTTAGAGTACACCCAGCCCCTGGGCTCCACTGCTTCTTTCTCCCCTCTCTTGCAGCCATAGCAGAAGCTAAACTTTTTCTGCCCCTGGGTCTTTGCAATGTGGTTCCTTGCACAAGGACACTCTTCTCTGGTTCTTGCATCCCCCAGAGATGGGCTTAAATGCAGGCAATCCTTCCCCATGTCAGTCTCTCCAACAGCCCTGTGTGACTTTGATCACAGCATAGCATTACTTCCCTTCATGGTGTGTCCACACATGTTTCTCACTTCCGTGCTGCTTTCTTGCTTTTTGTCTTTTCTTCCGCCATATCGGACATTGACATCCAGGAGAACAGGGCCTAGCTCTCACCACACACTGCTCAGCGCCGGGTGCTCCTGGCACGTGTGGCAGTTGAAGAAAGGGTGCACGAGCCACTGCGCCTTCCAGGACTGACTGACCCAATACTTCTCAACTTTTGCTTTTAACCCAGAACCTCTTTCCCAGGGGAGTCTTATACAAATTTAAGCACCCCATAAGACACAGCCAACCTCTTGCTTTCCAGGGCCTGGTGTCCATCAGCCGTGTGAGTGTGATTTGGGGCAAGCTGCTTGACCTGTTTTTATCTTGGTCTCACTGTGTGGAAGGGAGAGGGTAGGATTATGTGACTGATTGTAATGGAACAAATAAAGTAATAAAAACAGGGCTCCCACAGTGCCTAGCACAAAGAAAGAGCAATTAAAACCATCAACATCATGGTACTAACAGAAGTTATTACTATTATTCTATTCAAGGCAGAGCACTGGAGGAGGGCCACTGGGCTTCCAGCTCAGTTTGCCGGGCTGGATGTCTGCTTGCTGTGGACCAGCAGGGTGGCGGTGAGGGAGGAGTCTGGCTGGATGGAGTTCACTGTCCCACTTCTCCTCATTCCTCAGGGAAATGCTCTTCCTCTCTCCTTAGAGATGAGGAAGCCAAAGCTTAGGAGGTTATGGGAGTTGCCTGAGCTCATGTGAGTGACTGACCCAGGACTCCAACCAGCCCCAAGGGAGCCTGAAATGATAGTGTACAGAGGCCAGAAAGGAAAGATAATGTCCCCATCACTATCCCCCAATGTACCCAATAAGAAGAGAGGGTTAGCAGAGTGCCTTCAGTCCTGGGTACCTGTCCCTGAATGTCATAGGTGATCACATGTCTCTGTTAAGAGAAGGGGGTGGGTCTTGGATGCTGCTCATCCAGTGGATTTGGGTGAGGTATTGAAGTTCTGTTGGGAACAGCACTGAGCAGGATTCAGGACCTGGACACAGGTATAGTTCATGTAACAATTTCAGCCTCTAAAGCAAGTATCAGCTGAGGTTTGAGTGAAGAGATGAGTGAGCCACATGGTACCAGCCTGGAGGAAGGGATACTGAGCATGGCCATCATCTGGAGCAGCAGATGCTGAGGTAAGGAGAGCGTGGCAGGTGGGATGGAGCCTCTCAGAGAGCCGATCTGGGGCCTGAAGGCAAAGGGGATTTGGGGAGGGACACAGAAAACAGAGTCTGTGGACTGGCCTGGGAGCCAGACACAGGTAGCATTTGAGAGGGATGTGAGGAAATGGCTTGGATCCTAGAGACCCTCATACCCTAGACAGATTCTACCTCAATGGGCTCTGGCCCTCCATTCACTCCATGCATAACCCCAACAGCCAGCTCTTTGTAAACTGGGTGAGCTTGTCATGGCAACATAAGGGTTTTGAACTTTGGGTGGTTCACTAAAAGCTGGTTTGACCAGAGAGGCTGGTCAGCCTCTTCCATCCAACAAGACTTCAAATACATTGGTCCCAGGGAATTAACTCCTCCCATGGGAGCTGTGGTCTAAGCGGAGCCCAGCTCTGTGCCTGGGCCTTGATTCTCCTGCTCTGATACCCAGCCCTGTGCCCTAGAGTTCAGACACACCCAATCTCACCCTGGCAGCCACCACCACCATCTCTCCCTGTGCTGCTCTGGTGCCAAGTACCACCTCAGCCTCACCCTGTCTCACCCTGGCCAAACAGTGGGAGAGGGCAGAGAGAACCAGGCTGGCAGGCCTCACTGGGTGGAGACAGGTCTGATGGCATGTGGGAAGAAGGTGACATGAGAGTCACTGGGGCTTTTCTGAAATTCAGAGACATGGAGAAGAGAGCGGTCTATTAAGATCTGCAGAGCAGCAAATCTCCATCTTTTGTTCCCTAACAAATGTCCCCATGGGAGGTGAGGGAATGACAGCAAACACAATGATACTTTCCAGTTTTATAGTTTCAGTCCCAGCTCATTCACGAGAAGTGTCTCAGCAGACAGAGGAGTGGGAGCAGAAGTGGAGCCTGGGACTTTGCTCGGCCATGTATGGGTAGGCAGTATGCCATAGGCTTATTCTGATTCTGCCACCAGCCCAGTGCTTTGCTTTGGGGACTAAGGGTGGCCGCTGTGGGCTGAGAGTATTTAGCTCTACTGGCCTGGGAGATCTGGGCATCAAAACCAGATGCCTTGCGGGAGTCTAAGGAAAGGATGAGATGAGCAGAGGACACAGGGAATGTGCTCTTGGTGTCATGTGGCTTTGGGTGTGCTAAGGACTCGGTCTCCTGGAGCACCTCCCAACTGAGGAAGGTGTTAGTAAGAGGAATTAGCTTTCAGCTTAGGAGACCTAACTGGGGTTGGCAGATTTGGTAGGTCCAGGAGTCAAGACCTGAACCCAGGGGTTGATTTAGCTGGCATTACTTTGCACTGTCAGAGACTGGTGTACTCCCTGTTATTGTAAAGGCCCAGGCTGCACTTGATGCCCTTCACTGCTCTTTGTTAAATTGAAGCCGGTGAGGTGGACAGCTGGAGAGACCTTCCCCAGACATTATGGCCATTTCAATCACGTGATTTCCTCTCTCCTTTCCCTCTCCCCATCTTTCCTCCTTTTTTTCTCCTCCGCATCTTCTCCACCCAGTTTTACTTTTCCCAATTGTCTTGGGCCACCTGCTGGCGAGTCAAGGGTTACATGATTTTTGTAAGAATCACTGCTGCCACCTAGTGTCAAAACATGCGACTGAGAAGTAGATGCCAACATGTTAGAAGATTGCTCTGCTGTTCCCAGATTCATGATCCTTCAAAAATAAAATGCTAGGCAGGGAGATGGCTCAATGATTAAAGGCACTTGCTTACAAAGCTTGCGGGCCTGGGTTCAATTCCCCAACATCCCTATAAATCCGGATGTGAAGTGGTGGATGCATCTGTAATTCTAGAACCTAAGACCCTAGGAAGCTGAAGGACATGGGCCAGACAGTTTTCAGTCTGGCAGTTTGTTTTCAGGGCAAGAGATGCCCAATAGCGGAATAGCTGGATCAGTTGGTAGCTCTATGTCCATCTTTTTCAGGAGTCTCCACATTGATTTCAAAAGTGGTTGTTCAAGTTTACACTCCCACCAGCAGTGAATAAGGGTTCCTCTTTCTCCACATCCTCATCAACATTTATTGTTGCTTGATTTTTAAAAAATGATTACCATCCTGACTGGAGTAAGGTGAAATCTCTAGTTTTAATTTGTATTTCCCTGATGGTTAAGGGTGTTGAAAAATTTCTTAGGTGAGTATTAGTGATTTGTATTTCTTCCACCAAGAATTCCCTGTTCAGTTCTTTGCCCCATAGATTATTTATTTTTCTATTGCTTAGTTTTTGGAGTTCTTTGTAGATTTTAGATATGAGGCCTCTGTCTGTGATATAGCTGGTGAAGATTTTCTCCCCTTCTGTGGGCAGTCTGTTGACTCTGTTTATTGTATGTTTGTCTGTACAAAAGCTTTTAAGCTTGGTGAGATCCCACTGGTTGGTTGAGTGGTTAATTTCCTTGTCTTTCCCCAGTTTCTCCTCATGGAGAGCTCCTTCTACCTTTTCTTCCAGGCAATTAAGAGTTTCATGTCTTATGCTGAGGTCTTTAATCCATTTGGAGTTGAATTTTTGTGCGTGGTGAGAAGAGTGGGTCTAATTTCATTTTTCTACACGTGATTAATCAATTTGACCAGCACCATTTGTTGAAGACTCAGTTTTCAGCTCACACATGAGTAGAAAGAGCCACTGAAAGGGGCACAGCGCTAATGGCCCTGCACTAACAGGGCAGGCTCCGGCAGTACATGTGGAACCTGTGCCCACATGCTTGGGCACCTGAGAATTGGGGAAGTGGAGGAGGAGAGCGCAACTCTCCCTGACCCAGGATGTACGTGGGAGGGGGTCAAGGAAGCTGCCCTACATCAGGCAAGTTGGACAACCAGCAGACCAGATGGAAATATACACATCCTGTTTGAAGGGAGGAAGCTTCTTGACAAGAAGGACCAAGGAGACATTGCGGAGCCAGAGCTATTGTTTGCATAAGGACAGGAAAGAGGGAAATGGATGACCCTATGAGATCCCTATCTGGAACCTTCTCAGACAGATTCCCAGCTCTGGGACCTCCTCCCATCCTTAGTGGAGCATTTGCTCATAATAAACGAGTTAAATCTGTTTTTCTCTGCATCTCTGAGCTTCTGTCTGTGCCGAGGAATCCAGTGCTTTGTTCCCCCAGGTGGCTAAATGGCACCAGAGGGCCTCTGCGTCATTCTGGGGTCTGGGTTTTGGATCCGAACATGTGAAAATCATCCCAAGGTCAGTATAACTGGCTGAAAATGCTGAGGAGAACTCCAGAACGATGGTGAGCATCCAGCAGCTCATGTAACCTCATGGAGCAAGAGGAACCACCAGCCATTATAAGCACTGCCTGAATCCCTCTGCCAGACCCTCTGTCTTCTTTTGGGGATGAGGACAAGTAGGGGACATAATCTACAGAGATGGGAGACTCTGATTTCATAAGGCTAAATGCAAAAATTTCCCCCAGTAATAGCATGGAACTTGCTTCCTCTATGTACAGCCCAGACTTGAGAGAAAGAGAGAGAGAACACCATTAGGGCTGTATCTTGGCCTCCACCAGAACCCTGTCTAAACTGCCAAAGAATACAGGGAGGGCTGACTGTCCCTTGAGCTCAAGAAACTCGAGGCCTTCTCCCATGGCAGAACACTTGTATGTCCTGGGGCATTCCCTACAGACTTGCATCACACCAGTCCAACTTGAGGAGTCCTGGGTAAGTATGCAAGTAGCGCAACAAACGCTAGATTTCCTGGGCAATTCTCTGTGCTACCTGCTTCTCCAGACCCCAGTATATCCACACAACTGTCTTCCAGGGAAGATCAGGCCAGCCCCTAAGAAAGTTCTCTACATGGCCTGCTCCATCATTCTCTCCCTCTTCCATTATTTCCTCTTTATGAAACTTCAGCCCCACTAATATAGAAGTGTGATTAAAAGTTGAAGAAGGAATAGATGACCTCTGGAAGGAAATAGGAAAACAAAGAAACAAGAGACACTATAACAAAATGAAAGCTGCTTGGAAATGGGTGGATGGTTTGATAGGCAAGCCAATTTTTAAAAGGAGAATGACAGAACACAGGGAATCAACAGATTTTCAATATACAAGTTAATTGAATAAATGACATTAATGCCAAAGCAGTTTGGACTCAGCTTCCTTTTAGAAAGGTAAAATGGTCCCTCCCTGAGTTTATCTGGGGTCCAATGCAAGAAGAAAAGAGATTCACATTGGTAAACTGAGGTGGGGAAAACTACAAACTGAAAATGGTAACCATTTGCCATCTCTCCCAGTTCTTCAGAAAAACAAATGCCTTTTGCATCCAAAACTGCAACTCCAGAGTTAATATATGGGGTGGTTTGAAACATATGTCCCCATATGAACTCATGTGTTTGAATGCTTGGTCTCCAGCTGATGGCAATTTGGAGCCTTGCAAGAGGAAGGTGTGTTAGTAAGGGTGGGCGTAGGGATGTTGTAGCCAGCTTTCCCTTGCCAGTCATCTGATCGCTCTCTTGCTGGAGGTTTTCCACCTGCCCAGCCTCTGCTTATGCCATGCTTTCCCTGACATCATGAAGCTTCCCCTCCAGGCTGGAAGCCAGAACAAAAACTTTGCTACTGTCAGGAGTCCTGGGTAAGTTTGTTCATGTGATTTATCCCAGCAATGAGCAGGTAACCATCCGCAACAATGTACTAAAGTATTTGGCACTCTATGTTTAATGCAAATTATATGAAGAAATTGTCATGTGCTATTTAAACTTGTTGAGCACCTACTCTGAGAACAGGGTAAATATTCCCCTATCTCAGACCCAAGCATGTTTACCTCTTATGTCCTTCAAGACCCTTGTCCTGGGACAGTCAGGCCTCCTGGCTCTGTGATAAGGGAAAGAACAGAAAACAGCTCAAGGTTTAAAACACTGTGTCTTAAAAGCAGGTAGAGGGCTGGAGAGATAGCTTAATGGTTAAGGCGCTTGTCTTATGAAGCCTAAGGACTGATGCACAAAGGTGAGGCAAGTGCAAGGTTGTACATGCCCACTAGGTGGCGAAAGTGTCTGAGTTCAATTACAGTGGCTGAGGCCCTGGGCCAATTCTCTCTCCCTCTGTCTCTTTCTATCTCTCTCAGTCTCTCTAAAAAAATAAAAATAGGGCTGGAGGGATGGCTTAGTGGTTAAGGAATTTGCTTGCAAAGCCAATGGACCCAGGCTCGATTCCCCAGGACCCATGTTAACCAGATGCACAAGGAGATGCATGCATTTGGAGTTTGTTTGCAATGGCTGGAACCCTAGCATGCCCATTCAGTCGCTCTTTCTCTGTCAAATAAATAAATAAATAAAATATTTAAAAAAACAAAAGCAAGTAGAAGATAAAGTATTTTTCCAGAATGTCTAACAAAAGATGTCTCTATGGGTTATACCATGATATAAAAGTACTAAAACAAATACCTGTCATAAAAGTTGACATGTGTATTTTCTGTCTTGCC
Organism: Jaculus jaculus; assembly: GCF_020740685.1. Taxonomy (NCBI): domain Eukaryota; kingdom Metazoa; phylum Chordata; class Mammalia; order Rodentia; family Dipodidae; genus Jaculus; species Jaculus jaculus. The sequence continues at coordinate 189,718,511 of NC_059104.1, forward strand.
TTTAATTGCTTATAAGATATTTAACTGCCCAAGGTCTAGCTCTATGTTCTTTACAAGGTACCATGTCATCCCCAAACTTTTGTGAGACAGGAAGAAAAATGTGTAAAAGCCATTTTAAAGCCCAAGGTCTGCCCAAGATGACAGACAAATTTGCTATCCACACTCCTGTGTGCTTTAGAACATCTAGAATTCCTCCTCAAGAAGTGACCTTCAGGGCAGGCACACGAGAAGTACTCATTTTACTTGTATATTGTTCACTCTTGCCTATTTCTGATGGCAACTATTTTTTTAATTTTTGTTAATTTTATTTATTTATTTGAGAGAGTGAGATAGGGAAAGAGGCAGAGAGAGAGACAGAGAGCGAGAAAGAGAATGGACGCTTCAGGGCCTTCAGCCACTGCAAACGAACTCCAGATGCCTGCACATTTGTTCCTTGTGCATCTAGCTTAGTGGGTCCTGAGGAATCGAACCGAGGTCCTTTGGCTTTGCAGGCAAACGCTTTAACCCCTAGGCCATCTCTCCAGCCCCTGACGGATGCTTTTTGCTATAGGGCAGTCTTTTTGGGTTATCTTCTTTCTGCTAATGAAGATTGCACCTTGGAGAAGGTGGGACCTTTTAAAATTTCAGTGTTCCCTAGTCTTATCTCCTGAGCTTCTCTCTGGGAAAGAATGTTTGATTCTGAGAATATTGCTACATAACATGTCTCCTATTAGACTGGTGCTTTGACAACATGCAACCAGGAGCCAGAGAGGACAGAGAACCCATAGATTAATCATAGAGATGTCTCCTCTCTGAATGCAGATGCCAGGGTAGGACATATGAATGCCGCACTGATGAAAAATGGAGGCATTTAGTTTCTTCCTGTAGCCTTCCTGTAGCGTTTCCTGGGACTCAGTGTGTTGTATCAGTTTCGTTGCATTTCTTCTATTTTTTTTTTTGTACTTTTCTATGTAGTATCTCTTCTTTAGGATACTCTCTATTATCATAAATGCTTTGAGAATGTGAGGAAGGGGGAAAAAGTAGGAGTCCACAGGTATTTATGTTTTAAAAGTTTGTGGTATTTCATGCCACAAAAGAGGAGCACAGACACTGTAAAGAGTGACCTGGGGCTGGAGGGATGGCTTAGCGGTTAAGGCATTTGCCTGCAAAGCTGAAGGACCCAGGTTCGATTCCCCAGGACCCACGTTAGCTAGATGCACAAGGGGTACACACATCTGGAGTTCGTTTGCAGTGGCTGGAGGCTCTGGCACACCCATTCTCTCTCTCTCTCTCTCTCTCTTCCTCTGTCAAATAAATAAGTAAATAAAATTAGGGAAAATAAAGAGTGACCCAATGCTCCAGAGAGAGGCAGACTTAAACACGGGAGTTAGCTTGTCCTCAGCACATCTGGAGGGAAGTGTCTTTGCTCTTGTGGTCTGTATCAGTTATTTATTGTTTTTGTAGGCCGTCCAACAACAGCTCTCTGTAGGCTGGAGAGTCTGAGAACTGTGTAGCTGCTCAGTACAAGAGACTGAATGCCTTGATAGTACCATTAAGGTCCTGAAGGCCTGGAGGATTCTTGGGAAGCTACTGTCCTTCAGGCTATGTTGGAAGGCTAAAGAAGCTGAGTTCTGATGTCCACAGCAGGGTAGATGTATTCACCAGCAAGTAACAAGGCAGGCAGCCAGGCAAGAAAAGGCACTGCCTATTTCTGGAACTTCCTTATAGAAAGGCTGCCATTGGTAGGCCTTCCAACCCTGGGGTGGGCCTTCTTCCCTCAGGGCATACTTTCTGGAAATGCCCTTACAGACCAGCTTAAGAAGCCCTGATCCTGCTTGATCCCTTGAGCTGTATGACAATAGGAATTAACTATCACAAGGTCATATGTGGCTTGGAGCCACCTTAGCATCCTGGCCTAGGGAAAGAAGTCAGACAAGGGAGTCTATGCTCCTTCTGGAAGGTGATAACATCACCTCTACCCACATCCATTGGCTGTGCATAACATTCTTCATGTATATGAAGAGTTTTCTCAGCATATCTGTACATACATGATGAATCTTCTACCTGGGCTACAGAGGTAATTGTGGAAACCAAGGCTGGCACTGGACTTGTTCTTGACTGTGTGACCCCAGGAAATTATTTTGTACTCTAAACCTCAGATTCTCTAGTGGGCTTGTGCTAGAGGCTGGGCATGCAATAAACTCTAGACAGGTCTAGATACTACAGAGCTTTGAGATTAATGAAGGAGACAAGAAAAGAGATCCTTAAAATAAAGCTAAAAGCTGTGCTCACTGCAGTGAATAAAAACTCAGTGATGGCCTCAGAGGATAACAGAGGTTGTGGTTTTCCTCCATTTTGTTGATCCAGCCAGGCCTGAAGGACCAGCAGAGCACGTGACAGATGCATTCAGCCCAATGCCAACTCTACATCCCCAAGAGAAGTCACGTCCTCATTGCACCCACCTCCTGCCCAGGTGAGTCTTTAGCAGTGTGGTGTGATTGACATATAATTTTAGTTTTTTTCATATAGGTATGCATGCACGTGTATATGACTGTTTTGTGTAGGTGGCTGTGCGTGTGCCCATGCATGTGGAGGCCAGAGTACAGCCTTGAGTGCTGTTCCTCACGTGCTGTCCACTTTGTCTCTGCCTCTCCAGGGTTAGACTTGCAAGCATGTATCACCACACCCAGTCAGCTGTCTCAAATACAGCAGGAAAGGACTCATACATTCAGTTGTCTGAGTCATTGAGCTTCTGTCTGCACCTCCTCTTCTCTCTTTTTTTTTAAATAATTTTTTAATGAGAGAAATAGAAAGAATTGGTGCACCAGGGCCTTTAGCCTCTGCAATCGAACTCCAGACTCATGAGCCACCTGTGCTCATATGCAATGTTTGTGCTTGTGTCTGGCTTATGTGGGACCTGAAGAGTGGAACATGGGTCTTTAAGCTTCACAGGCAAGCACCTTAACAGCTAAGCCATCTTTCCAGCCCTTCTTTTTCACTTTATTTGACTTCCACCTCTTCCCTTCTTTTTCCAGTATTTGCATGATATGTATGTTATATTTGGGGTAGTAAGTGCACAGCATCAAATTTGTTATTTTTTAAACCTAACTCTTCTCCTCCCTGGTTTTTTGAGGCAAGTTCTCTCTATGTTGGCTGGCTTCAGACTGAGTGCTGGAGTACAGGTGTGTGCTACCACATTCATCTCAATTTGGAATGTTTCTATTAAATTATTTCAATGAATCTTAATCTATAGATTCACTGTATCCATTCGGAGTTGGCAGAAATCCACTGATGAGTACACATCACCATTATTCATTTAAGCTGAAACATATTTGGTATCCACCATTACTTCTTAAGACATCCTTTCTGCCCCTAAGATTAATCATCTACACTTGCTTATTGTCCAAATTTTCAATGTGGATCTTTAGCACATTAATTGTATTTTAATTTTTTTGTTTTTATTTATTTACTTGAGAGCAACAGACAGAGAAAGAGGGAGAGAGAGAGAGAGAGAGAGAGAGAGAGAGAGAGAGAGAGAATGGGCGCACCAGGGCCTCCAGCCAGTGTAAGTGAACTCCAGATGGGTGCGCCCCTTGTGTATCTGGCTAACATGGGTCCTGGGAAATGGAGCCTCAAACCAGGGTCCTTAGGCTTCACAGGCAAGTGCTTAACTACTAAGTCATCTCTCCAGCCCATTAATCGTGTTTTAGATCCTTGCTTAATTCTAAATTTTTCTGCTGCATGTATCCTAAATGCTTTGTATCTTTCAGTGGAGGCAATTATTCTTTTGTACTGTTGAATTAAATCCTAAGAAATATAAACTTACAGTTCACATCCATAAAAACAGCAAGTCATCCAAAAGAACAGCTTAAGTAAGTTGTTGATTGTGGAGAATGAGATTCAAGGGACTTTTACTCCTTGTCTCAAGCACATGTTGCCACTGTAACGATGATGAAGAATGGCTTCTGTCAGGACACACCCAGGGCAAGGACACCTCGGAGGGTCTTAAATGACAAGCACAACAGTTGTGAAGGCTTGTAAGGCTCTGAGAAAAGACTCATGTTGGCTCGCCTTGCTGTCATCTGGCAGGAAGAAGCTCTAAAACAAATCACCTGCAGGGAGGGGACTTAGAGAAGTAGAAATGGGCAGAGATTGGCAGGAAGTGATAGAGCTGGACCAAATGTTCAGAATCATTTTTTGAGGAACATGGCTCAATAGACTCTATGATCTGACTTGCCACAGGTCCTGGGAGAGGAAACCACAGGGCTGCACAGCATCTTGACAAGCATCCCCCAAGCATTCTGCCTTCATCAAAGTCCTATCCAGGGCAGGGAAGTGTCCTGTGGACATTGTCAGCCTTAGATTTTTCACTTCTGCACAGAGCAGCATGCCACCTCTAGCAAGAAAGATGGAGGAAAGGTAAGCATTTATAAAAAAGATGGCTTAGCAGTTAAGGCACCTACCTGCAAAGCCAGAGGACCAGGTTTGATTCCCCAGGATCCATGTAAGCCAGATGCACAAGGTGACACATGAGTCTGGAGTTCGTTTGTAGTGGCTGTATACCCTGGTGCAACCATTCTCTCTCCCTCTCTCCCCCACTCTTCTCCTTCTCTCTCCTCTCTGTATCTCTCTCAAATAAATAAGTAAAATATTTTTAAAAGCTAGGTTGGCCTGGAGATGACTTAGTGGTTAAGGCACTTGCCTGCAACTTCAAAGGATCCAGGTTCAATTGTCCAGGACCCACGTAAGCCAGATGCATTAGGTTGCACATGCATCTGGAGTTTATTTGTATTGACCAGAGGCTCTGGTGTGCCTATTCTCTCCCTCTCTGCCTATCTCTCAAATCAATAAATAAAAATTACAATATTTTTAAAAGCTGTGTTGTCCCGTTCCCCTTATTCCAGATCAACACCCATTCATTTGCGGCAGAGCATGCTGGGAAGCACTGGAACGGTAGCAGGCACGGACAGGAAGGTGAGGCTTCCCTTGAGCGACTTTGGGTGCTGGCATACTTGAGTTTGGGGTGATTTGAAAGCTGTTAATCAGGACTATTGCTTTTGCTTGAAACTTCTTCCAATCTACCCTTCATTTCAACCACCCCAAATTGCTAAATATTAGGAAATATGCTGCTTTTTAAAATTTAGGAAGCAAGACAGGACATGGGCACATTTCTACTCAAGTGCTGTGAATAAAGCAATCAGAGGTTTGATCTGCTTGACAAAGTTCCTTTCCTTTGTGTATCTGTCACAGCCTTGGAAGAAACAGATGTTCTGAAATGGGGTGATTGAAATGGATTTAGTTGAGCAACACCTTTGGCATAGGTAGGTTTAGACAAAATGATATGGGGTGGTGAAGTATTTCCCCAGCAGAGGAAGTTTAACCTAACTAGGTTTTGAAATACAATGAGAGGGTTATGAGAGCTCAGAGTTAGAGAAGCAGCAGCAATACTTGTGGCTGTGGTGGTAGGAAAGAGCCCTTCCAGATAACCAGCATATCCTTAACATGGTTCTATTGCACATTTACAGTATAACAGAGAGATGAGCAAGAATTAAAAAAACAGTTTGCTGTCCTCTTGCTTTCTAACCTCTTATCAACATGTCCCATTAGCTAAATGTAACCAGGAGACAGACTTAAGGGGATCATACTGATGAGGTATAGAGATGTCTCCTTCCAAGATTCAGAGAAGAGGAAAGGGGCTGTGAGATATTTAATCCCTGCTCTTTTTCTAACTTCCTCATTCTGGAGCTTTTCTTAATTTGTAAGTAAACATTTATTATTATTTGGAAAGAGAGAGAGAGAGAGAGAGAGAGAGGGAGAGAGAGAGAGAGAGAGAGGGAGAGGGAGAATGGTTGCACTAGGGTCTCTTGCCACTGCAAGTGAACTCCAGATGCATCTGCCACTTTGTGCATCTGGACCTATGTGGATACTGGGATTTGAAACTGGGCCATCAGTCTTTCAAGAAAGCACCTTGACCACTAAGCTGTCTCTCCAGCCCCGTAGTCTCACATCATTTGACAAAATTCTAGGTAGGATCATACATGATTGAAGAGTGGGATGCAGTGAAAAAATGTTTCAAATAGCCTAGTATTTAGTTATTTTCAGTTTATGGTGTTTGGTAGTCCATAACAACAAGTGTAAGTACTTGAGGTAAAGTTCATTAGTCTTAAATTGTTGCTCTGTCTTCCATATGGAAACTGAGCATGAGCCACAACCATGGACAAAATAAAGTCCTTTCTGCCCTCAAAAGGGTTATTTATTGAGATGTTTCTAGCCTTAAAGTTCTCTGCTCCTATACCTGCCCTAACTGATGTTCTGTTTACCATCACGGCTTTGAGTCATGATCATCTGTTCTCTCTGGTGGAAGAACTACTCGCATTCACAGTATCTCCATGGTCATAATGGGAGTTTCTGAATTCTTACTTCTGTGCCATGCATCCCATCCTGGAGTTTCTTTTTCAGTCCTGCATGGTCATGATTTTACCTGACAGCCTGAGTGTTGCATAAAATGCTCCTAGGTTAATAATCGACTGTGTTACAGTGGAGAGAGCCCACCCTTTACAGTCATAGAACAGTGGGATTTAATGTGAGTTCTAGACCCTTTGGCTTCAGTGAATTATTTATGTCCTCAATGGCTCTGTATCCCTCCTGAAACATTATGATAGCAGGACAGTTCTGAAAATCCAAGACCACACAAGTCTTATCAGTAGTCCCATGGCCACTAAGTGTAGTGGTTCTGAGTGTGGATTTAATCATCTCAGCCTGAGAACTGAAATCACAATGCATGGAAGTGAGGATTCCATATTTTCATAAGGAGATCTGAATCTGGTTCTCATCAAAGCATGGGTTACACTTACAGAAAGTGTGCTTGTGCTCTTGCTGCTAGCTTCCACGTGCACAGGAACCTCTTCTCAGTCTGAACTCTCAAACTGACTGAGGCAGATGTTATCCAACTGCTTCATTATAGATACTAAGTTAAATTTCACCACACCTTCCATCCCATCTACACCTGCACCCACAACCCCTTTGTCACCGAGAACCATTGGCTACATTGCAGACCTGAGCAGGGACACTGGGAGACATCAGTCCATCCTGTGGCCCATCTGCTTTTGCTGTGCGCTTTGCCTGAGACACATTCCAGCTGTCTCTTGTACCCTGGTCAGCTTCTGTTCCTGCTGAGAATCCTGGAAGAGGACCATCATGATTTTCATTTTAGGTAGGTCATGATTGAAGTTGGATGTTTGATTCCATCCTGGCTGCTTGGATGGTTTTTCCTTCTTAATTTCTGGTTGTTCTGAATCCAGTCTGGCCTTGCTAGTCTGGATATTCTATAGTTCTAGAGATTGGTGGCTGGACTGGTCAGACTGGAAGTGGTACCCTGTTTTGGTATGTTTCCAATTCCATCTATCCCACCTACCTGCAATACCATCACAGCTTTTACTCTTCTTTGGCTCCATTCGGCAGCATTACTGTTTCACTGTCAGTCCTGTGCTCTGGGGGGCCCTTCTGGGGAGGATGAACATAGGTGGCCTTCTTGAGCAGGCCCTACAGATGTTAGGAAGCAAAGTGGGGAGATTGTTTAGTTGGACAGATTCTCTTTGTGAAACAACTTCTCTATCAGTTTGGGAGGTTTCTAAACTTCTCATTCTTGGCCCCTGATTTCATTCTATCTCAAAACAATTTCATTATTAAGATAGTTATCATCCATGTGAGAACTGAGTTAGACTTCCAGGTCTTTGGAACTTCTTTATATTGGGCTGCATTGTATTCCCATGTGAGCTGCACCAACTCTGGGGTCCAGGACTATCCCCACTGCTCATGAATTCTTCCTACAGCAGATGGCTTACAGAAGCCCAGGGAAGGTCTAAAATTCCAGTCATTGTACCTGTTTGGAAGGAAAGACAGGAAAGTAGTGGTTGTTTTCTGTCTACTAATTCTGTAAACCTGGATTAATAAATCAGTCTTTCCCTCCCCATGTGTCAGAACCTCCCCACACAATGCCATCTTGCACCAAGTAGAAAATAAAATGGTATACTTTGGAGTCACATGAAATTCAGAGAACACTATGTTATAGAAGAGAAGAATGGATATCCAAGGTGCGGTTAGTCCTCCCAGTACTGATTGTCTCTCAGTTTCTGTGATGACATGAAAATCATTGGGAACTGCTCAGAAATGAAGATAGACGAGGCAGAGGGCATTGGAAAAACCTAGGCATGGCTACAGAAGGTCAGAGTAAGGGGCTTGCTCGTGATCTGACACCAGGAAAGTCCCTTTGTCTACATAAGCTTCAGTTTCTTTCCATGTTGAGTAAAGACACAGATAGTCTTCAAGGAACACATGTTAAACATAAAAGTAAACAAAACAGGAACTAGTGCTGAGATCTTGGTGAAGAAGAAATTCACATTAGTTTTACAAACCATGAAGGTTTTATAGGAGGATGGTAGAACATCTGATTTTTCTCACTTCCCTATTCAAGCTAAGCAAAGCTATAAGGTCTTTTATGCCTGAGAGATCACAGTAGATTCTTTTCCCTCTGTATGCCTCTCTACACCCCTAGAGGAGGGCACAGCCTCTTTTTACTGTGAGGACTCCTAACCACTAAGCCATCTCTCCAGCCCAAAGAAGGACTCTTGCTCACTGAGGGCTCTGGATTTTGCAGCAGTGTCTGCCTTTATGTGACAGGAAAGGTGCCTGAATTCTATTAGTTTCTAATTAAACGTACTCAATTGTTTATTTTTCCTTTTGCCTCATATTTCAATAGCCCCTCTCCCTGTTTTTGTTTATGCTAGGTTTTATTTTTTCCTAGAGTCATGGTTGCCATGTTGGACTTTCCTTGGAAAATTCCTCTGCTTTTCCCCTATCCATATGACATATAGTGTTGGTAGTTCAAAGGGTTGGTTAAATGGGTGGACCATAAGGAACACGTGTTAGACTCAAATTCACTTATGTGAGACTAGGGAAAAATTATTCTTTGTCTGCCCCAAATGCATTTTATGAAAATTATTAGTTCTTGTCTCATAGGTTCTAGAGAGGTTTAAAAGAGAGAATGACTAATGAATTCTCAGCCAGCTACTACAGTCCATCCAGATGTGAGGTGCCATCTGCCTTCATTTGATATCTGCATGAACATCTCTGTATTACAACCCTGTGCTTCCTGTACTTTCCCCTGTATTGGCCCTTATGCAAAAGCTTCAATCATTCAAAGAAACTCTAAAGATATCCCAGGAGACAGATGGACTGGGAGGGAACAGAGCAGCATTATATTGTACTCCTCACAACACATCACTTAAGAGTCCTCCAACACATCACTTAAGAGTCTTCCATAGACTCTCCAATATCTCACACACCTCTTTAGTGGCACTTAGACTTCACCCTAACTTCCTACTTCCTCCCTACAGTGCTGAAAACTTCAGCTCCATCACAAAGCCTACCTATAATCTGTACAAGGTATTGTACAGGTGTTTAATAAAGGGTCCATAAATCACCACTGTGAAGGTACTGATGGGGTCAACTTCATTTACATGGGCACAGATAATTATTCTGATCACTCAGAATGACCACAAAAATAATGATGACTACTTAAAAAAAAATTTCAGGCTGGAGAGATGGCTTAGATACATGCCTGTGAAGCTTAAGGACCCGGATTCAATTCTCCAGGTCCCACATAAGCCAGATGCACTGACTGTAATAAATAAAAATAAGTTGAACAATATTATTTCACTTGCAAGAAGAGAGAGAGATAGAGAGGAGAGACAGAGAGAATGGGCTCACTAGAGCCTTCAGCCACTGCAAATGAACTCCAGATGCATGTGCCACTTTGTGCATCTGGTTTAAGAGCGTCCTGGGCTGGGTCATTAGGCTTTACAGGCAAGTGCCTTAACTGCTGATCTATCTCTCCAGTTTGACTAATTTTTTTAAAATTAATGAATTTAATTGTTAGACAAAGAGAGAGTGAGTAAGTATGGATATGAAGGGTCTCCTGCCACTGCAAGTGATCTCCAGACACATGTGCCACTTTGTGCATGTGGATTTACATAGGTATTGGGGAATCAAACTAGGCCATCAGGCTTTGCAAGCAAGCACCATTAATCACTGAGCCATCTCTTCAGACCTAACATTTTTTCATATCCTAACATATGCATTTGTTTCAATTTCTGAAGTTTTTATTTTACTTTTTTATTTACGAAAGAGAGAGAAGGGGAATGGGTGGGCCTCCAGCCACTGCAAACAAACTTCAAATGCATGTGCCATCATGATCAGTTGGCTTACAAGGGAAATATATAAGCTGGGGAATCAAACCTGGGTTCTTTGGCTTCACAGGCACCTTAACTTCTAAGCCATCTCTCCAACCATAATTTTTTAATTTTAATTTTCAATTTATCTTGTCATCTACTACCATAAAGAACCCCATTCATTGTTTAATTTTTTGAAGAAATATTGACAGCACACTGTAACATGCAGAGCTATATTCTGGGGATATGAAGTGCTCCATCTTCAGGCGCTGACTCACTGAGTCACTTCTAGTTCACCAGGACCTGTCTTCTTCATGCATATTAGAGGAAGAAGTCACATTCTGTAATGGCTAAATCAGTCTTTTTTCCCCTCTTGGATGTGGGATGTCATGATCACTTCTGTGTCATTATGAAATAATTTTTATCTCAGGACACAGTCAGAGGACCTGAGTTTAATGACAGAACGGCAAGACCATAGAGTCTATAAGTACTGTGACTAAAGGATATGAATCTACAACACCCACTCCTCCGTTCTGATAGTTTTCTTAACACTCCCCTCCTTATTAGGATAGGGGCAGAATTCCCCTGAATGAGAAGAACTGACCTCATATAACGGGCATCTAAGTCATGCTTTTGTTCTCAGGGGCACCAGTGGAGAGTTTGTGAGCGTGGATCCAAACATCCCACCACAGTGGATGCAGCCCACAGCAAGGAATGGAAGTGACAAGCCCTCTTTTCCAAGTTTTGACCATATCTTGATCCTGGACATACTGATCCTTTATCCTCATCCTTTCCCTGTTGACTGGCAGGAAACACCATGGTGCTCTGGCTCCTGGGCTTCTGCCTGCGAAGGAATTCCATCTCCCTCTACATCCTAAACCCGGCTGTAGTGGAACTCCTCATCCCCTGCTTCCTCACACTAAATTCTCTGCTGGATGCCATCGGCTTACTGCATCACTTCTCTGTCCTCATGCCCATGATCTTAGTCAGTGGGGCCATGATCCCCTACATTGCAGGCCTGAGCCTGCTCAGCGCCATCAGCACTGAGTGCTGCCTCTCTGTCCTGTGGCCCATCTGGTACTGCTGCCACTGCCTTAGATGCTTTTCAGTTCTCATGTGTGCCCATCTCTGGACCCTATCCCTACTCCTAAATATCCTAGAATGGTGCAACACTGGCTTCTTAACTCAGTTTTTTGATGGTGATTGGTGGAAAAAAGTTGATGTTATCATAGCTGCATGGCTAGTCATTTTATTTGTTACCCTGTTGGTTAGGATTCTCTGTGGTTCCCATCGGGTACCACTGACCAGACTGTGTGTGACCATCATGGTCACAGTGCTGGGCTTTATCATCTGTGGCCTGCCCTTTGGCATTTATTCGTTCTTTTTATACTGGCTTCAGATGTCTTTTGATGATATTTTTTGTAAATTTTTCCTAGTTATCCTTGTCCTGTACTGTGTGAACAGCTCTGCCAACCCCCTAATTTACTTCTTTGTCAGCTCTTTTAGGCAGCAAAAGTGCCTGACCCTCAAGCAGGTTCTCCAAAGGGCCCTGTAGGACACTCTTGAAGGGGAGGAGGGTGGAAGCAGCCTTCCGCAGCAGATGCAGGAGATGTCAGGCAGCAGAGCAGAGCAGTGATGAAGGCCCCTGCTGAGGTCAGACAGATGTGGCTCTGGAGGTCCACACTGCAGTTGTCTACTGATCCTCAGACTCAGCCCTGGAAAAGCCTCCTGAGCTCTTTAATGCCTTCAAATATATGCCTCCCACTCACTGCTTTCTTGGGGAAAATAGAAACGAGGATGACATTGTCACATAATTTCTTCAATTTTCTCATTTATTATTATTGTTTTTATTGTAATTTTCATGGTAAAGAAAAGAATTTCTATTCAGAATAATATCCTAACATGTAGAAAGGTGGACTAGTTGAGAAGAGGAAAATGATTACTGGAAGTGGAAGGGGGAAAGAGATTGTAGTAGGGGAGTGAATAGAATCAAAGCACGGTGTGTGTGCAAATGTCACAAAGAATTCCATCATTATGTGTAATTAATATATTTTAATAAAACTTTTATTTTATTTTTAAAACTTTGTTTATTTTTATTTATGACCGACAGAGAAAGAGGCACATAGAGAGAGGGAGAGAGAGAGAATAGGCATGCCAGGGCCTCCAGCCACTGCAAACAAATTCCAGATGCATGCGCCCCCTTGTGCATCTGGCTAATGTGGGTCCTGGGGAATTGAGCCTTGAACCGGGGCCCATAGGCTTCACAGGCAAGCACTTAACCGCTAAGCCATCTCTCCAGCCCAATAAAACTTTTAAAAGGAGATAAAATAATATCCTCAAATCTATGAGCATCTGCTACATAAATTTACTGAGAAGGGGTATCCCTTACTTTTCCCCAGAGAATCATGTCATGTCAATGATCGGCTCTGCCGCAGAAGGCAGCGTGATTGTGAAGGAGCGAGCTCGGTTGCGTGGTAATGTCACTGGGTCATTTCCTGATACATAGACTCTCTCTCTTCTCTGCATGAGAACAATCTCTACAACTGGGTTTGTGAGAGGTCTTCCAGTGGCAGTTTTCGTAACAATTTGGCTTTCTTCTCTCTCTTTTTTTTCCTCCCTCCATCATTCTCTTCCTTCCTTTTCTTTCTTTGTGGTAATGGGAATGGTAGCCAGACCACATGCTAGGCAAACTCTACTACTGAGTAAAACCCCCGCTCTCAGGAGTAACCTTATCAATGGAAGCAGCTAGCTCAGAGAATGGCTTTCAGTATGGATGTTGCCTTTCCTGTGCCAAGAGAAATATTTCATCATTGTTATGCAATCTCTCTTAAATAGGACAGCGAGGCTGGAGTGATTGAAAATGAATATGGGAACTTTTCTATGTACCTTTTATTCATTTTGAATTATTGTAAACTAATTTTTTACATTTGACAATTTCATATTTGTATATAATATATGGTGATCATGTTCCTTCTATTTACTTTCCTTCCACTTTTACTGACCCCTTCCTCCCCACTATCAGTCTTTCTCCTACTTTTATGTCTTTTTTTATATAAAGACTTTTTGTGGTTTCTGGGTGTGTGCTTATTAAACAGTCAGGTATTACTTAGGGACAAGGATATATCCTGAGAAATATATCCTTTGGGAATTTTGACCTTGTATGAATATCACAGCATGTAGTTGCATGACTTAGATGGTACAGATTTTTACCATGCAAGATACACACAAAAAATTTTTTTTTTATTTTTATTTATTTATTTGAGAGCGACAGACACAGAGAGAAAGACAGATAGAGGGAGAGAGAGAGAATGGGTGCGCCAGGGCTTCCAGCCTCTGCAAACGAACTCCAGACGCGTGCACCCCCTTGTGCATCTGGCTAACGTGGGACCTGGGGAACCGAGCCTCGAACCGGGGTCCTTAGGCTTCACAGGCAAGCGCTTAACCGCTAAGTCATCTCTCCAGCCCACAAAAAATATTTTTAAAATTTTGTTTATTTATTTAGAGTGAGGGGCAGGGAGAGAGGGAGCTGCAGAAAGGGAGAGAAAAGACAGAGAAGAGAGAGAGAGAGGGATGTAATGGACATGCCAGGGCTTCTAGCCACTGCAAATGAACTCCAGACTCGTGTGCCACTTTTTGCATCTGACGTATGTGGGTACTGGGGCATTAAACCTGGGTCTTTCGAAGGCAAGGGCTTAAGCCACATAATTATCTCTCCAGCTACACAATAGTTTTTGAATGTTAAATATTATTAAGTCTGTATGACTGTATTACTTCCGGGCCTATATGCCTGGTTTATAAACTTCTCTCAAGCACAGATTACTTTTATCAGTATTCATGTAAAGGGTCTATATAACAAACTAATGTTTTAAATAATTTATTTATTTGCAAGGAGAGAAATAGAGAGAGAGAGGAAAAGAGAGAGAGAGAGAGAATGGGCATTCCATGGCCTCTGACCACTGCAAACAAACTCCCAATACATGCACCACCTTGTACATCTGGCTTTACATGGGTCCTGGGGAATCAAACCTAGGCCCATGGGCTTTGCATTCAAACACCTTAACTGCTGAGCCACCTCTCCAGCCCAAACTGCTGTTTTAATGGCTTTCATCTTTTCATTATGACTTATATACAAATAAAAGAGAAATTGAAAAACACTGCTGAGATTCTTTATTTACCTATTACTCAGCGTACATCAATGTTGACATTTTACATGAATACAGTTTATTGTCAGAATCAGGAAATTGACAACACTATAACAAATTACCCGTGTTGCAGATGCCATTTATAATTCACTCAGTTTTGTATGTACTTGCTTTTGTTTTGGGAAGGGTTTGTCTTTGTGGATGATTCTGCCCCTTAAGTCTCCCTCTCCCTTCCCTTTCTCTCTCTCTCTCACACACACACACACACACACACACACACACACACACACACACACACACTATCTATCACATTGAAGATTGAACTATTCTTTTTGATTTTTTTTTTTTTTTTTTTTTTTTTTTTGGTTTTCAAGGTAGGGTATCACTCTGGTTCAGGATGACCTGGAATTCACTATGTAGTCTCAGGGTGGCCTCAAACTCTTGGTGATTTTCCTACTTCTGTCTACCAAGTGCTGGGATTAAAGGCATGCATCACCACGCCTGGCTCTTCTTTTTGATTTTTTACAAGATAGTGTCTCACTCTAGCCCAGATTGACCTGGCGTTCATGCTATAGTCCTAGGCTGGCTGTGAACTCATAGCAATCCTCCTATCTCCCAAACTATTCTTTTATCACACAAAACTTTCTTTGGGCCTCTCTTCTTAGTCCCACCCACCCCCATTCTACTTCCTTTAAAAAATATTTTACTTGACTTCTGGTTAAGATGGCAGCGTAGGTACCACGCCAAAGCAGCCTGAGGGGAAAAAAAGACCAAAAAAACTCAGCAAAATACACACTTTTACTAAAAAGTGGTGAGGTGTATAGGAAATTGAAGCAGCAGAGGAGAAGTAGAAGAGATCCAGACCACCCAGAGCCTGCACAGGCTGGCAAAGCGGCCCCGGCAGCTCCGCCAACCATGGTGGAGGTGGTGGCGGTGCACCACAAAGCTGCCAGACTCGGCTCCAGCCACAGGAAAAGCCAGGGAGCTTCCACTCACACCGCGCTCTCCGCAACTCAGGAAACGTGAAGGGAGAGTGGCAGTGAGCAACGGAGGAGCAGACCACAAGGTAGAAGAACACGTGGAACAGCGAGAGAACCAGAGCAGCTGCGGCTCCCTCCCCTCCCCCACCGTCTGAACCCAGCTCCGGCAAACAGAGCAGCGGTCCCAGGACCTGGCCATGCCAACTTGGGCCGACAGCGGGACCCAAGCAGGAGCAGAGTTCGGCAGCAACATCAGCGGCTCTGGCACTGGTAACAGCGGCCCCAACAGCAGCAGATCCAGTAGCAGCAGCAGTGGTAGACCCAGCAGCAGCAGATCCAGTAGCAGCAGCAGCAGCAGACCCACCAGCAGCAGCTTCAGCAGCAGCAGTGGCTCCAGAAGTTGCAGCTACAGCAGCAGCAGCAGCAGAGACAGCAGCGGCTACAGACCCAGCAGTGGCAGCTTTAGCAGCAGCAGTTCCAGCAGCAGGGGTGCTGATCTGCAGGGCCACAGTTGCCAAGCATGGTTTGCCCTGCAGGAAAAGCCAGTGCCCAGCTCCAGAAATCAAAACAGCAGCCCGACGACCAGGCAGCAACTTGACTGAGACAAAAATCATCCAAGGTAACTGGGATTGCACCAGGAAAGGGTCTCACTTGGACACAAGCTGACTTGGATCCCTCAACAGACCAGAAATCTTAACCTCTATGTTGATAGAGGATCTGGTTGTTATAACTACTCTGGCATACATACTTGGGGCTGTTTTTGATTGAATGGGTACAGTGTTTAGTTAACTTTTAGAATCTACCTGAACTTTATTCCACTCAGCCTACTTGAATACTCCCATAGCAGGGAAACTCAACCCCTAGGAGCACCTTTGTAGATACTCTGAGAGTCTTAAGAGCCACACCTAACACCTTAAGCTCCTACCCTGAAAATATATAACATCAAATCAATTGATACAGCTAAGAATACCCAGCTAGCTAGAAAATCCAAGCATTAACTTAATCCAAGATGCAAAAATATATACATTATAACACGAGAAACACTAAAAAGCAAGATGATATAAATCCACCTAAAAGTATTAATGCATCAGAAATGACCTCCAGTGAGAACGAGTTAGAGGAAATGCCTGAGAAAGAGTTCAAAAGAATGATTGTAAATATGTTCAAAGAAGTCGGAGAACAAATCAAAGGAGTCAAAGAGGAACTTAAAGAGGAAATCAAAGGAATCAAAGAAGATGCAGGACACCAATTTAATGAAATAAAGAAGGCAATATAAGACATAAATAGAAAATAGAAATAATAAAAAAAAAAACAGTCAGAATTACTAGCAATGAAGAACACAGTTAATGAAATAAAAAAACTCTAGAAAATCTCACCAGTAGAATGGATGAAGGAGAGAACAGAATATCTAAGCTAGAAGACCAGGTGGCAGATCTAATACAGTCCAACAAAGAGAAAGACAAACTTATAGAAAAGTATGAGTGGGAATTTCAAGATATTTGGGACACTATGAAAAGATCAAATATAAGAATTCAGGGCATAGTAGAAGGAGAAGAATTCCACTCCAAAGTCATAGTAAGCGTCTTCAACAAAATCATAGAAGAAAATTTCCCCCAAATTGGGAAAGAGGTGCCAATGCGGATATAGGAAGCCTTTAGAACACCACCCAGACAAAACCTGGAAAGAACCTCTCCTCGCCATATTATAATCAAACTTCCAAACACACAAACCAAAGAAAAAATATTGAAAGCAGTTAGAGAGAAAAATCAAGTTACCTACAAAAGTAAACCCATCAGGATTATAGCAGATTATTCAACATAAACTTTTAAAGCCAGAAGGGCTTGGAGCGATATATTCCAAGTTCTGAAAGATAACAACTGTCAACCAAGGTTACTTTATCCTGCAAAGCTATCCATTCAAATAAATAGAGAAATAAGGACATTCCATGACAAAAGCAGGTTAAAGGAGTATTTGAAGACAAAACCAGCTCTACAGAAAATACTTGATAGAATCCTCCATGCTGAAGAAAAGGAAAAGCACACATAAAAGGAACCTAGAAAAAAACAAGAAATACTCAAATACTAGTTAACACAAGAGAGCCCAGGTAGAACTGGAACCACAAAAAAAAAAATAAAGTAAATGGCAAACATAAATACACACCTTTCAATAATATGTCTTAATATCAATGGCCTCAATGCCCCAACCAAAAGACACAGGTTTGCAGACTGGGTTAAAAAGCAGGATCCTACAATTTGTTGTCTCCAAGAAACTCACCTTTCTACAAAGGATAGACATTACCTTAGGGTGAAAGGTTGGAAGACAGTGTTTCAAGCAAATGGGCCTAGAAAACAAGCAGGAGTTGCTATCCCAATATCTGACAAGGTAGACTTTAGTCCAACATTAGTCAAGAAAGATAAGGAAGGTCACTTTATATTGATTAAGGGCACACTCCAACAGGAGGACATTACAATCCTAAACATATATGCACCTAACATGGGGGCTTCCAAATTCATCAAACAAACACTATTAGAACTAAGGTCACAGTTAACACCAAACACAGTGGTGGTGGGTGACTTTAACACCCCACTCTCAACAATTGACAGGTCATCCCAGGAAAAAAATAAGCAGAGAGGCATCTGGACTAAATGAGGTCATAGAAGGAATGGACCTAACAGATATATACAGGACATTTCATCCAAAGGCTGCAGAATATACATTCTTTACAGCAGCACATGGAACATTCTCTAAAATAGACCATATATTAGGACACAAAACAAATCTTAACAAATTCAGGAAAACTGAAATAATTCCTTGCATTCTATCTGACCACAATGGAATTAAACTACAAATCAGTAGCAAGAAAGGCTATAGAGCATACACAAAATCATGGAAACTAAATATGCTTCTAAATGATGAGTGGGTCAATGAAGAAATCAAGAAGGAAATCAAAAAATTTATAGAGTCAAACAATAATGAGAACACAACATATCAAAATCTCTGGGACACAATGAAGGCAGTTCTAAGAGGTAAATTTATAGCCTTAAGTGCCTATATTAAGAAATTAGAAAGGTCGCAAGTAAACAACCTAATGCTTCACCTTAAAGCCTTGGAAAAAGAAGAACAAGGCAAACCAAAAATCGGTAGGTGGGAAGAAATAATAAAGATTAGGGCAGAAATGAATGAAATAGAAACCAAAAAAAAAAAAAACAAAACAAAACAAAAAAAACCAATCCAAAGAATTAATGAAACAAAGAGTTGGTTCTTTGAAAGGATAAACAAGATTGATAAACCCTTAGCAAATCTGACCAAAAGAAAGAGAGAAGAGACACAAATTAATAAAATCAGATAACGGGAAGAGAAAGGAAGGGAGGAGGGTACTTAATAGGTTGATATTGTATATATGTAAGTACAATGATTGTGATGGGGAGGTAATATGATGGAGAATGGAATTTCAAAAGGTAAAGTGGGGGGAGGGAAATATCATGGGATTTTTTTTATAATCTTGGAAAATGCTAATAAAAATTTTTAAAAAGAAAAAGAAAAAAAGAAAAAAGCAGAATTCCAAAAAAAAAAATAAATAAATAAAATAAAATCAGAGATGAAAAAGGTAACATCACAACAGATTCCAGATAAATTCAAAAAATCATAGGGACATACTATAAAAGCATATACTCCAGAAAGTATGAAAATCTGAAAGAAATGGATGATTTCCTTGATTTATATGACTTGCCTAAATTAAATCAAGATTAAATTAATCACTTAATAGGCCTATAACAAACATGGAGATCCGAACAGTTATCAATAATCTCCCAATTAAAAAAAGCCCAGGCCCAGATGGATTCACTGCTGAATTTTACCAGACCTTTAAGGAAGAACTAACACCATTGCTTCTTAAGCTTTTCCAGGAAATAGAAAAAGTAGGAATTCTACCAAACTCCTTCTATGAGGCCAGCATCACACTCATACCAAAACCAGGCAAAGATAGAACAAAAAAAGAAAGTTACAGACCAATCTCCCTCATGAACATAGATGCAAAAATTCTCAACAAAATATTGGCAAACAGAATACAAGAGTATATCAAAAAGATCATTCACCCTGACCAAGTAGGCTTTATCCCAGAGATGCAGGAAGGGTTTGATATATGCAAATCTATAAATGTAATACATTATATAAACAGATTGAAGGACAAAAATCACATGATCACCTCATTGGACGCAGAGAAAACATTTGACAAAATCCAACATCCCTTCATGATAAAAGTCCTACAGAGACTGGGAATAGAAGGAACATATCTCAATATAATAGAAGCTATTTATGACAAGCCTACAGCCAACATATTACTAAATGGGGAAAAACTGGAAGCTTTTCCACTAAAATCAGGAACAAGACAAGGGTGTCCACTGTCCCCACTTTTATTTAATATAGTTTTGGAAGTCTTAGCCATAGCAATAAGGCAAGAGACACACATATAAGAAATACAAATTGGAAAGGAAGAGATCAAGTTATCATTATATGTAGATGACATGATTCTATACATAAAGGACCCTAAAGACTCTACTAGCAAACTGTTAGAGCTGATAAAAACCTACAGCCATGTAGCAGGATACAAAATAAATACACAAAAATCAGTAGCCTTCATATATGCTAACAACAAACACACAGAGGATGAAATCAGAGAATCACTCCCATTCACAATTGCATCCAAAAAAATAAAGTGCCTTGGAATAAACCTAACCAAGGAAGTAAAGAATCTCTACAATGAGAACTTTAAAACACTCAAGCGAGAAATTGCAGAAGACACTAGAAAGTGGAGAAACATCCCCTGTTCCTGGATTGGAGGAATCAATATTGTGAAAATGGCAATCTTATCAAAAGCAATCTACATATTTAATGCAATCCGTATCAAAATTCCAAAAGCATTCTTCATGGAAATAGAAAAAACAATCCAAAAATTCATTTGGAATCACAAAAAACCTCAAATATCAAAAATAATACTGAGCAACAAAAATAAGGCTAGTGGTATCACCATACCTGATTTTAACCAATACTACAGAGCCATAGTAAAAAAAACAGCATGGTACTGGCACAAAAACAGACGTGTAGATCAGTGGAACAGAATAGAGGACCAAGATGTAAGCCCAAGTAGCTATAGCCACCTCATATTCGATAAAAATGCCAAAAATACTCATTGGAGAAAAGACAGCCTCTTCAGCAAATGATGTTGGGAAAACTGGATATATATCTGCAGAAGGATGAAAATAGATTCTTCTCTCTCGCCATGCACAAGAATTAAGTCCAAATGGATTAAAGACTTTAACATCAGACCTGAAACTCTGAATCTGCTGGAGGAAAAAGTAGGGGAAACCCTTCAACATATTGGTCTTGGCAAAGACTTTCTGAATACAACCCCAATTTCTCAGGCAAAAAAAACACAGATTAATCACTGAGACCTCATGAAATTACAAAGATTTTGCACCGCAAAGGACACAGTGAAAAAAGCAAAGAGGCAACCTACAGAATGGGAAAAAATCTTCGCTCTGATAGAGGATTAATATCTAGGATATACAAAGAACTCAAAAAGTTAAATAATAAGGAATCAAACAAGCCAATCAAAAAATGAGCTATGGAGCTAAATAGAGCATTCTCAAAGGAAGAAATACGAATGGCATATAAGCATCTAAAAAGATGTTCTATGTCACTAGTCATCAGGGAAATGCAGATTAAGACTACATTGAGATTCCATCTCACTCCTGTCAGATTGGCCACCATGATGAAAACAAATGATCATAAATGTTGGTGGGGATGTGGAAAAAGAAGAACACTTCCACACTGCTGGTGTGAATGCAATCTGGTCCAGCCATTGTGGAAATCAGTGTGGAGGTTCCTAAAACAGCTAGAGATTGATCTACCATATGACCCAGCTATAGCACTCCTAGGCATATATCCGAAGGAATCATCTCATTTCCTTAGAAGTACTTGCTCAACCATGTTTATTGCTGCTCAATTTATAATAGCTGGGAAATGGAACCAGCCTAGATGTCCCTCAACTGATGAGTGGATAATGAAGATGTGGCACATGTATACAATGGAGTTCTACCCAGTGGTAAAGAAAAATGAAGTTATGAAATTTGCAGAAAAATGGATGGACCTGGAAAGGATTATACTAAGTGAAGTAACCCAGGCCCAGAAAGCCAAGTGTCACATGTTCTCTCTCATATGTGGATCCTAGCTACAGATGACTGGGCTTCTGCATGAGAATGAAAATACTTAGTAGCAAAGGCTAGTAAGTTAAAAAGGAGACATAAAGGGAAGAGAAAGGAAGGGAGCAGGGTACTTAATAGATTGATATTATATATAAGTAAGTAGAATGATTGTGATGGGGAGGTAATATGATGGAGAATGGAATTTCAAAGGGGAAAGTTGGGGGGTGAGGGAGGGAATTAACATGGGATTTTTTTATACTCATGGAAAATGCTAATAAAAATTTTAAAAAATAAAAAAATTTACTTGTTCATTTATTATTTGCAAGGGGGGAGAGAGAGAGAACATGGCAGGTCCTCCAGCCACTGCAAATGAACTCTAGATGAATATGCCACTTTGTGCATCTGGCTTTACATGGGCACTTGGGAATCAAACCTGGTCCTTAGGCTTTGCAGCCAAGTGCCTTAACTGCTGAGCCATCTCTCCATTCCTCTTCTAAGGCCCGTTAAAATCACTGATCTATTGTCCTTCCATTTTTTTAATTTCAAAAATGTTATATTTGCTATCATGCAGGAACTAAAGTTTTGCATATTTGTTTTTCACTTACTGCCTGCAAGATCCGCCTGTGTAGCGGCACGCTATGGCTGGCTGCTGCTTTAGCCGCTGAGTGCTGTTCTCTGGTGCAGGTGCACTTTGATTTCTGTCACTGCTCACAGGTGAACAGACTCTGCACTACCATAAGTGATTGTTAATGATTGTGTGCAGATTTTTAATCAAACATCGTTTTCTCTCATCTAGAATAAATGTATAGGGTGGATTACTGAATGGCATGGTGGTATGTATTTAACTTTTCCAGAAAATGTGAAAGACCTGTGCAGAGGTGTTGTTCACTGTATTTGCTCATCAGCAGTATAGGAGAATCCATTTCCCCAACTCTTTCCTGATATTTGTCACTAGGAGTACTTTTTAAAAAATTACTTTATTAGTCGGGCGTGGTGGCTCACGCCTTTAATCCCAGCACTTGGGAGGCAGAGGTAGGAGGATCACCATGAGTTCAAGGCCACCCTGAAACTGCTAAAGAATTCTAGGTCAGCCTGAGCTAGAGTGAAATCCTAACTCAAATAAACAAAAAAAAATTTATATTTATTTACAAGAGAGACAGAGAGAGGGGGAGGGGAAAGGGAGAGTATGGGCACACCAAAGCCTCTAGGCCCTGCAAATGAACTCCAGTTGCATGTGCCACCATGTGCATCTAGCTTACATGAGTTCTGGGGAATTGAACCTGGGTCCTTAGGCTTTGCAGGCAAGCACCTTAACTGCTAAGCCTTCGCTACAGCCCACTGTGAGTACTTTTAATGCTAGACACCTTAAGAGACATATAATGACATCTCATATTTGTTTCTTCTGAGGCCTCTCTCTTTAGCTTGTAGATTGTCTTCTCCCTGAATCCTCACATGGTCTTTACTCTGCGTGTTTGTCTCCTAGTATCTCTTTTTAAAATCTGTTGCTTTTATTTATTTGAGAGAGAGAAATTTTGAAGTCCTCCATCCCAAGCCCTTCTGGCTTCTAGAGTTTCTATTGAAAAATCAGAGGTAATTTTGAGGGGCTTGCCTTTATATGTAATTTCTCTTTGATTTCATTGTTTAGAGTTTTAAAATACGATGTGCCATGGAAAATTTCTTCTTTGGTCTTGTCTGTTTGGTGTTTTGTGAGCTTCTTGTATTTGGATGCATCTCTCTTTTGTGAGAGTAGGAAAAGTTTCAATAATTTTGTTGAAGAAATTCTCTATGTCTTTGTTTCTTTCCCTTCTTATATATCTATGATCTGGATATTTGGTCTTTTTAGGGTATCCCACAGTTCCCTCATATTATGTTCCCATAATTTTTTGAACTTATAGCTTTTGGAGTTTCAGCCAATTTCTTCAGTCTTCGAGTTCTGAGGTAATGTCCTCCATGTGATCTACTCTGTAAATGAGGGTTTCTAGGGAGGCTTTAAAAAGATCTGTTTGATTTTGTTGTTGTTGTTGCATTTTCCTGTCTCATATCCATCCCTTTGGAATTCCAATTTCAGGCCCAGGTTTGATTTTCTTGATGCTTCTTGGAATTCATTCTTGCATTTGATCATGTCCTCATTAAGCTTCATCAGCTAATTGCTGAGATCCTCTCTTGACTCGCCTTCAATTTGCTTATTTGTCTTTAAGTTTCCTTTTATTTTCTTCAATTATGTTAAGACAAGGTATGAGTGCTGTTTGTTTTAGTTTATGGTTCTGTTGCATTTCATTTATGTGATTGTTAGTGTTTTGGTGATTTGCTTCCAGTTTTGCTATCCTTTGGTCCTGGTCTCAGTAAGGCTGTTTAATAAACATACTGTGTTTTTATTTTGGGATTCTATGTCCAGTGCATCCACTGTTTTTACTGGAGACTTCCATTGTGGGACTAGGCATTCTTGGTGGAGATCTCTTGGTTTATTGTCTTGTTTTTCTTTCTTTAGTTGGGATTTACTCATCTTGGGGTAGATGTCTTGTTCTGTTAAGGAGGTAGCAAATGGTGACTCTTGTAGGATCTTCAGTGAGCGTGCTGTTTTGGCTTGGTTCAGATTGAAGTGGGATGGCATTATAGCTGTAGGTTCAGGTAGGTTACTCTGGTTAGCACTTCTGCTTGAGACCTGGGGTGGCCTGGCCAAGTCAGTAGCCAAGCAGGGTCCTGTTCTCCCCACACTACCCATTTTCTGGTGTTTAGTAGTAGGATTAGCTGCAGCTGCTGGTGGTAGTTTTTGGGATGGAGGAAGGAGGATTCTGTTATTGAGCTGGGGCTGGCCCTCAATCAGGGTGTAAGGAGGGGCTGAGTGAATCGCAGTGCTGTGTGAATGGACTGGGAGTCTGTTTGTGACACCATTCTGACCTTGGTGAGTGTGCAAAAGGTACTGGTGCCTTGTTGGGGGTCACTTTGCATGTGTGAGTCAGACAGAGTCCTTGCCTCTGCACACTCTTGTGGCTTACAGGTCAGTATGTGGCAGTCCAGAGGACTTCCAACCTGGGTTCCTATAGCAGCTCCATACCCGTGAAGCTCAGGAGTTACTCAGCAGCATAAGTGCTTGCCCTAGCTCACCCTCTTTACCCCAGCTGAGCAGGTTGCATAGGTTGCAAGCATGTCAGCCTCTCTGGGCTGGTAGCCAGTATGAAAGCCACAGGGTCATCTCAGCTTGCACCTGCACCCACCTGCTTTGGAGGTCAGAAGGACCCTCAGCCTATGAGTTCATAGTAGTGCCACCACTGTGGAGCTTGGGAGCTACTTAACAGCATGAGCACTTGCCTAAGCTATCCCCACTTCTGTCCTCTGACTCCCAACATGAATCCACAGGTGGGCTGAGCTAGCTATGCTCACACTGGTGCACTTTCAAAAGGGGATAGCATCCCAGAGTTTCAGATGTGTGCAGCAGGGTGCAAAATGTGTAGGAACTGGCAGATTACCTTTATATGCAACCCTCACCCTGTGTCTGCCCCAATGGGAGTCTGCTAAGTAACCACTAGTACTGGAGCTCCCAAATCTTGCCTTCTTTCTCCCTTGAAGTTCTAGTGTGGTTGCAAATCCATCTTGACTGGAAGTCCAAATTTATTTTAGCCTATTCTATCCCTCCCTTTTTGGGGGAGATAATGTCTCACTCTAGTCCAGGCTAACCTGGAATTCACCATGTAGTTTCAGGGTGGTCTTGAAGTCATGGTGATTCTCCTACCTCTGCCTCCTGAGTGCTGAGATTAAAGGCATGCACCACCATGGCTGTCTCTCCCCTGTTTTTTGAGACAGGTCCTCTCTATGTAAGCTGGCTTCAGCCTCCTGAGAATACTGATGTATGCTACCTCATTATTCTGAATTTGGAAAGTTACTATTAATTTCTTTCAAAGAATCTTAATCTATAGATTCACTGTGCTTATTTCAGAGTGGCAAAGACTCACTGATGAGAACTCTTCAGTAGCATTCCTCATTTCTGTGAAACACATTGTATATCCATCATTTCCTCCTATACTATTTTTTCCACTCCTGATCTTACTTATTGCCCAAATTTTCTATGTGACCTTTTGGTACATTAATCATTTTCTAAATCCCTTTTTTTTTTTTTTTGGTTTTTCGAGGTAGGGTCTTACTCCAGCCCAGGCTGACCTGGAATTCACTATGGAGTCTCAGGGTGGCCTCGAACTCAAGGCAATCCTCCTACCTCTGCCTCCCGAGTGCTGGGATTAAAGGCGTGCACCACCACGCCTGGCCTAAATCCCTTTTTAAATTTTAAGTTTTCTATGGTATTTTAAATGCTGAACATCTTGAGGCAATTATTGCTATTTTGATATTGATCAATTAACCCATAGCAATTTAAGCTTGCTTTTTAATTCTATAAAAATGACCAATAATTCAAAAGAACAACTTAAGTAAATTGTTGATTATGGAGAATTAAGCCCAGGAAGACTTTAACTCTTTGTCTCATGTACTTTTTTGTCAACTGGAAAGATATATAAAGAAGTATGTATTACTGCCAAGACAAAAATAATATGGATGACATGGCCATGGAGGGCCTGAAATGACAAGCAAAATAGTAATGCAGGCTTACTCAGGCTTCCAGAAGAAACACATGAGGGTTGGCCTTGCTGGCCAATGGCAGGAAGAACCTCTGAAACAATAGTCTCTTGCAGGGAAAGTGACCCGGGGAGGTGGGGATAGGCAGGGGTTGACAGAAAATGGCAGAGTTGGGCCAAATGTTAAAATCATCTTATGAAGAACATTGTCATGGTCATGGTCAGTGGACTCCACAATCTCACCTGCTAGCAGGTCCCAGGAGAGGAAATTACAGGTCCGCACAGCAGCTTGATAAGCATCCCTAACTACCAGTGCTCATCTGTCTTTCCTAGAGAAGTGTCCTGGGAACATTGTCAGCCTATGAGACTCTTCCCTTTAGTGAAGAGCAACATACCACTTGCAGCAAGAAGAATAGAGAAAAGGTAAGACTTTACCAGAAACCTGTGTTAAAAGCCATGTTATTCTTTTCCTCTTCTTCCAAATGCACGTCTCTTCATCTTGGGGCAGAGCATCAGAATTGCAGCAGACACAGGCTGGAGATGTGAAGATTTCCTTAGGCAACTTTGAGTGCTAGTAGGTTTGAGTCTGGGGTATTTGAAAGCCATGACTCAAGATCATCCCTCCTGTTTAAAACTTCTCCCGACCTATCCTTCATCCCAACCACTCAGAACTGCTGAGATGTTAAGGCACTGCTGCTTTCTTAAACTTGAGAGATAAGATGGGCATATGCATGCTTCTACCAAATGCTACAAATGAAGCAATCACAGATTTGCCCCACTTTGCAAAGTTTCCTTTCATTTGTGGATTTGTCTGGAAGGAACAAGTGTTCTAAAATGGGATGTTTGAGATGGGTTTAATCAAGCTCTAATTTTCAGCATAGGCAGGTCTAGAAAATTGTTCTGCTCACCACTCTCCCACAAGTGCTCCTTCATACATAATTCTGAACACAGAAAGCAGCCCTCCAAAATAAATGCAAATAAAAATTTTGCATCCTAATATTATATGCATTGCTGAAATTCCTTTTAATTTATTTTTGTTTTAATTTTTCATTTATCTTGGCATTAACTTCCATAAGAACCTTCATTCATTATTTCATTTTTTGAAGAAATATTAAGTATACAATATGACATCCAGAGCTATGTCCTGACTTGCTGAGACATCTTGAGCTCACCCGAACTAGGTTTCCTCATAAATGTTCATTCTTGACCCTATCATCTACTCTTTCCACAGTGGAGGGAATGCCCTTGGATGCTCTTCCATGTCTTTATGAATTCCTTCAACTGAAAGATAATCTGTATCTCAGATCAGAGTTGTTGCTAGATCCATAGCTCTAGCCCACTGAGTAGAGTTCATGAACCATATTATTTAGAGGACCCAAGTTTAATGACAGAGAACTCAGACAATAAAGTCTACCAGTATTAGCAATAAAGGTTATGAGTTCACAATCCTCATTTTCTAGCTCTGATATTTTATGTAATTATATAAATCCTCCATTTCTCTCCTCTTTAGAATAACAACAATGTTCCCATAAATGAGGGTAGTTCTGAGAAGAACTGAGCATACAGTAGACATTTAAATCATGTTTTTGTTCTCAGGGGCACAAGTGGAGTGTTTGTGAGCATGAATCCAAGCATCCCACCACAGTGGACAGAGCCCATAGCCATGATCACAAGTGACCAGTACTCTTTTCCAGCTTGTGACCATATCCTGATCCTGGACCTACTGACCCTCATCATTTTCCTGGTTGGTCTGGTAGGAAATATAATTGTGCTCTGGCTCCTGGGCTTCCATATGTACAGTGGTACCATCACAATCTACAACCCAAACCTGCCTATGGCTGACGTCCTTGTCCTCCGTTGCTGCTTTATGAATTTTGTGCTGTGTGCCATCAGTGTCTCCCATCACTTAGGTATTGTATCAGCCATCTTAGCCAGTGCAGCAGCAATTCCTGACCTGACAGGCTTGAGCAGGCTCAGTGCCATCAGCAATGAGCAGTGCCTGTCTGTCTGGTGGCCCATCTGATACTACTGTCAATGCCTTAGACACAGGTTCACTGTTGTGTACCCTGCTCTGGACCCTGTTCCTACTCCTCAATGTTCTAGTATGGTACACTACTGGCTTTCTGACTCAGGTTTTTGATGTAGATTAGACAAAAGTTGATATTTTCATAGCTGCTTGGCTAGTCATTTTATTTGTAACTCTAGATCTATGTTTGTCTCATTGGTCAAGATTCTCTGTGGTTCCCACTAGGTACCACTGACCAGACTGTGACCATCATAGTTGCAGCCATCTGTGACTTGCCTTTTGGCATTATCTGGTTCCCTTTATGATGGCTTCTGATGTCTTTTCATGATCTATCTTGTGCTTTTGCAGTTATCCTTGGCTTGTCCTATATGAGGAGCTCTGCCAATCTCATCATTTATTCATCCATTGTCTCCTTTAGGTAGCACAAGAAGTGCTTAACTCTCAAGCTGCTTCTCCAGAGCTCTGCAGTACACTCCCAAGACAGAAGAATATGAAGGCAGTCTTCCTCAGGTCCTGGAGATGTGGAGCAATGATGAAGAGCTTTGGTCAGACAGGTGTGACTATGCAGGTCTACAGTGAAGTTGTCTATTGTGCCTTAGACTCAGCCTAGGAAATATCTCATTTTTTTTTTTCAAAGAGAAAGATTTTTTAAAAACTATTTTCTTGTTTTCTCAGAAAAATATAAATAAGAATGACATTAAATAATTTCTCCCATTTCCTAATTGCCTTTTTCTTCCTTTCCTTCCTTCCTTCTTCTTTTTTTTTTTTTTTATGCTTTGAGGTAAGGTCTCACTGTAGCCCAGAATGACCTGTAATTCACTATGTAGTCTCATGGTAGCCACAAACTCACAGCAATCCTCCTACCTCTGCTAGGATCAAAGGCATACACCACCACACCTGGCAGCCCAATTGTTTCTTGTTGACTTCTTTTCTTGGAATTTCCATTATAATAAAAGGAGAGATGGATTGTGAAGAGGATAGATTAGTGGAAGTGGGGTAAAAGATTGTGATGGGGGAGGGAATTGGTTCAAATTTACATACATATATGATATAAATTACATATATATTAATGTCACAATGGAGTTCATTATTATATACAATTAATATATACCAATTAAAGCTTTAAAAAGAAAAATCCATATTCTAAAATTTATGAGCATTTTCTACATCAATTTACTGAAAAACAATATTCCTTGATTTTCCCCAGATATTTCTTACAGAATCATATCATGTTTTATGATTGGCACGAATGCAGGTAAAAGCTTGATTTTGAAAGATTTTTTTTTACATCTAAATATCATTGAGTTCTGAGTTTGGGTAAACCATTTCCTTAGACTGTTTTCCTGCATGGGAACAGACCCCCAAGTTGGCTTTATGAAAAATCTCTGCTGGCATTTGTCTGCATGGTAACAAGCTGGCTTCCTACCTATATCTTCCCTCCATCCCTCTTTTAATCCCTTCCTTTGTTTTCTTTCTAATGCTGGGGATAGGACATAGGAACACAAATACTCCCCAGTCCTCATTATTGACATTATCAATGAAAGCATAGAAAAACTAGCTCAGAGGATGGTTTTCAGTATAGAAACAAGTTTCCTTCCTTGTGCCACCCAAGTATTTAGTCATGGTTGCACAATCTCTCTCTATTAAAAAGGATTGTGGGGATGGATTTATTGGAAATATTTTCTATACAGTCTATTTTTGAAATAGTTTTAAAATAATTTTTTTAGATTTAAATGGGGATGTGGATCATAGGTGGAGAAAAACAAGGGTTGGAAAAAGGGATGACCAAAACATGTATGGGCTGGTCGTGGTGACACACACCTTTAATCTCAGCACTTGGGAGGCAGTGATATAAGAGGATCGTTGTGAGTATAAGGCCACCCTGAGACTACATAGTGAATTCCAGGTCAGCCTGGACTAGAGTGAAACCCTACCTCCAAAAACCAAAAAAAAAAAAAAAAAAAAAAAAAGGCCATATGGAAACTTACTTCTTTGTTAGCTAATTAAAACTATAATTAACAACAAAGAGTTTAAACACAAATGCTCCACATGAGTACATAATACTGTGCCCATTATTAAAGGAAAATCCCAATGCCAGGGGTAAAATAATTAAGTTGGTGGTCTGGGATATAACAGAGACTACAGGTCATTGTCACTGCTCTTAGTTACCCACTAAAACCACATGGTAAGACCTTATTGTTGAAGAAACTATATACTTTGCTTATAAGACAGAGACATCAAGCTGGAGCTGAGCTAGAAATGTCCTCCCTGATGGCTAGCTTTCATAGTGCTAGAAGGTGCTATGTAGGCTGCTGGGGGAGAAAGTCATCAATAGTCTTGACCTAGCAATGGACCCTGTGTGCTATACAACTGACCAAACAAGGAAGGTGCACAAATTGGTGCAATAGTGGTATGACTTTTACGGTGCTAACCAGCAGCTCTCTGATTGGCTTTGAGGCCTGCTCCATGGGATGAATTTTTCGCCTGATACTGAAAACATAGGCCAAATCCTGTGACTAGGGAGGCATAGGCTTTAGAAAGAAAATTATTGCTCTCAGTTGACTAAATGGATGGGTTGTAGTCCTCACATTGTCCTATATATATATTAATGCTTATGCCCATAGGTTAGTGCTGCCCTCAGCAGTGATCAGAGAGTCTGTGTTTTACAGTAGGTGGTGACTTTGGAGGAGACTCAAAATTGGTTCAAGTACTGAGAAGTACAGTTGTGTACCCAGCACCATGTGAGATATCTATATCACTTTTTCAAGGCTCAGTGAATGTTGTAAAAAGGGGTGGGGGGAGATAGAATATAAGAGCCAGAGAATGGGGAGGAGTGCTGTAGAATGCTGTCTTCTGGACAGGGCATGGTCGTTGCATTCTTGGCCTCCTATAGCTGTGGATGCATGCACAAGCCTTGCACTCATTGGGTCCATAAAAATTCCATCATGGCTGGGAGAGGAGGGTATGAGAACTTCATCCCTTCAGGAGAAATTCATGGCAGTTAGAAGTGGCTGGGGTTGGGAAAATGTTTTATTCTGTATTGTAGCTGCTGATAAGTTGCATATGCTCTTGTCAATAACCTGTCACCCATGCCCATGCAAGAAACCCTAAACTCACGTGCACACACACACACACTCTCTCTCTCATGCACACACACACCACAGCCTCAAAGTAGAAGTAGAATTAGCTGGGAATAAGAAGGCATTCAGTGGGAGGGGAAGGGAAATGAAAAGTTAATTGCAGGTATATGATCAAATACATGATTGAAAATTGTCAATAAATAAATACAAAAGAAAAAAAAATTCCCAAACAGGGTGAATGTGATATTGGATTCCCTTCTTAAAATTCTTTTTAGAGCTACTAAAACCTTGTCTATGCAAAATAGTTCATAAAAATGTTCCTCTAGATTATACAGAGAAAGAGGAACCACTGATAAGACATGATGCATGCTACGAATCAGATATGGCTTCTTTCTTTTGTGTGTCTCTGCTCTGTCAGAGGCTCAACCCTCTCTGTTTGCTACAGATAAATCATTAGTGTCTTAATTAGCTAAAATCCTAGTTCCATCTTTTAACCCTGCTTTAGCTTAGATCCCCCTTTTCTTTTCTTTTCTTTTTGTTTTTTAATACTTTTCCACCTTGGATGTTCTGTCTGCTTCCCTCTTAGCAAAGTGTCTGTCAGATTCCATCAGGGTGCTTAGGATTTCAGATTTATTGTGTCTTTTCTGGTGTGTATTCTTGTCAATTGACAGTGGTATTCTTTATTTTCATTAGGGTGTTTTGTTTCTAGCATTTCCTTCATGAGTATCCATATTTTTGTTTTTATTATCTACTTCATATTGTCTATTTTGTCTATATAAATTTTATATACAAGTGTTTAAGATGTCCTTTTGATATTGGTCCATTATTAAGCTTTTTCATGTATGTATGTATGTATGTATGTATGTATGTATGTACGTATGTGTTTTTCAAGGTAGAGTCTTGCTGTAGCCCAGGCTAACCTGTAATTCACTATGGAGTCTCAAGGTGGCCTCAAACTCATGGCAATCCTCCTATCTCTGCCTCCCAAGTGCTGCGATTAAAGGTATGCACCAACACACCCAACAGAAGTCTTCATCTCATTTTATCCTTGTGTTAACACAGAAGAATAAAAATATCAAAATATAATTTTACTATTCAAACCTCAATTCAAAATTATAACTAGTAAAAGAAAATTATTTCAACAAAGTCAGTTGTTGATTATGGAGAATAAAAATCAAGATGTTGGGGCTCAGAGGTTTCATATACCTCTTTCTCTCAAATAAATAAAATATTTTAAAAATCAAACTGTTTGTTCAGTACTTATCTGTGTCATTTAGATAAAACTATGTAAGCCATTATATCTTACTAGTATGATAATGAAAGTGTGTGAGCATGATCAGGGGAACCTTTCCTATTTGAATAACAAAACATTGTGCCTTAACTACACTTTGCCCCCACAGTGGCTCATATTGCTTGGCATTGCTGGCCATCTAACTACAAGAAGTTTAAGCCAAATAATCCCTAACAGGGAAATAGAGCTGAAGAGATTGATATCCACAGTGCCATATTGTGGAGAGACAGGAATAGCTAGAACGCATGCTGAGATCTTCTCATAAGGAGCATGATTCAAAGGAGTCAACACTCTTATTTGTCAGCAGGTCCAAGTACAGGAAGCCACAGGCCTCTGGCATCTTGATAAGCCTTCCTCAAGCACCAGGCCTGTAGTTACCTCCCCAGGCAGAGAAAAGTTTCATATTAATGGCAACTCAAGAGGCTCATTCTTTTCCCAAGGATCAGCTCACTACATCCAGCAAGAAGGATGGAGGAAAGGTAAGAGTTTTATCAAGAACTTATTCCCAAGTTTTTCTCAATGATATTGAGGTGTAGAATACAAAAAGCCTTATATGGTTCTACAGAAACTGAAGAATTAAAGTTTGTCTTGGCAACATTGGGGCCTGGTATTCTTGACTGGGAGATTAGAAGTTTATGAACCAATATAATTTCCTCTCTTCCTGGACTTTCTCCCTATTCTTCAGTCAGCCATGCTATTCAGAATTCTGCTGCTTTTCATAAGTTAAAAATAATACAGGCACAATTATCCTTTCCAAAACTAAAGTTCTAGAGGTAACCCAGTCACCTGTTTTATTTGTATCAGGAAGTTTCCACTCTTTGTGTGTATCTCTCAACCCTGGTAGAAAATTGATGTTCTAAAATGGAGTGACTGAGTAGTATATAATTGATGGATAACACAAACACACACACATTTACATGGGATTTTGTACCCTAATGCAAGGCAAGAGTAGAATATGGGAAGGGGAGCTTATAATCTAATGAAGTAGGAGTTCTCAGTGCTCAGAGCTGTTGTACTGTCTGTGGGCAGAGCTGTGGTCTTAGGAAACAGCCATCATTTAGGTGTTACATGAGGTACAGTGAGTGTCAGTGACAACTCTCAGCTAAGCAGAGAAACAGGAGGGCACGAATAACCAAGAACTTGTACTGTCTTTCTGTCCTCTCATCTTCTGCTAATGCACCCTTTCACTGAATGCAGCCCAGAGTCAGAGAACAGAGAAAAGGGCTCCCTTAGGACACAGAGATTTGTCTCCTCCAAGGATGCAGAGGAGATCAGAAGTGACTGGAGACCCTGATGGCATACAGAGGGAAGCCACCTTTTCTTACAGCCTTTTCACATTCTGATTGTCTCGAGACTATCTCTCTTACACTTGATAGGTGACTTGATAGGGTTTTCACTGTGCCTCCTCTCAGTTTCTTTGACAATTTGTTTGTCCATGGTACCACTTCTTGAGAAAAAAAAAAATCTCTCACTATCCTCACAACAAGTGAGGGATGAAATTAGTGACAACAAAATGGTCAGCTTTCATGCTTTTAAATTTTATGACATATATTTTTATAAAGAGGGACCTGTTATAATGTCTTAAACCAGGAAGTTTACTAGACCTGAGTCATTATACCAAGATGTCAAACACTAGGAATTCTTCTGATGTTCTTCAGAATAGTGTCATTATAGAACTGGACTTTCTCAACACCTAAACTTCTCAGTATTCCAGCCTGAGTGGAAGAGGAGAGGGAAGGATAGAAGTCAGGAGCTGGTCATTGCCTTTTCTCTAACCTTCCACTGGACAGAGCCTGTTGAGTCACACGGTACCATCAATAGCATAACTTGTTTCAAGTTTAAATTTCAGAATCATTATGTAAGCAAATGAGTGCATGGAGCAATTAGTTTCTAACCCTGTGATTCTTCTCCACATTCTTTGATAAGAAGATACTGCTTGGCAGTATCTTGCATATTACATGATAAGACAAAGTAGTTGAAAAGCCTTGGACAGGGCTCTAAGAGGACAAGGCTGGTGCTGGATGGACCTTCCTTATGGGACTCAGACATCATTTGCATACATTAGATCATGTTCCAAGCTGTTGTGATAAATAAGAATATTACAGTAGGTGGTTTCTAAGTCAGTTGTGCTAGGTGCTGAGGATATATAGTCATGGCAACAGTAAATATTGGACAGGTCAAATACCCTTGAGCTTCTGATTCATTAATTCATTCATTCATTCATCTGTTGAACATAAATTTCTTGTCAACCCATCCTGCTATCTAGAGAAACCTAAAAGACACCTGCAAAATGTGCTGGATATCCCCCAAGGTTTCTCTTCTTTCAAGCCATCAAACATTGAAATGGAGACCCAGCTACTGTAGCCTAATAGGTTTGGCTGTTTTCACACTTGTGTTAATAGGACACATTCCCCATACTCCTCTCATGGCCTTCATTCACAACTGCATTAACTGGTATATTTGTGTCTGCACATGTGCATGTCCAGTGCACATATCTGCAGAGGCCAGGGGAGGACATTGGGTGCTCTCTTTGATGCTCTTTGGCCTTACTTATTTTTCTGAGACAACGTGTCTTACTAAAAGAGGAACTCTGTGTTCTTCAGTTAGACTAGTTGACCAGCCAGCCTCAGTGATTCTTCTGACTCTAATCTTTCTCAGCACTGAAGTTGTGCAGGTTTTAAAAGTTTACCTGACTTATTTGAGAGATGGGGAGAGAGAAAGAGGAAGAGGAAGACACACAGAGAGAATGGACACTCCAGGGCCTTCAGCTGCTGCAAACAAGCTCCAGAAACATGTACCACTTTGTGCGTTTGGCTTACGTATGTCCTGGGGATTTGAACATGGGTCCTTTGACTTTGCAAGCAAGTGCCTTACCTGCTAAACTATCCCTCTAGCTCTTCACAGCTTTTTATGTGGATTCTGGAAATTGGACTTCAGTCCTCTACTTGTGTAAGAAACACTGTTAACTAATGAGCCATCTCCCCATGCCCACAATTCCAGTTTTCTCATTAGATAGGCCTTTTACCACTAAGGAGCATAGCTAATCCTCATGCTTGGCACATTGAAGTGCCTGCACCTAAAATACAAACTTTAGTCCTGGGACAGAGACAAGGCTGGTTTCAAAGATGTGCCTCGTCCTCACACAGCCCAAGATGCTGCTTTCAAACTATCAACTCCTCCAGTAACTGCAGAGGGAGGACACAGGTTGCAAATAGTCCAAGTCAAGCCAAAAGAGGTTTAAAAGAAGGCTCTAGAACGTTTTGGCTCTGATAAGCTGTTTTTTTCTCTGTGAGTTTCTTTCCTTCTGTGTTGTAAATCAGCACCAGTTATCCCCACATGCAGGGAGCTCCCAAGAACTGAATCACACACAGCGTGAGCTCTGTCTTGTTTTTTCTTTTCAGGGGCTCTACTGGACAGTGTGTGAGCATGGGTCCAAACATCCCAGCCTGGGGAACTGAAATGACCACAGTAAAGGGCACTGACGACAATGGAACTCGGTCCTGTTACACTCAGGTTTTTGCCCTGAATTCTCTGAACGTCGTCCTTGCCCTGGTTGGATTAGCTGGAAATGCCACAGTGCTGTGGCTCCTGGGCTTCTGCATGCGCCGGAACGTCTTCTCTGTCTATATTCTCAACCTGGCCGGCGCCGACTTCCTCTTCCTCTGTTTCCAGATTATATACAACCTAGAGAGTATCACTTACCTCTCCCACTCCTCCTCCATCTTCATCCCTCCATTCTTTTACATCATATCCAACTTTGCTTACCTTGCAGGCCTGAGTCTGCTCAGCGCCATCAGCACTGAGCGCTGTCTGTCTGTCCTGTGGCCCATCTGGTACCGCTGCCACCGCCCCAGACACACGTCAGCTGCAGTGTGTGGCCTGCTCTGGGCCGCGACGCTGGTGCTGAGCTTCCTGGAAGGGAGCAAATGTGGACTACTCTATACGTTTTCTGATTATAGTTGGTGTCGGACATTTGATTTCATCACTGCTGCGTGGCTGAGTGCTTCATTTGTGGCTCTGTGTGGGTCCAGCCTGACCCTGCTGCTCAGGATCATCTGTGGCTCACGGAGGATTCCCGTGACCAGACTGTATGCCACACTTGTGCTCACAGTGCTGGTCTTCCTGCTGTTTGGTCTGCCATTTGGGATCTACTGGTTCCTCTTAACATGGTTTGATATTATATTTGATATTATATTTGAGGTTATCCCTTGTAATCCTTACCTGGTGACAGTGTTCCTGTCCAGTGCTAACAGCTGTGCCAACCCCGTCATTTACTTCTTCGTTGGCTCCTTTAGGCATCACAGATTCCAGCGCAGGACCCTCAAACTGATTCTGCAGAGGGCCATGCAGGACATTCCTGAGGACGGAGAATGTGGACACAGGGGTTCTTCAGGAGACCCCAGAGAGATGAAAACAGCATCGTTTAGATGCTGAGCTTCTGCTGGTTCCACGCAGACGTGATTTGGACCAACTCTGCCCTCCTCAGTGTGGGCGCTTTACAGAGCTTTGTTCACTGAGTCCCTGCTCTAATTCAACTGAGGGAACATTCATTCCTGTGACTCGTGAGACAGGACGTGTTCAATACATGCTGGCTGCTTCCTCTTCCGTCTTACTCAGGGCCTTCATCCTGTCCCCTGGTGATGTGAACAGGCATGGTAAGTGCAGGGTCCAGGACTGCCACCTCTTTAAGCACATTGCTCTGCCACAGAAAGGCTATATAAAGGTATAAGCGGATATCAGAATGGAGGTTCATTAAAACCCTGAAAGTAGTTATATAATCAAAGACTATGCCCTACCCACATTTGTGCTCACTGCTGCTCTTTTCTCTACAGCAAGTCAATGGAATCAGTCTAGTTATGCTCATTCACATGAATGGATAATGAAATTATGGTACATATGCACAATGAAATTTTATTCAGCCACAGAGAAGATAACGAAATTGTGAACTTTATAGAAAAATCAATAGAACTAGAAAATACGTGCAGTGAGGTAAGCCAGGTACAAATATACAAATATCACTTGTTATGCTTCACAAGGAGCTGCAATCTTCTAATTGTGTATTTACATAGGAGTTAATTGTGGATAGACGTTCATAAATGAGAAAAGGGTTCATGAGATGGAACAAATGTGGGATGTGGGGAGCATAATAGAACACATGTGATGTAAAAGTAGGGAGATACTAGGGCCACAGGGTACAGTGGGGATGGGAAGGCAGGGAGATGGAGTGAGAAGCTGTAGGGGACAGAATCAACCAAAATTAATTACGTATGAAAATACCAAAAGGAAATCTGTTACTTGGTTTTCTCCTTCAAGATACAAAACAGAAATAAGAATACTACAATAAATAAATAAAATTAACAATGAAAATAATTTACCTACATGAATTTGGCTATGTGACTCCTAACCCAGAGAAATTGATTCATAAAATGTTAAAAGACAATA
The DNA here is from genome assembly GCF_020740685.1 of Jaculus jaculus. Taxonomy (NCBI): domain Eukaryota; kingdom Metazoa; phylum Chordata; class Mammalia; order Rodentia; family Dipodidae; genus Jaculus; species Jaculus jaculus. The sequence continues at coordinate 189,756,445 of NC_059104.1, forward strand.
TTTTTATAACTCTCTGTGTTCCTATGACCTCTCCCAATCATTTCTTCTTGCCTTAGAAGCCAGGACTGTTCATACTTCTTTCCAAAATAAAATTGAAAGTATAATTTGAAAGAGTAAAATAGGATAAATGGTTATAGTTGGAGGAAAAAACATATCTATTATTATCTCATGAAGTGATTCATTTTTCTCCTTAAGGCAAAATGACTTACATAGCTAAACTCCTGAAGTAATACACTTATTATATAGAGATCTCACGTTGTGTAATAACTTTATTTATGTATACAAATTGGTTATATCATATTTTCTTCTCTGTTTCCCCTCTTTTCAATTACTTACCACAAAGACCTCATAACTACTGTATCATCTGTCCCTGTATAATACTGACACTTTAAATATATTCCACATGTACATAGGGTCATGTGATTTTTTTATTATTACATTTGGCTTATTTAACATAGGATGATTACTTTAAGCTAACCTGTATTGCAGAAAATTACAAGATCCCATTTTTCAACTACTGAATAATCACCTCTAGTATATGAATGCCATAGTTTCACTACCCTGTCTTCCCTGTTTTGATACCTAAGTTGTTCTTATACATTGAATATTGCTTCAATAAACATATAAAACTTCTTTTGTTAGTGGTAGAATAACATATTTGTATATCACTTAATTGTAATGTGATATGCTTTTATTTATAGTTCAATTCTGGTACTAACATGAAATTAGGTCTGTTTTATTTAAATGTAATGTAAATCATTTTGTTTGACACTATGTTAGACCATGCATATTTAAATGAATACTAATAAAGGGTTAGTACCTAACAAATATACAACTATTTTCTGTTTGATGCTTTTTATCGTATTCATTTACTTTTTGTAGTGCTGGGCATTGAACCAGGACCTCATGCATTGGAGACCAGTGGTCTCTGTCTGACTGCAAACTAAGTTCTGTTCAACATGGTCTTCTGATTTCCAGTCCCTATTGCTTGACTCTGGTTTAACTGAACATTTATATCACTTCATTTTGAATTTGATCTTGCCGTATCCATTTCTTTCAAATTTTTTCATGTTGACTATCCTATTCTTCACAACATCCTTTTGAGGTTAATTCAAATTAGAGTGAGATACTTGGGTTATTGTACACCACAGTCACATGAAGTTGAAATGCTTCTCATATGCCAACCTATCTTCTTAGCAGCTAAGGAAACAAGCTGAAAGACAAGGGTGTTTGCTTATTGTATGAACAAAATACAGGATATGTTGAAGAAGAGGAAGGATGAAGTTCCCCCTGTTACCCATCTGAAACTCCAAGCAGCTGACTGTGGAGAGAAAACTCCAGTGTAGGAGAGAGACAGGGGATTAATTCCAGGTCTTACATTCGAAACCCAATATTAAGCTATCTTGTGAAACTCTGATTGTCATAGCTATGTATTTACATAGGAGTTAATTGTGGATAGATGTGCAGAAATGAGAAAGGGGTTCATGAGATGGGACTAAAGAGAGATGAGGGTATAATAGAACACATGTGATAGGAAAGTGAGCAGGGAAATACTAGGGTCACAGGGGTACAATAGGGGCTGGGAGGCAGGGACATGGAGACACACTGAGTCTGGGCCTCATCTTTGCCAGCCTTTGTGTGGGCATGTGCCCCACTCTGAGAATGTGCAGACTGGTGTGCTGGGAGACTTGAGTACCCAGCTTAGCGTTAGCCTTGGTGGTCAAGGTTTTGTCTCCACCACCTATACTCCATCCTCAGGTGGCGCAGCTGTGACCAAGCCAACCCTTACAGATGCAGCTCTAGAACTGCTGTGGGCCAGGTGGAGAACTGTGACCCATGGGACAGGTTCGTGTGTGACCTACACCTCTACCAGCTTCGATGTTGCCTGGGGACACTTCTATCACTGAAGGTTCATAAAGGTGTAAGACTCAGGAGTAACCCAGCACAGCAAATCAGTCTGGGTTGAAGGACTTCACTAAGAAGTCTTCACCAATGCTCCTTCAATTGTGTGCCGCGGAGGGCCAAGTAAGACTTCATTTACTGTGGGTAAGCTAGGGAGTAAGTAGAAGACTATGTCAGTACTGGCCAGGTAAAGCCTTACAGTGGGAAGATCCTTCTCTGCCCTGAACAGAACCCCTGCAGCAGCCACAGGGCCAGATGAAGGCACAGCGTCCAGTTTATTTGATAAATGTATCAACCCCACCTGGGGTTCATAGGACTATTAATAGGCTACAAGCCCACGTGGGCAGTACTCATCACATAGTCATGCTGGCTTTCACGCACCCTCATTGTTGCACTTGTCAGGGTGGTCAGTAGCCTCAGCAGGGCATGACAAAGCTTGTAGCATTAGGACACATAAGGATAGCTGACTGCCCACAAAAAGACATGCTACCTTTACCACATCTGCTGGGGCCCAGAAGAAATTACAGAGGAAGCTGTGACAAGAATACTGTTCTTATTGCTATCCTGACAACTACCTCCAGTGCAATGGTGACAGACAGAGTGATCAATCAAAACCCATCAAAGTAGGCAGGGGTCAGAAAGATTGCTAGCGCCACAGAGTAGTAGGACTACCCTGAGTTTTCCTGCTATCCCACAGAAACTAACTGAGGTCTTCATGACCCCACAGTGATTACCATACTCCACTGAAGAGGGTCCTCGGGGTAATGAAGCAGGGGTGAGGTCATAAATAGTAAAACTTGTGTAATATATATAAAATAAAATAAGTTTTAAAAGAAAGAAGGTGGAGCATAGATACCTCAAGGTTGTTCTCTGTCCTACACACACACACACACACACACACACACACACACACATGTGTGTGCATGTGCCCAAGCATGCACACATATACATACACACATATAAATAAATAAATAAATTTTTCCAGACATCGTGGTGCACACCTTTAATCCCAGCACTCAGGAGGCAGAGGTAGGAGTATCACTGTGAGTTTGAGGCCACCCTGAGACTACATAATGAATTCCAGATCAACTTACTACATAATGAATTCCAGGTCAACTTGAACTAGAGCCCTACCTCAAAAAACCAATAAACAGGGCTGGAGAGATGGCTTAGCGGTTAAGCGCTTGCCTGTGAAGCCTAAGGACCCCGGTTCGAGGCTCGGTTCCCCAGGTCCCACGTTAGCCAGATGCACAAGGGGGCGCACATGTCTGGAGTTCGTTTGCAGAGGCTGGAAGCCCTGGCGCGCCCATTCTCTCTGTCTCCCTCTATCTGTCTTTCTCTCTGTGCCTGTCACTCTCAAATAAATAAATAAATAAATAAAAATGTCATAAATATAAAGACAGATAAACCCCAATACAATAACAGTATGTAATTTCAACACGTCAGTATCACCATAGACTGATAACCTACACAGAAAATAAACAAAGACTCTCCAGATCTCTTGTAAGCCAGTCACACAAGGTGACACAAATGTGCAGGGTCGCACATGCACACAAGGTGGTGCAGGCATCGGGAGTTCTGGGTAGAGATCCTGGTGCACCAATTGTCTCTCTCTTCCTTAAATGAGAAAAATCCCAGTCTGTTGTGCTTGCCCCCACAAACATTTTTTAAAAGCTGTAGATGTTTTTAATAAGTCATATAGTAACCTATGTTTATTAGAAAATTTAAATATAGCTTAAATAAAAGAGAGAGAAAGCTAAAGTAAAAATACTCAGCTAGACAGAGAAATCCTTATGCTTAAGTATTAAATTGTTTCAGATAAGCCCTTTTGCTAGACATGGGTCATTCCTCAAGTGTTGGTCAGGGAGGCTCATGAGGCCTGCAAAACAATATAAGGTCAATGCCCTTGGCTACCCACCAGAACCTAATGCTGAAGACATGCTGTGGTAGTAGGACACTGAGAAATCAAGCTGGAGCTGAGATTGAAGCCATTTCCAGGCTGACTAGCTACCATAGTGCTAGAAGCATTACATAGGCCGCAGGGAGAGAAAAGTCACCAAGAGTCTTACAGTGAATCCTGCACATCACATAATCAGACAAGCAAGATGCATCAGCCAGCAAAAGAGTGGCACATGAAGGTATGTGGGTGACCACCTGCTCACTGATTAGATTTGGGGACTGCTCAGTGAGAGGGAGTCCATGGCAAGGTCTGAAATCAGAATCAAAATCCTATGATGTAGAAGGACAGTGCTCCCAGAAGGAAGCCAACACTGTTCTTTGGCTACGTGAATACGTTGTGCCCATCAAATGGCCTTCTAAGTGTCTACGTTTATGCCTATTGTTTAATGCTATTCTAGTGTGTGGTTAGAGAACTTCTCTTTGTAGATGATGGTGAATACTTGGGAAACACAAGAACCAGCATGGTGACAAGAAGATAAATTCCAGGGCTTGGCACAGGATAAGTTATCTCTGCTACATATACAAGAATCTGGAGGTGAGCTGAAAATCTCCTCCCTATAGATGAGCTGACAGAAAGCTGAAAAAGCTATGCTGCAGGAAGTTCAATGGGAGGGAGAGAAATCACCAGTGAAGATAAACAACAGTGGACATGGCAAACCTTTAATTTGGGAAGCCAGACCAAATGAGCCAACAAGTACAATAGTGGTGTGTCTGTTATGGGGGAAACCAACTATTCTCTAATTGTATTGGAAGCCTGCTCTATGGGAGGGAATACATGCCCCTATGATGAGGCAATTCATGAGCTCTAGGAGTGTAATACCTGCTGGTATTTGCCTAAATGTACACATTATGCTCACCAAACTGCCTGGTAAGAACTTCTCCTAATATTCATACCCATATATTAATGCTACTCTCACTTCTAGTTAGAGAAGCTTCTCTTTTCAGATGGCTGCTGGGATGACTCAGAAGGCACCATGGTGCTGAGAAGTGAGAAAGGAGAACTCAGCACTTAAACATCTCTATCACACCTTCCAAGGCTCAGGGTCCATTGAGGAAGAAGTGGCTGATAGAATTTTACCAGAAGGGAAAGACTCCTTACACTCTTCCAGACAGAAAATAGCCTGGATATCCATGATCTCACAGTGCCTGGCACTACCTATACAAGACTACCATAACAGGATAAAAAGATGATATCAAGAATAAAAAAGAAACCAGGAAGAGAATATGATGGAGAGTGGAGCTGTGAAAGGGAATTGGGGGTATTATTATGGTTTATTGTCTATAATTATGGAAGTTGTCAATAAAAAATAAAATGAAAATAAGAGGGTGTTGAGAGCTCACACTAATATCTTGGGGAACTTGCATGTGGACATGAGCTGACAAGTGCATTCATGACCTGTGGTTGTTGCTACCCCCACAAGACCTCCAAAATGTGGAGCCAATCGACATTTTTGTTGTTGTTGTTCATTTTTTATTTATTTATTTGAGAGCAACAGACATAGAGAGAAAGACAGATAGAGGGAGACAGAGAGAATGGGCGCGCCAGGGCTTCCAGCCACTGCAAACGAACTCCAGACGCGTGCCCCCTTGTGCATCTGGCTAACGTGGGACCTGGGGAACCAAGCCTGGAACCGGGGTCCTTAGGCTTCACAGGCAAGTGCTTAACCGCTAAGCCATCTCTCCAGCCCAGCCAACCGACATTTTGATATAGACCATGGAAGACAACAAGAGTGAGACATCCAAATAGAAAAAGAACTACATGGAAAAGGGAGAGTGATCAACAGAATAGGAGGGCGGAGACAACAGAAAATAATAGGGCAGGAATGTGAGCAAACTACAGTATGTACACGAATTAAAATCTTCAATAAAAACATTTTTAAAGGGCTGGCGAGATGGCGCAACAGGTAAAGGTGCTTGCTTGCAAGGCCTGAGTTTGATTTCCTAGGACCAACATAAACCAACAGGCATAAAGGGAGTGCATGCATTATGGAGGTCATTTTCAGTGGCAAGAGGCCCTGCCATGCCCATATCTTTCTCTGTCTGACTCTAATGACTAAATTAATATTTATTTTTTAAATCTTTTAAAAAATATTATATAGAAGTAGTGAAGCCATATGGTACTGAGTTTTTCTTTGCCTGAAACTTTTCAAAACTTTTTTTTTTTTCGAGGTAGGGTCTCACTCTAGCCCAGGCTGACCTGGTATTCACTATGGAGTCTCAGGGTGGCCTTGAACTAACAGTGATCCTCCTACCTCTGCCTCCCGAGTGCTAGGATTAAAGGAGTGCACCACCACGCCCAACTTTTTCAAAACTTTTTACTGACAAATTTCATACAGGTATATAATGTATTTTAATCCCATTCCCCTCCAATTATATACTTTTGTCTCACACTCCCTTCCCCTTCCACTGACTCCCTTCTTCATTCTAACCAGTCCCCCTTGTACTTTTTTTAAAAATATATTTTATTTACTATTTATTTGAGAGAGAGAAAAGGGGGAGAGAGAGAGCGCACACCAGGGCCTCCAGCCACTGCAAACAAACTCCAGATGCATGCACCCCCTTGTGCATCTGGCTTACGTGGGGCCTGGAGAGTCTAATGGGGATCCTTTGGCTTTGCAGGCAAGTGCCTTAATCGCTAAGCCCTCTCTCCAGCCCCCCTCCTCTACTTTGATGTCTGTTCTTTTTCAGTCCTCAACATCTGTGATGAAATGTTGATGGGCCCAATATTGTACAGGTCTTGTACAGGCGGTGACAGTCATGACAAGGTCATGAATACAACCACCATGTCATGTCCAGAAGACAACATTCCAAAGCATTCCTTCCCATCCTCTGGCTCTTAACATTCTTTCTGCCCCTCTTCTGCAATGTTTTCTGGGATGAGGAGGGATTGATATTGATATTGATGTGCTTTTTATCACTGGGCAGTCAATAATCACTTGCTGTCAGCACTTTGACAAGTTTTGAGTCTCCCCAACAGTCACTGACAGCTTGAAAAGGAAGTTTCTTTAACCAAAGTCAAAGCAGAACCAACCTATGTGTATAAACATGATTATTTAGAGGATTATTTGATGGAAAAAATATCCATTTAGTCAAACACATTAGAGGTTTGTCACCTGGGGTCTAGGACCTTCCTGGCCACAGACTTTTGGTTAGGTTTTCATTATCAGATATGAGTCCCTATCCCATGGAGCTGGTGTCAGACCCAATCAGATAGCACTTGGTTAACCCCGTAACATTCATGGAGCTATTATTACACTGTGAGTACCTTTTACCTGAGTGGTTTGTAGTGCAGCTTGTAGGTTTTACTGTTGAATAAGATTGTTGATGACTTTTCTACCCAAGAAGCTTACATAGCACTTTCCATCACTATGATAGCTAACAAGCAGGGAAGAAGCTTATAGCTTAGATCCTGTTTGATTTCTCAGTGTTCTGAAACTGAAGTGTTGGCATGTGAGACTTTTATTAATTATGCACACAGTGTGTATACAGTCATGTTGGTACCATCGTTAACTTCCCCCTGTCCTCCCCCTTCCACAGGAACCCTCTTCATTGGGGAATATGGGTCATGTATTGTGGGGTTAGCCATCAGTTATGGGTAAGAGGCAATGTCTCTGTGCATAATGTCCCAACATGTGGCTCTAACAATCTTTCCGCACCCTCTTCTGCACATTTCCTTGAGCCATGTTGGGTTTGTTTTAGGTCCACTTCAGTAAGAGGTCTTGGGGGCCTCTGTGTCTCTAGATATCTGATTTGGTAGGAGTTGAATGTTCTATGTATCTATCTCCTTCAACCATGTGCTGGTACCAGGTTCACCAAGGAAGAAGCACTCTTGCTCATTTTCCTCATTACTCTTGGTTTCAGTTGGGGCCCTGGTGAAGTGCGAAGGGTTGACCCTCTCCTCAGATTCTGCATCATTTGCAAAAGAGAAGCAAATTTTCCAATGGAGAGTGAAGTCAGTACTAGATAAATAAGATAACCATTATCATTTTAGAGAGAATTTAATAGGTGTAGGCCCTCTTGTAGCCCATGATTGGTGGGAACTTGATAATGGAGAATGGGTTCATATTTTTAATATGGTTCCGACTTGTTTCCCAGATCCAGCTATGGGTTCCATTCCACTGAGCAGATCAGTTAGCCAAATCAAGAGCATTTGGTTACCCACCATGGCTGTGTGCCACTATTGCACTTATGAGTGCATCACATCAGGTTATATACTGCTGAGTAGCTTAGACCATGAGTTGCTTGGACAGATGTTGGTCATTTTCCCTAGTTGCTCATGTAGCACCTTATGGCACTAGATGAGCTGTCTGGGGACTGACTGTCTTCCAGATTCCATCCAAGTCACTCCATGTTCCATATCAACAGCACATGGTGACTTCAGCAGTAGGGTCTTACCACTTACCTTTGGTGGGTCATCAAGTACTCTGACAGAAATCTGTCTTCTTTTGGAAAATCTTGTAGGTCTCTCTGATCAATAGCTCATTGTAGATGTTAACCACATGCTGGTACTTGGAGTTAAAGGCCAGCACCAAAGAAAAGAAGGAAGAAAAAGATACACAATATAAAAGAGATACAAGAGAGAGAAGAGGGAGAGAGAGTGAAAAACAGGAGAAGATTAAAGTTAGTCTTTATCATACCTTCTCCAGGACCCTGTGATTCAGGTGTTCCCTCTAAGGACCTGATGAAGTTTCAAGCATTTAGTCTGTCTTTTAGGATGTAGAGTTTATGAATTTAGAATGTAGAATTTTATGGTACCATTGCCATTTGGGTCCACGTTTACCCTTCCTATTGTCACCCCCACCTTTACCCTCCCCTCTCACTCCACCCTCCCTATTGTCAGGTTCTCGAGATGCTTATTAGGTATGCCAGCATCTCAGGCAGATTCAAGTTAGGGGCACAGATGAGTGAGACAATGCAATGATTATCTTTCTGTGATTGGATGAGTTCACTGAGAATGATCTGTTCTGGTTTTAACCATTTTCTTCAAATTTCATTGGCTCATTTTTCCTTACTGCTGTGTAGAATTTCATCATACAGATATACCTCATCTTGGTTATCCATTCATCTAATTATGGACATCTGGGTTGATTCCAGCTCTTAGCTATTGTCCAGCTCTTAGCTATTGTGAATTGAGCAACTATAAACATGGTTGAGCAAACCTCTCTGAACTGAGGCATGGAGCTTTCAGGGTAAATGCCCAGTAAGGGAATAACTGGGTCTGTTGGTAACTCTATAGTCAACCTTTTTAGGAGTCTCCATATTGCTTTCAATAGTGGTTGTACCATTTTACATTCCTACCAACAGTGGATGAGGGTTCCTATTTCTCCACATCCTCACCAGCATTTGTTGTAATTTGATTTTTTAATATTTGCTATCCTTACTGGGGTAAGGTGGAATCTCATAGTTGTTTCAATTTGCATTTCCCTGATGATTAGGTATGTTGAACATTTTCTTAAGTGTGTGCTTGCCATTTGTGTTTCTTCCTCTGAGAACTCTCTGTCCAGTTTTTGCCCCATTTTGTGAGTGGGTTGTTTGATGTTTTATTGTTCAGGTTTTTTTAGTTCTTTTTACATCTAGAAATTAGGCCTATGTTAGTTGTATAGCCAGCAAAAGTTTTCTCCCATTCTGTGGGTAATCAATTGGTTCTGCAAATGTATGTTTGTCTGTGAAGAAAATTTTCAGCTTCATGAGATCCCAATGATCGAGTGATTGTTTAAGTTCCTGAGATACTAGGGTTTTGTTCATGAAGTCTTTTCACATTCCTATATCATGGAATATTCCTCCAATTTTTTCTTCCAGTAGTAGCCAAGTTTCCAGTCTGCCCTGGCCAGCGGAGAGTTAAACAAGGACATAAGGGGAAAGTAACCTGGATGGGAGACAAGAGACACAAAGAAGGAGACCAAGTCTATATTCTGATCAAGGTCTCAGATTTATTCAGGCAAGCACAAGCTTATATACAGAAAATAAAACTTTCCAGACAGTGCCTATGTGCCTAAAGTCTGCTCCACAAATGCCTCTGTGCCTGAAGACTGTTTGCCAAGGCCATACGATAAGGTCTCTGTGCCCGGAGATCCAAAAACAGCTTCAGTTCTCATGGTCAAAGAGCAGCTACAGCTCCCAACATCTCCTCCCTTCTTTTATACAAAAGACGGGGAGACCCACTATTTAGCGGTGGGCTTTAATCAACTGGGGGAGTATTGACCTGACACCTCCTGTGGGCTGTCATTTTTTCGACCCACAATCTTGGCCCTTGGTACCTTTTGGGGAGGGGAGGCAGGGCCTATATGATCATAATAAGTGTGGTACCAATCTCCATGCAAGTCAGGTTTTTCTCTCAGGGAATTCAGAAGCGGTCAGAAAGGGACCTTCCCTTGTGGTGCTTTGCCTCACCTCCATGTTGGTGCCCATATCATACTCACTTTATTGTGAGCTGATATGCATAGGTCTGAATCCTATGCCGCTCCTAAAGGAGGGGAGCCAAGGATGTATTCTATAGTGCATGGCTTGGACCTCTGCACAAATATTCACAATAGACTACTTGAAGAAAATAGGCAATAGGCATAAGAGAAGCAGAAGACAAACTCCCACAGCTGCAAAGCTGCCTATCCAGGAACTTAGAGCGTCACAACTAGGCAACACAGACTTAATTGCAGTAAGTAAGTCATTAGCAGCCTTAGTGGCATCAAAATCAAGATGACTGTTCTGTATAGCTAAAATTTTTCCAAGGCTTTGAAAGATTAACAGGAATAATAACAAATGCAGGTTGTTTGACAATCATTACAGTTCCAGAATCATGAGAAATACAATTGGACAGACTACAATTATCACAGGTAACATTAAACATTTCCTCAGACCCATGATACCAGGTAATATTTATATTCCCTAACATCAGGGCATAAGGTGGTGTAACACAGGCCCTAACAGTTCCCTTTGGAAGGCTATTTGAATTATTGCTGGCAGATGTAACCTTGATACCTCTATAGCAGCAGCAATTTTCCACACATAAGTTTTCTGGTGTCCATTGTCTGACCACCACAATCCTGAGGACAGTCCAGTAGCCCAATCATTAACCCATTCAGTTTTACTCTCTATAGAGCCTGCTGATCCTGACCAGTCCTTAACATATCTAGTAGATCCAGGAACATTATACCTGATAATTTTTTTCCCTACACATTTTCTCCAATGTATAGATTTATTGAACCAAGGTGTGTTTCCTTCACAGGGAATAAAGTCCTCTGGTGGACTATCCCCTGTAACTTGATTTCCATAGGGAAGCCAAATAGAAATTCTGCTTATTTGAACATGCTTTATCTTCTTAGTACCTTGTACATGCTCTAGTACATGCTTTACAGTAATGTTTCTTTCCTTTATTTCAAAACATCCCACTATGCTAGTCTTAGAAAAGCATAGTGGAATCCCTAGACCACACCCTGAATATGAACTCATAATTATTTGATGTAATTCCATATTTTTACTAGATGGTGTACTTAGCAACTGAGTGTTATTGACTAGAACTATGATTTCTTTTTTCTCCCAAGTCACCGGATGTAATATAGGAGGATTAGGAACATAGGTCCAGTAAAGTTCACTGTAAGCAAGATGTAAATGACTCCATATCATCAGGATCAGCAGTATCCTCTTGCTTGATCTCGTGGCCTGCATGCTGCACCAAACGTTCTGGCAACCATCTGGCTCCATTTTCTTTCTGTGAGAAAATACAAACAGATCCTCGTCCCCATATTAATACAGGGTCGGGTCCACTCCATTTGTTAGTCAATGGATCTTTCCACATTACTTTAGCATAATTTGTGTTGGTTTGTGCACGCCAAAAATGGTCAGCAGCAGAAGACCCTTTTACATCCAAAAGTAAAAAATTTAAAATAAACAAACTACGATTTAACCATCTTGTTACTGATCCCTATATCATGTTTTCCTTTTTTGCTTTTATAACTAGATTTCTGTTTTTTCTTTCCAGCTAATAAAATATTATCCATATGATGAATGATATATAATTGGGGAAATTTGCTTCTTGTAGAAGCTAAAGCTTTAGCCACAAATTTCTGACATGAAGTTGGACTATTAGCTATACCTTGAGGGAGAACTTTCCAGGCACAGAGAGGATGGGAGTGGCCGCTCAGCCTTAAGGGCCATGCATTCTCTGGAAAAATGACCTGGTTGTTTGCAATTAAAACAAGTTTTGAGCTTGTCCCGCTGGGTAAAATCTTTAAGGGCCACTCTGATGGCTAATCCAATGCTGTGGGATGCAGGGTCTACATCAGCACAGAGTTTGATAAAGTCAGAAATATTTTTGCCATGGCAATGGGGGCATATAGCTGCTTGGCAGGCTGAGTTAGCATTCTCAAAGGCAAGATGTCTAACAAATTCATTATCTGTTTCCTCCTTTCCCATGAGGCGCTCAGCGGCCTCTGTAAGACAGCCAATAAAATCAGTATAAAGCTCTTGTGGACCCTGTCTCAGTTTAGCAAGAGAGGTGACAGCTAACTCTTTAGAGGGAAGGCTCTTCCAGGCTTTAAGAGCTGCATGTTGAATTTGTGTAAGTAATCCTGGAGGAAATTTGGTTTGTTTTTCATTCGTATCATAGGGACAGTTGCCCAAAAGCTTATCTAGCGTCCAAGATTTGGAGGAACCACCAGCGACCAAATTACGGTGGGCAGCATCCTGGCACCTCTCAGTGTACTCAGCTTTCCATAGAAGAAAGTCTCCCCTATTTAAAGTAGCTTTAGTTAACATAACCCAATCATTAACAGTAAGTAAGTCTTCACTTAGAGATTCTAACAGCGAGAGAGTGTAAGGAGCAATAGGACCATACAAAGTAACTGCATTTTTTAACTCTTTTATATGTTTAAACTTAAGATGGCGATATCTCTGGGCTTTAATGAGTAGAGTTTCATCCCCTTCCTCATTCTCAGTGCTTTCTGACCCAGCAGGTTCCCTTGTCTCAGATTCTCCCTCCCCCTCTTCTGGGCTATCTGGATACTGTGGCTCAGCCTCATTAGTTTTTCCTTCAATAGGTTTAACTTGGGAGTGAGTAACAGGAAAGGCATGGAGAGTTTTACTTTTGATTTTAGTTTTCTGAACAGGGTGAGTCGAGGGGGAGCGTATTTCTAAATCAAGGTCGCGTAATTGCTTGAGCAGCTGCGACTTTTCCTTTTTGGCTTGGAGGAGCGTCTTAAGAGATTGTGCCTCCCGGGAAAGTTTAGTAATAGCTTGTCTAGTTATTTCTTCTAGATCAGAGGGAGCATCAAGCACTGGGGCAAAAGAAGGGGGTGCTATGTTATAGGGTGGTGACCGTGTACCCAAAAGTGTCCAGGGGGGCCAATCAGGGTTATGATATTTAGTAGCTTCATCCTGCAATTCAGCTTCTCCCTCAGCTTTATTTGCCTCTTTCTCAGGGGAAAGGGAGTCATCATTAGGATTGGTGGTTTTTAAGTTAGACAGAACTGGATAGATAGATTGTGGGAGAGGGCTACTAGGCAGGGGTGGGTTATTAGGTGGCGGATCATCAGCATTTTCTGGCATAGGAATGATAATAGAGGAGCAATTAGAGCCTGGAGAGAAAGGGCAGGTTTTTGGCCCGCAGCACAGCACGGAGCGAGAGCCAGTGCGGGCGGGGTAGGGATTCTCTGGGACTTCATTCTTAGGGAGGGTGGTCTGAATACTGGTGAATTTATTTTTAAGGAAATTCTCACTATCTGTAAGTACTTTTGAAACATCAGGGTGATAGTGGCAGACCTGTAATACATCATTAATGAGATTCCAATAAGAAAACGCCTGCACTGGAACCTTTCCAGGACCATAAGAACGGTAGTAGTCATTTAGACAGTCACCAACACGGTGCCACCGCTTCTCATCTATAGTTCCTTCCTGGGGGAACCAGGGACAGACATCTTCTAAAAAGACAAAGAATTTCACTAAATCTTTTTTCTTAACCCATATTCCTCGTGTCTTGAGAGAAGTTTTAAGCCCTTCAACAAACAATTCAAGCTTACTTAATGCTTGTCTCATAATTGCATCGCTTTTCTTACCTCTCCAGATCTGTATCACAGGCGGGCACTCCTGCGGTGATCTGCATGCGGATCTTCACTCACCGATGAGGTGGCGATCCAGTGGGGGTGACGGACATCCACTTGAGCAACGTCCAGGTCACATTTCGTACCTCAAGCCCCACGTTTGGGCGCCACTTGCCCCGGCCAGCGGGGAGTTAAACAAGGACATGAGGGGAAAGTAACCTGGATGGGAGACAAGAGACACAAAGAAGGAGACCAAGTCTATATTCTGATCAAGGTCTCAGATTTATTCAGGCAAGCACAAGCTTATATACAGAAAATAAAACTTTCCAGACAGTGCCTATGTGCCTAAAGTCTGCTCCACAAATGCCTCTGTGCCTGAAGACTGTTTGCCAAGGCCATACGATAAGGTCTCTGTGCCTGGAGATCCAAAAACAGCTTCAGTTCTCATGGTCAAAAAGCAGCTACAGCTCCCAACACCAGTCTTATATTGAAGTTTTTGATTCATTTGGACTTGATTTTTGTGCATGGCAAGATGTGTGGATTGAGTGTCATTTTCTTGCATATGGTTATCCAATTTGTCCATCACCATTTGTTGAAGATGCTGTCTTTATTCCAGCCTATATTGTTAGGGCCTTTGTCAAATATCAAGTAGCTGTACTTACTTGACCCAAAGTCTGGGTCCTTGATTCTGTTCCATTTGTCTATAATCCTGTTTTTATGACAGTACCATGTGTTTTTTTTTTTTTAATTACTATGGCTTTGTAATATAGCTTTAGATGAGGTATTGTGAAACCTCATGAGGTGATTTTTGCTGTGGATATGTTTGGATGTCTGAGGCCTTCTGCCATTCCATCTGAATTTTGAGATTATTTTTTCCTATGTCTGTGAAGAAAAATGTTGGGATTTTTATTGGTATTGCATTAAATCTGTATATTGCCTTTGGTAAAATTGCCATTTTCACACCGTTAATTCTGCCTATGTAGGAGCATGGGAGGTCTTTCCATTTTCTCAAGTCCTCCTCAATTTCTTTCTTGAGTGTTTTTATGTTTTCATTGTATAAGTCTTTCACATCCTTGGCAAGTGTTATTCCAATGTATTTTAATTTTTTGTTGCTATTGAAAATGGGACAATTTTTTTAAAATTTTTTATTTATTTATTTGAGAGCGACAGACACAGAGAGAAAGACAGATAGAGGGAGAGAGAGAATGGGTGCACCAGGGCTTCCAGCCTCTGCAAACGAACTCCAGACGCGTGCGCCCCCTTGTGCATCTGGCTAACGTGGGACCTGGGGAACCGAGCCTTGAACCAGGGTCCTTAGGCTTCACAGGCAAGTGTTTAACCGCTAAGCAATCTCTCCAGCCCAAATGGGACAATTTAACTGATTTCTTCCTCTATATCTTTGTATTTTGCAAATAGAAAGACTACTAAATTTTGTGCATTGATTTTGTATCCTGCTACTTTGCTGAAGGAGTTAATCACCTTTAAGAGATTTGAGATGGAGGTTCTTGGGTCTTATGTATAGAATCATGTCATGTGTGATAAGGACTAACTTTAATTCTTCCTTTCCAATTTGTATCCCTTTTGTTTCTTTCTTCTCTTATTGCTTGAGCTAGGACTTCCATTACTATGTTGAAGAGCAGAGGTGAGAGTGTACACCCCTGTCTTGCTCCTGATCTCAATGGGAATTCCTTCAATCTCTCCCCATTAAGTAGTGTTTAGGCTTTAGGAAATTTACATATAGCTTTTCTTGTGGCATCTCTCTCTGGTTTTGGTATTAGGGTGATACTAGCTTCATAGAAGGAGATGGGGAGCTTTCTCTGTTCTCTGATTGTGTGGCACAGTTTGAGAAAAATTGGTTTCAGTTCTTCCATGAAGGTTTGATAGAATTCAGCTGAGAAGCCATTGGTCCTGGACTCTTCTTTTGGGGGAGGTTTTTGATTACCTTTTCAATCTTGATGGGTGTAATAGGTTTGTTTAGGGGATTAATCTTCTCTGAGTTTAGCTTTGGTAGGTGGTATGTGTCCAGGAATTCATCCATCTACTCCATATTATCCAGCTTTGTGGAGTAAAGGTTTTTGAAATAAGTTCTGATGATTCTTACAATTTCACTTGTGTCTGTTGTGATTTCTCCTTTTTCATTTCTAATTTTGTTAATTTGAAGCATCTCTTTTTTTGGCTTGATCTAATTCGCCAGGGGTTTATCAATCTTGTTTATTTTTTCAAAGAACCAGCTATTTTTTCTTCAGTTTTCTTAATTGTTTTCTTAGTTTCCAATTCATTAATTTCCGCTCTGATCTTAGTCATTTCTTTCCATCTGGAGCTTTTTGGGTTGGATTCTTCTTGCTTTTTTAGGTGGATGGTTAGTTTATTGAATTGGGACCTCTTTGTCATTGTTATGAAGGCATTTAATGCTATGAATTTCCCCCTGAGGTCCACATTTATTGTGTCCCATAACTTTTGGTATGATGTGTTCTCATTGTCATTCATTTCTAGAAATTCTGCAATTTCATTTTTTATTTCATCCACTACCCATTTATTGCTTAAAAGTGTGTTGTTCAGTTTCTAAGAACTGATGGGATTCCTGACACATCTTTTGTTGTTAATTTCTAGCAATACAGCATTGTGATCTGATAATGTGGTGGTTT
The DNA here is from genome assembly GCF_020740685.1 of Jaculus jaculus. Lineage (NCBI taxonomy): Eukaryota > Metazoa > Chordata > Mammalia > Rodentia > Dipodidae > Jaculus > Jaculus jaculus. Next base: position 189,772,982 of record NC_059104.1, read on the forward strand.
GATTCAGGTGTCCCCCATAAACTTAGGTGTTCTGGATGCTAGGTTCCCAGCTGGTGGAGATTTGGGAATTAATGCCTCCTGAAGGAAGTGTATTGTTGGGACAGGCTTATGGGTATTATAGCCAGTTTTCTCATGCCAGTGTTTGGTGAGCTCCCCTGTTGCTATTGTCCACCTTATGTTGGCCAGGGGATAATATCCACCCTCTTCTCATGCCATCATTTTCCCCTGCCACCATGGAGCTTTCCCTCAAGCCTGTAGGCCAAAATAAACCTCTTTTTCCCACAAGCTGCTCTTGGTTGGGTGATTTCTACCAGCAATGCTAACCTGACTGCAAGATATAATGCAGGAAATTATGTTGATCTTCCTAAATATATGGAGGCAGGGTTAATGATCCAGTATATGATCTATTTTAGAGAAGGTTCCATGGGATGCTGAGAAGAATGTGTATTCTGTGGATTTGGGGTAGAATGGTATGTCGATGTCTGTTAGGTATATTTAGTTTGTTGTTTTATTGAGATCTCTCACTTCCCTGTTAATTTTCTGTTTGGGTGATCTATCTATTGCTGATAATGGAGTATTGAAGTCCCAACTACAATGGTGTTGGTGGTTATTTCTGTTTTGTTGTCAAGTAGGTTTTGTTTTATGAATTGTGGTGCACCCGTGTTTGGTGCATAAAGATTGATAGTTGTGATATCCTATTGTTGGATCATTCCCTTGATAAGTAGGAAGTACCCTCCTTTGTCTTTTTTGATTACTTTTGGTTTGATGCCTATTTTATTCAATATTAGCATAGCTATGTCTACTTTCTTATTTGTTTGTCTTACTTATTATGTTTCTTATTTTCTTTTGCTTGGAATATCATTTTCCACTCTTTTACCCTGAGGAGGAGTCTGTCTTTAGTGGCTAGGTGGGTTTCTTGAAGACAGAAGATTGAGGGGTCGAATTTTCTGATCCTCCCTATTAGCTTATGTCTCTTGATGGATGAATTAAGGCCATCAATATTTAGGGTAACAATTGTGAGGTTTGATTTAATCCCTGCCATATTGTGGTTGTTTATGTGGTTTGGTGTTTTCTTGGACTTTTAGTTGTTTGTTCCTTGTCTGAGTTTTCTATCTGCTTCTTGTAGGCACTTGAGGTTGACGATTTGATTCTTCTGTGTGGACAATTCTCTGAAGTACTCTCTGCAGGTTTGACTTTGTGTTCATATAGTTGTAAAGCTGAGTTTTATCATGGAAATTTTTTCTTTCACCATCTATTATGAGGAATACTTTTTCTGGGTAGAGTAGTTTGAGTTGGAAGCCATAGGTTCTTAGACTTTTCAGTTTCCATTCCAGGCCCTTCTGGCTCTCAGAATATCCATTGAGAAGTCTGAAGAAATTCTGGTTGGGTTGGCTTTATATGTAATGTGTTGTTTCTCCCTAGCTGCTCTTAGGACTTTCTCTTTTTGATTGATGTTAAGAGTCTTAATGATAATATGTCTTGGAGAATTTCTCCTTTGGTCCAGTCTGTTTGGAGTTCTGTTAGCTTCTTGTAACTTGATGGGACTTTCTTTTGAGAGAGTGGGAAAGTTTTCTTCTATAATTTTGTTGAATAAATTCTCTGTGCCTTTGGTCTGAATTTCTTCCCCTTATGGTATTCCCATGATCCAAATGTTGAGACATTTAAGGGTATCCACAGTTCCCTCATGTTCTGTTCACAAAAATTTTTGAACCTGGGCTGCAGAGATGGCTTAGTGGTTAAGCACTTGCCTGTGAAGCCTAAGGACCCCAGTTTGAGGCTCGATTCCCCAGGACCCACGTTAACCAGATGCACAAAGGGTGCATATGTCTGGAGTTTGTTTGCAGTGGCTGGAGGCCTTGGCACACTCATTCTCTGTATATATCTGCCTCTTTCTCTCTGTCGCTTTCAAATAAATAAATAAAAATAAACAAAAAAATGTATTTAAATTTTTTTTGAAGTTATTGAAACTTCTCGATTCACAAACTGTTTCTTCTGTTTTGTCTTCCAGTTCTGACTTTGTATCCTCCACATGGATGACTCCATTCTTGAGAGCTTCTATAGAGTTTTGGGTTTGTTCAATTTGGTTTATATTTTCTACTGCTTTTTTATGTATAGTTTCTAACCCTCTGTTGAGTTCCCTTTTCACTTTATTTTCTGATTTTCATAATGCTTCTTGTAATTCATCCTTGCATTTCTTTATGTCTTCATTGAGCTTAGACATCTGACTATTGAGGTCCTCTTTATTTTTCCCCCCCACTCTCCTTCAGATCATTTAACTGTCTTTGGAACCCTTCCTGGTTCTTACCTATTAGGTCTAATCTAGGGAGGACAGCATTCATACAACTATTGGCCCTTTGTTGCTTTTCTGAAAGTCTGATATTTGCTTGGGCAGAGTTGCATGGCTTGTATCTTCATTTTGGGGTTCTGATCCTATTGTCTCTTCTATGTTTTGATTAGAGACATCCATTGTGGGACTGTGGTCTGCCCATCACAGTGTAGGAGTCTTAATTCAGGAAGTAGCTGTAGTCTACCATTGATGTGTCATCAGTGATTACTCCCTTTTAATGTTTGCTTCCATTAGGTTTCTGATGGCAATGGCACCTGCCTGCTCAGATGTAAGGAGTCCTTAAGATGCTGGTGGGGGCTTGGGGACCTGATGGAGGGGCTTCTCACTCTGTGATTTGGGGTATGGGATTGTGTGGTCAGGTGGCCTGAGGGGGCAAGGGGCAGGGGGGAATGGGACAAGGCAGACCAATATTGGAGCTAGGCTGAAGGGAGGGGGGAATGTGTGGTGGTTCTGTAATGTTGAAGTGTGAAGGGATGGGACATTATTATTAATAGCATTTTTGGGCCAGTCTTTTGTGTCACTTATATATAAAATTATGTCATCTGAAACTAGGGATAATTAGAGCTCTTCCTTACCAACTTGTTTCCCCTCCTTTGCTTATCTTGTCTTATTGCTTGAGATAAAACTCCAAGGACTATATTGAAAAGCAATGGTGAGAACTGGCATCCCTGACTTGTTCCAGACTTTAATAGGAAAGCTTTGAGTTTTTCACCATTTAGTGTGATCTGGCCTTAGGTGCATTAAAAATAGCTTTTATTATGTTGAGATATGTTCCCTCCATCATTAGTTTCTCCAGTGTTTTAATCATAGAGAGGCGACATATTTTGTCACAGACCCTTTCTGAATGTATTGAAACAAACATGTAATTCTTGTGTTCAAGTTTATTTATGTGGAGAATTACATTTATCGATATCCATATGTTGAATTAACCCTGCATTCTGGGGTGAAACCTACTTGTTTGACATGGACGATGTTTTTGATATGTTCTTGAATTTGTTTTGCAAGGATTTTATTGTAAATTTTTGTGTGTGAGCTCATTAGGTCTATCAGTCTATAATCTTCTATTTTTGTTGTGTCTCTGCCTTGTTTAGGGATCAGATAAATGCTGGCTTCATAGAAGGAGTTTGGGAGCATTACTTCTTTTTTAATTGTGCAAAATAACTCAAGAATTGATTTTGGTTCTTGAATGATGGTTTGGTAGGACTTGGTAGTGAATCCACCTGTGCCTGCTTCCTGCCATGTTTATATTTTAAACATACTTAATAGGACCGTGAACAGCAGGAGTTCTGTCATTCATGAAGGTAAATACAACTGTTTCCTTGATAACATAACAGGAAGCAGGCTGTCTACATCATGTGGACATTCTGTTTTAATTTTTTAATGGATCATCACATAAGTTTCTGCTTTGCTCTCCAAATAATCCTGTCAGGAGTGCGCAGAGGTGAACATGTAAGCAGGAGCCCATGGGGATGCCAGGAAGCAGAGTGGAGAGATAGTGTAGTCAGATAGATTTGCTTTGAGAGGCAACTTCACTTCTATCAGTTTGGAGATTTTCCTGACTTGTCATTCTTGGACCCTGATCTCAAAAACGGTTAAGATCATAATCATCCTCGTGAGAATGTCCTCAGGGCCTTTCCCCATGCCCATATGAGGTGCAACAACTCTGGTGTCCTGGTCTGTCCCCTCCTTTGATAAATCCCCTGTTCAGAAAAGGCTGAAAGCAGTGCATAGAAGGTCTCACTTAATTCCCTTGGTCACTGAACCTCCTAGGAATTAAATGAATTTCCAATTTTGACTGGTTTTCTCTGGCTGGGCCCCCACTTTCCCTGTTTACTGCACTGATTCTTTAGTTTCTTAATTAGTCACATTTACCTTTTTCTCCCTTTTGAAACATGCTTTCCCTTTGCTTCCTCTTTCTCTTTCATTTTTAGGGCTGTTTTTGTTTTCTTTGTGGGGGCGGGGGGATCTGGAAGTTTATTATATCATCTGCCATTTTTTATGTAATTTATCAGTTTCCAAGTCCAGGTTTAGCTGGCAGCTTTGCGTATCTCTTCTTGGGATCATCCTTCATGACTCTACTGATGAGTACTGACTTGACTTTCCTCTTAGCTCCTTAGTGGTCCAGAGCCTTGGCTCCATACTGTGTTTTGAGCTTCCTCTAAAGTGGGAATCTGATAGATGCCACTCCTTCTGTTTCCAAAGCAGAGGTACCTACCTGGTGCAGCTTTAACTTCAACCTGGTTCAAACTTATCAGATTTGGGCCATATGTTCAGGTATATTGCTTTCAACATTTCTTGTGTTTTGCATAAAACATAGTTTTTATACACAGACTGCACAACATCATTAAATATTGGAAGGAGTCTTGCCTGTGGTTTGATCTTAAGTCCTCCAGGAGATACCCAGGGGAATCCCATCCCTCCCCCTCCCTTTGTGTTAGCAATTCTCCCATACTCAGCTCTCTCTAGTCCCTTACTACAGTTTTCCAGTGGGTCTTATCATAGACACTAATTCATTGCATCTTTTCTTAATTTTAAAAAGATTTGTAAGGGTGATATAATGAAGAAAAAATGGTATATAGTCAAAAAGTAAAGCATTCTCATATCTCTGTAAGTTACCTTGTGCTCTTCCCTCATTGCTGCTTCTCACAGAGGCAACAATTGTTTTTATTCCTGTTGTCAAGCATCAGTTTTGCCTGACATTTCATCTTACATATTTATAAATACATAATGTACACTTCTCTATTCCTTACTTCTTTTGTTCAACGTTGTATGTATTGGGTTGACGTGCTTCATTTTATTTCTTTTGTCACATTACTCAGCTGCATAGGTATATCACAACTTAAGAATTTTTATATTGATTAATATGTGTGTTTCCTTCAATTAACTATTCAATCATTTAATGGTGGAATTTTGCAGACACACAAATGCATACCTCACTTTTTGTTTTCACGTGATTTTGATTGAGAATTTTGCTTCCATTTTAGCTTTCTCTTCCCACATCAGTACATATCATTCCAAACATTTGTAGGTATATCCCTTGAGTTTACAACATGCAGTCATATAACAAGTCCTTTATAATAACTTCATACCACTTCACACACAATGTTGATTTGCAATTCCTTTCTTTTGATCCTTACCCATAAATTATAATCATACCATATAATTGCTATTATTACTTTGAACAAACCTTCTTTAAATCTATTTTTTTAATTTATAAGCAAAGAGCCATAAAAAAGAGAGAGAGAGAAAAGAGAGAAAGAGTAAGAGAGAGTATGTGTGCACCAGAGCCTCCAGCCACTGCAAATGAACTCCAGAGGCATGCGCCACTTTGTGTATCTGGATGTACATGGGTACTGAAAATTGATCCCAGGCTGTTAGGTTTTTCAGGCAAGCTCCTTAACTGCTGAGCCATCTCTCCAGCCCTGAACAAACCTTTTTATTAGTTAAACAAATAGATGATATTATGAAACCTGTAGTTAGTTCTTCGTGAGTATTCCTCCTTTATTTATGTAGATGTGAGTTTGAGCCCATGTTAGTTTCCTTCTCTATGAAGAATTTTCAGATTTCTAGCAAAACAGGGGATATCATTTAAAATCCCCTCAATTTTTGCTGGTCTGAGTGTTCCATCCCTTTTCAAGGGTGATTCACTCAGTATACAGTCATTGGTTTGTAGTCATTTTCTTTCAACACTTTACTTCACTCCATGCTCCACATACCACCTAAATTCCACAGATAGAACTGAAATAGCTGTCTTCCTTCTTTGTTTATGTTTGAGGGGCATCTCTGGAGTCATTGAGGTTTTTCATGGTCTGATCTCTCCATATTGAATGTAATGTCTGGATTGTTCATTTTTCATACTGTTTTCTGGTTAATTACCTTCCCAAATGTGTAGTTTTGGGTTTGGAGATAATTTTGCAAAGTTCTCAACCAATATTAATTCTCTACCTTTCTCTATGACTTCCCCCTTTACTGTTTACATTATGTGTTATTCCCTTTGTACTTGTACAAAATGTATATTTCCATTTTATTTTTTTCTTCTAGCTACTTATTTTTGTTCATAGTCAGTGAAATTTCTGTTCTTTCTTTAGTGTGTATACAGTTTCAAGTTCATTATCTCATTTCCAGTGCATATACAAGTCACCTGATGGGTAGTGTTTAGTTGCATTCTTCATTTTGTTAGCATTTTATTTCTAGCATTTACTCTATGTGTATCTGCTTTCTGCTTTATTAGCTACTTCATATTGTCTCTTTTGATATGAGAATCATTGGAATTTTATTTATGAGTATTTACAATGTCTTTTTTTTGGTACTGTCATATTATTAAACTCTTCATCTTTGACAGGGAGTCAACTGATATCTTGGTTAACACAGATGGATATAATTTAAATGGTAACTACTAAAAGAAGTTAGATTGACAACTGAAATCAGTGATTGATTCTAGAGAATAAAAATCAAGATGGCTTCTTTAGTACTTATCTGTTTCATTTGGATAAAAACATATAAGCTATTATTTGTTACTGGTAGGATAATGAAAATGCGTAGGCCATGTCAGAGGATCCATACCTCATTTGAATAACAAGAAAATGTGACTTTTAGTTACACTAGCTCCTAGCACTGACTCATATTGATTGAAATTGGTGCTCACATGGCTGCAAGTAGTTCAAACACAACAATCACTAATTGGAAACAGAAGCTAAAATGGTTTGTTCTAGAATTGGAGAGAGAGAATATCTAGACCACGTGTTGAGATCATCTTGTCAGGAGTATGACTTGAAGTCTACACTCTCATTTGTCAGCAGGTCCAAGTTTAGGAAACCACAGGGGCTCATCTCATGTTGATAAGCCTTCCTCATGCACAAAGCTTCCACCCAGTTCCTGCAGTAACCTCTCCAAAACAGAAGAATTTCACATTGATGGCTGCCTCAAAGTTTCTTCCCTGTTCATGGATCAGCTCGCCACCTCAAGGACGAATGGAGGAGAGGTAAGAGTTCTACCCAGAACTTATTCCCTAAGATATTATTTGTTTTACTGAGTCCACAATGTTAAGGTGAAGAAGTTGGGTGTTCCTGCAGAAGCATGAAAGATGAAAGCCCATCATGTGTTTTGAGAACACAGTCACCAGCTGGAGGCAATTTGGGAAGTGAAGTCTTGCTGGAGGTGTGTCAATGGGGGTGCACTGAGGGTTATTAGCATAGACTTATTAGCTCCTTGGGAATGCTTCTTTCCCTTGTTGTCTCGCTCATGTTATGCTTTCCCTGGCATAGTGAAATATCCCTCAAAACTGTAAGCTGGGGGCTGGAGAGGTGGCTTAGTGGTTAAGGAACTTGCCTCCAAAGCCAAAGGACCCAGGTTTGATTCTCCAGGACCCATGTAAAGCCAGATGCACAAGGTAGCACAGGTGTCTGGAGTTTGTAGGTAGTGGCTAGAGGCCCTGGCATGCCCATTCTCTCTCCTTTTATCTGTATCTTTCTCTCTCTCTCCCTCTCTTTCAAAAAATTCTGTAAACTGAAATAAACTCTTCCTTCATATAAGCGGTTCTGGTCTGCTATTTTGTCACATTTTTGCAATGAAAAGGTAAGTATTACACCAGCACTAAGATTTTAAGCATGTGCTACCACACAAGGCTTTTTTTAACATGATATTTTAGTCACCTTTTCATTTCTAAGACAATATACAAAGGAAAGTTTAAGGGACAAGTGGTTTGTTTCTGGTTACAATTACAGGCTATAATCCATCATGGCAGGGAAGGCATGACAATAGGAGCTTGAAGCAGAGCTTGTCACATTCTGCAGGGATGCATGGAGCAGAGAGGGATGGATGAATGCTGCTGCACAGCTAGCTCTCCCCTTGTAAATAATCAGACTACACTCCATGGAATGGTCTCACCTACTGTTCAAGCAAGGCATCTAATGAAGACAGTCTCTCATAGACGTACATATAGCCTAACATAAACTGTGTAAGTCCTCACAGGTGATCCAAGGTTCTCTTAAGTTGACAACCAATCTGAACCATCACACTGGGGCTCTGGAAGTTGAACTCAGGTTCTCATGCCTGCAAGTCAATCACAGTGGCAACTGAGCTATTTTCCCAGAACCCTCCCCCCACCGCTTTTTTTTTTTTTCTTCGAGGTAGGGTTTCACTTTAGCCCAGGCTGACCTGGAATTCACTAGGTAGTCTCAGGGTGGCCTTGAATCTCAGCCATCCTCCTACCTCTGCCTCCCAAGTGTGGGGATTAAAGGCGTGCACCACCATGTCCAGCTCCAGCCCCCTTTTTATGTAATATGAATGTGATGATTTTTCAGTCCTGTTTTTAATAGCTTTAATTTTTCTGGTTGACATAGTCTATCAGACATACTTCCTATTGAGATTTTTATTTGGTTCATTGAGAATTTAAATTCTAAGACTTCCAATTTTATTTTTATTACTGTTTTTTGAGGTAGGGTCTTGTGCCAGCCTAGACTGACCTGGAATTCACTATGTAGTCTCAAGGTGGTCACAAACTGGGCGATTCCTTTACCTCTGCCTCCAAGTGCTGGGCTTAAAGGCATGCACCACAACACCCAGCTCCATTTTCAATATTTATGAATTTTTCTTTATATATTTGCATGGGGTTTGGTGTGCCAGGGTCTCTAACCACCAGCAGATGAAAACCAGATGTTGACGCCACTTTTTCCCTCTGGATTTATATTGTTATAGAACCCATTTCAGTCAGCTTTGCAAGTAAGTGCCTTCAGCTCCCAGACCATGTCTCTTCTACCAATATACCCATTTCTTTCACAACCCATCATTATGTTGACATTCTTATATAAAGCTTGACTGACTTATTTATCGTGTATAATTTTATCTTCTTTTAGGTAAGTGAACATTTTAAAAATTGATGTTAAGCCGGGCGTGGTGGCGCACGCCTTTAATCCCAGCACTCAGGAGGCAGAGGTAGGAGGATTGCCATGAGTTCAAGGCCACCCTGAGATGACAGAGTTAATTCCAGGTCAGCCTGGACCAGAGTGAGACCCTACCTCGAAAAACAAAAAAAAAAAAAAAAAAAAAAAAAAAAAAAGTTGATGTTTGTGGTCACAGTGGTGCAACATCATTTTGATGTCTTTAAATTCCATTGTTGAAGGGGTGTGAACTTTGGCAGAGTCATATTGATTGCCCCTTAAAAATTCTTTTTTTTTTTTTTTTGGTTTTCGAGGTAGGGTCTCATTCTAGCCCAGGCTGACCTGGAATTCACTATGGAGTCTCAGGGTGGCCTCGAACTCACAGCAATCCACCTACCTCTGCCTCCCGAGTGCTGGGATTAAAGGCGTGTGCCACCACACCCGGCTTAAAAATTCTTATTTCTGCCCAGCATGGTGGCTCATGCCTTTCATCCCAGCAGAGGCAGAGATAGGAGAATCACCATGAGTTCAAGGCCGCCTTAGACTATATGTGAATTTCAGGTCAGCCTGGCTAGAGTGAGACCTACCTTGAAAAAACAAAATAAATCAATCAATCTTATTTTTGGCTCATAGCTTATGCCTTCTCATGTTGGATAATTCTGGTGGTTTATATGAGGGGTTTTCTTGGTAAGAAGATTTCTCTTGAGGTCTCAGTCCACACTACCCCTCAAAAGAGAAAGCAACTGCATTAACACAAAACTAACCAGAGATGTAAATATAGAATAAAATAATCAGGGAAAGCACCTGTAATCACAAAATGGTTGCAAAAGCCCAAAGCTAGACAGTGTAGGGTAAATGGGAAGATTGACATTAAGGAAGAAAAAATATTAACAAGAAGCTAATTGAAACAGGCTGGGGTGGGGCTAGGAGTAGAGTGAAGAAGTAGGAGAGGAGAGGAAGAACATATGGGATGAAGGATGACAAGTAATAGAAGTAATAGTGGCAGAAAAAAACAAAACAGATAAAAGACAAACAATAAAATAGCAAGAAAATTTGTCAGTAGTTATTCCTTGCTGAGGATATGGAGGAGGGGCATGCCCCATTTCCCTTCTCAGACTTTGGTGTTTGAAGCTCATTGGACTGTACGGTTGGGTGGTGATCATCTTTTCTTTGTCGGGTCCAGCAGATCACACCACAAAGGGCTGTATGGAGGCTGACCCCTCCTGCCTTCCCTGGCTAACATGGTGACCTCTGCTGGGTTGGAATCTGTCAGTGATCTCTGCATTCAGGCCAAGCATCAGAGTGAGAGCAGGAAGTGCCCCATGCCCCTCCCAGAGCAGTTGCTGCATCTCCTCCAGACGTCCCTTTAGCTCTGAGAGTAGGAGAGACAACCCAGCCAGGAACCTGATAGGTGACAGCTAAGAAGCAGAAGCACCAAGCGATGGCCCAGGCCTGCTGCCCTCTGTGCAGCCCCCACTTGTCTGCACAGACAGCTGCTCCCATTGCTCTTCCCAGAGGATGGACACTACCCCCAAATGCCAGGGCTACCATTCATTTACTTCTGACACACAGCCTACACTGTAGACCTGTGCCTTTGAATCTGTATTCAAGACACAACCAGCTTCTTGGCCTCATGCTAAATCTTCGTGAGGTTTCTTGCTCATCTGATGAAAAGAATAAGTGTTTAATTTGGACAGATGCCTCACTGTGTAAGAATTCTCACTACACATTCATGAAAATTTTAGTTTGGTTCCTACCATCAGCTCTATTAGTTACCTTGTCATTGCTGACACAAAGTACCTGGAGAAATTTACTTTTAGAAAGGAAGAGTTCATGTCAGCATACAGTTCTGGGTTACAATCTGTCATGGGAACAAAGGCATTGTGTCGGGAGCTTGAAGCAGGGTGATGAAGGCTGATGCCAAGCCAGCTCTCTCCGTTTCACACAATCTAGGAGGTCATGCAGTGAGGCTTCCCACAGTTAATGTGATCTTCTCACCTCAATTAACCTAATCTAAATAATCTCTCACATGTGATTCTGGGTCCTGTCAAGTATATTACAATCAATACAAACCACCACACACCCCTAAAGAGCCAGGCATGACCACAATACCCTGATGGGAACCATCAGGAGAATCACTGGAGCTCACAGGTGATCCAATCAGGCTGACACACAGCAGCTCCAGGTTCTGTAAGAGATTGTGTCTTTAGGAGATAAAGCAAAACAATAGAGGAGGACACCCAGCCTTCGCTGGCTAGTACATGCATAGTACATATGTGTGCATGGGGCCATACATATGTACAAACATATGTATACACACATATATCACATACATACCAAAGAGACATAAAATAAAAAGTGTAGTAAACTCCTCCGATTTTGTTCCTTGCCATGGCTCAGGGATCAAGCTAGGCCCTATCACAATCCACTGTCCAGCTTCTACTTACTATTCAGGCTGCCAAAACCAGTGTCTATGTAGCTCTGGAAACCTTGCTTCTTCTTTTTCACTTCAGCCACTGCTGGGTGGGTGATCTGCCCTTCCTTACAGCCACTAAGCACCAGACATTGGGTTCTTTCTGTCTCTACAGGTCTGAGTCTCATACTCATGAATTTCACCTGGTCTCTGCCTGCTATTAACTACTGCACTCCCATACCTTTCCATGCCAACACTTCACTCTAAAGCCTTGTACCAACTGCTTTGTTTCATTCTCAGAGAAATCCAGGGATTTGCATTTCTGAAATCTCCCATCTCTTCACCGTTTTGTTTATACCAGTATTTGACGTAAGACCTGAAACAAATCTTTCAATGTCTTTATCTCTATGTTATTTTTCTCTCTTTCCGAGAATAATAATATTACTGACACTAGCAATTTAAAAAAGCAGTATGAATTAATTATCCAACCAGCTACTACTACTGTTCAACTCCTTGTGCATGGCTTCTCATTTTCTACAGAATTTCGTGTGACTATCTATTTTAATTTTCACCCAAAGCCTTCATCAATGAACAGTTAAATAAAATATCTTGCTGCAGACATTTCTCTTACTATAATGTTTTAAAGTGTGAAGCAAATGAATTTCAATCACCTGTGTTATGTAACAAGTAGTTTTATTTTGCACATTCCACAGAAAATCACTTTTTGTTCCTCTATAGGCACTTTCATTTCAGTTTAGACCCATGGCCACGTTTCTCTCTTCTCCTTTCTTCAAACTTTCCCTTTACTCTTGATAAGTGTTATAAATTCAATCCTGGACTGTGGGATAAAGCTCTGTAGGTGATCATTGCCGCCATCTGCTGGCCATGCCTGGGTCGGACATGATGGTGACCATCACTACAAGAGCAGAAGTTGCTTCAGGCTCACTAAAGTTCTCATTGGAGAAACACCAGCAATGGCATTAAATTCACTCTCTACATGTTTGCTTGTACTAAATTATTTTTAAATTCTCGCACACTCTTCGCAATGAATTTTCAACTTTCCCTGAATTTCAGCTTCATTCATGCGTTTCCTCAGTACATACTTCTTGTCTATCTGCTGTGTTCCCTTCAGAGAGCTAGACGTAGGGAAAAGGGCTGATGTCCTCTAAGGATTCTCTGATTTCTAGTTTCCAAAACTGGAACTTAAGATTCACCTCTTCCAGTGCAGTAAGTGTGGATCTTCTCACACCTGTGTCAGCAAGAAGTGGCATTCCCTTCAAGACACTTTTCACTTCCATTATTTATGTGTGTGTATTGTATGTAGGAGTGTGGAGATGCACATACACAGTTTGCATGCATGCTGACATGAGAGAAAGACACCCATGTCTTCCTCAGTTGCTTTATGTCTTACTTCCCAGAGACACAGTCTCTCACTGAACCCAGAGTGGCTTGTTGGATGGTTACATTTCTTGGCCAGCAAGACCCTGTGATCCCCCTGTCTTGTCCCCTCAGCACTGAGATTACAGGAATGGACAACTATGGATTGAACTCAGGTCTTCATTCTTTTATAAAATATATTTTATTTATTTATTTGAGAGAGGGAGTGTGTGTGAGAGAGAATAGGCACTCCAGGGCCTCCAGCCACTGCAAACAACTCCAGATACATGTACCACCTTGTATATCTGGCTTACATGGGTCCTGGAGAGTCAAACCAGGATCCTTTGTTTTGCAGGCAAATGCCTTAACCACCAAGCAATCTTTTCCAGCCCCCTAGGTTCTCATTCTTATAAATCAAATATGCTCAACCATTTAGCCATTTCCACTGGTCCATTTTTCTCCGTTACCTAGACATTTCTTGGTGACCAAAGGTGGTCTTTGCTCATGCTTGGAGCTTCCATATTTCTGTTCATGAGAAGAAACTTCAGCCTCCAGACAGACAGAAAGTTGGGTTCAGAGTTTTATCTCATTCCTACATAATCTCAGATGCTAGTTTGAAGCCATCAACTACTCCAGTATCTGTAGAAGAGATGGATTGCAGATAGTCCAAGTCAGTACGAACATTGATTACTAGAAATGCCTGGAACTTTTAGGCTTTGATAAATCTCTTGATCTCTACAAGCCGGTTTCCCCCTTCTTTGTAAATGAGTGTCAATTATTCCCACATGCAGAGACGACCAGAGAATCAGATCATATACACAGCATGTGCTCATGTCTGGTTCTCTTTTCAGGATCTCCACTGGAGAGTTTCTGAGCTTGGATCCAAACATCCCAGTCTGGAGGACTGACATCACCACAGGGAATGGAAGTGACAACACTGAAACTCAGTCCTGTTACGCTCAGATTTTTGCCCTGAATTCTTTGAACCTCCTCCTTGCCCTGGTGGGGTGGGGAGGAAACGCCACAGTGCTGTGGCTCTTGGGCTTCAACGTGGGCAGGAACCCTTTCACAGTCTACATCCTCAACCTGGCCGGCGCCGACCTCCTCTTCCTCTGTTTTCGCATTATGTACTCAAGTATAATCGTCATGTCTTCACACACTACCTTCACTTTCATTCCTATGTTCTTCCATGATATATCCAACTTTGCTTACCTTGCAGGCCTGAGCCTGCTCAGCGCCATCAGCACTGAGCGCTGCCTGTCTGTCCTGTGGCCCATCTGGTACCGCTGCCACCGCCCCAGACACACGTCAGCTACAGTGTGTGGCCTGCTCTGGGCAGTGTCCCTGGTGTTCAGTCTCCTGGAGGGGAATGCATGTGGCCACCTGTATAAGGCTTATGACCATGATCGGTGTCAGGCATTTAGTTCAGTCACCACTGTGTGGGTGATTGTTTCATTTGTGGTTCTTTGTGGGTCCAGCCTGGCGCTGCTGCTCAGGATTGTCTGTGGCTCACGACAGTGGCCTGTGTCCAGACTGTATGTGACTATTATGCTGACAGTGCTGGTCTTTCTGCTGTTTGGTCTGCCATTGGGGACCCAATGGTTCCCCATTATATGGATTAATATTTATTATGGCCACCCTTGTTGTCCTTACCTGGTGACAGTGGTCCTGTCCTGTGTTAACAGCTGTGCCAACCCCATCATTTACTTCTTCGTTGGCTCCTTTAGGCATTGCAGATTCCAGCGCAGGACTCTCAAACTGATTCTGCAGAGGGCCATGCAGGACACTCCTGAGGACAGAGAGTGTAGACACAGGGGCTCTTCAGGAGACCCCAGAGAGCTGGAGACTGTCTCCTCCAGAAGCTGAGCATCTGCTCATACTGCACAGATGTGACCTTGGACCAACTCTGCTCTCTCAATGTGAACGGTTTTCATAGATTTGTTTGCTTATTCCCTGGCTGTAACTTAACTTAGAGAATAAATGCTTTTGTTCAACATAAGTGAGACAGCACGATAAACAAATTCTCCCTGAACGTCTGAACTGCATTATGTGCTTCATGCCATGCACTTGTGAGGTTACCCCCACATCAGCACATCCCTCCTGGTCTGAAGGCTGAAATAAGTAAGGAAAGGCTTAATTTCTTTGATCAGTGAATTTGATAAATGAATGCTATATTTTGTAGATCATTTTTACACTTTTTTCAATATTAAAAGAACCAAGTATATTACTACTATAAACCCAGTCTTCTTTATTTCTAAGCAACCTTAGAACAACAGCACAAAAATAGCCCAAAATTTTATAAATGGCATTGTATGAAATTATAAAGTTTCTGCAAAGAAAAGAATCTATACTTTGAACAACCTATAAATTGAGGGATAAACCTTCCCTAGATATGCTTTAGACAAAGGGTTAATGTCTAGAACACATAGGAAATTCAAAAACAAAACTCAAAAAAAAAACTGGTATTAAAAAACAATGAACCAGGGCTGGAGAGATGGCTTAGTGGTTAAGCGCTTGCCTGTGAAGCCTAAGGACCCCAGTTCGAGGCTCGGTTCCCCAGGTCCCACGTTAGCCAGATGCACAAGGGGACGCACGTGTCTGGAGTTCGTTTGCAGTGGGTGGAAGCCCTGGCACGCCCATTCTCTCTCTCCCCCTCTGTCTTTCTCTCTGTGTCTGTCGCTCTCAAATAAATAAATTTAAAAAAAAATGAAAAAAAAAGCATCTAAATGATTATGGTTGTGAGACTGTCTTAAAAAAAAAATGAACCAAAGAACTCAAGAGTTAGCTTCAAATGGAGAAATGCAAATAGCCAGCAAATGCTTTAAAACTGTTAAATATCTCTAACCATCAGAGAAATACAAAGGATAAGTACGTGAGATTCCATTTTATCCCAGTCAAATATTTCTCTTCAAGGAAAAAAAAATGCTAGTGAGAATGTGGAAAATGAGGACCCCTTATTCACTGGTGGTTTGAGTGTAAGCTAGTGCAGTCACCATGCAAATCAGAACTGAGGTGCATTAAAACTATGATATGACTTAACTATACCATACTTGGGCATGCACCCAAAATATGATGTCTTACCACAGAGATACTTGCACATTGTGGTGGGTTGGATCTGATGTCCCCCATAAATTCATGTGTTCTGAATGCTTGGTTACCAGATTATTTGGGAGGTAGATCTTATTGGATTTCACTATGCAGTCTCAGGGTGGCCTCAAACTGATGGTGATCCTCCTACCTCTGCTTCCGAGTGCTGGGATTAAAGGCATGCACCACCATGCCCAGCATGAAGTATTTTCTAGGTCCTGATAGATATGGCAAAAATGACCCAAAATGTGATATGCACTTGGCTTTCTTTTCTCATTTTGATGGCTCTTGGATCTCCCTAGAAGTCACTACCACCTGTAAAAAAAAAAAAAAAAAAAAAAAAAAAAAAGTTGGTTGTCTAACCAAGAGTGACAGAAGCATTGATCAATGGGGAAAATAAATTCCACAGAAAGCCTTTTGGTGGTCATAACCCATCCATTTAACAAATAACATGGGAGTCTAGGGCCTATGACCTTCTGAGCTAAAGGCTTCTCAGAACCAGGCATGAAATCTCTCACACTGAGCAGGCCTCACATCCAATCAGAGAGCAATTGATTACCCCTATATCTTATGTATCACTATTGCACCAGTTAGTTATCTCTTGCCTGGCTAGTTATTTTATAGATTTCAGGATCCAGTGCTTGTTCACACTGTTGGTGACTTTTTAATGTGAGGAGCTGCCACAGTACTTTCTAGCACTATGAGAGCTAGCCACAGGGAGCTGACTTCTATCTTAGCTCCAGTTTGATTTCTCAATGTCCTGTGACCTCAACCTGTGCTGTCTTCAATACAGTCATACCATCTAGTTCTGATAGTTAACTAAGTGCTCTGTCAATGGCCTATATTGTTTTAGGGGGTCTCATGGGTCTCCTTAACATACAGTTCACTGTAGGGGCAACCCAGATCTGACTGTGGGATTTACCAGCAATAGCCTCTGGTTTGGGGGTAAAGCTTTCGACATCTCAACTGGGTGCATCTTCCCAAACTATTCCACCCACTAACCCTCTTATTAAGACTTGTATCTTTTGGGCTGGAGATATGGCTTAGCAGTTAAGGCAGTTGCCTGTGAAGCTTAAGGACTCAGGTTCAATTCTCCAGTATCCACGTCAGCCAGATGCACAAGGGGGTACTAGCATCTGGAGTTCATTTGCAGTGAGTGGCTAGAGGCCCTGTTGTACCCATTCTCTTTCTCTGTCTCTCTCACTCTCTCAAATAAATAAAATATTTAAAAGGGAGTTGCATCTTTTAATTAGCATAGAAATAGGTTTATATAGCATTAATCCATGCCATCTTTAGCTTTGGGTATCTTCCCCACCCCTTCCTCTCTTTCCTCTGCCACTCTATACATTTCCAATCTCTCTCATCTATAGCTACATTTGCCTCATTACTGTCTCCTCTTTAAAATTGTTTTGTTTTATTTTTATTTATTTGAGAGCAACAGACACAGAGAAAGAGGGAGGGAGGGAGAGAGAGAGAGAAAGGGAATGAGAAAATGGGTGCGCCAGAGCTCCAGCCACTGCAAATGAACTCCAGACACGTGCGCCCCTTGTGCATTTGGCTAATGTGGGTCCTGGGGAATCGAGCCTCGAACCTGGGTCCTTAGGCTTCATAGGCAAGCACTTAACCACTAAGCCATCTCTCCAGCCCTGTCTCCTCTTTTTTATCTCTCCCCACTTCTTCACTCTCCAAGCCTCATTCCAGCTTGTTTACTAGTATTACAGATGCTTACTACAAATTAAAAGCAAAGCAAACTATTCAATATTAGGATCCATGTATGAGAGAGAAAATGTGTCATTTGTCTTTCTGAGTTTAGGTTACTTCACTTATATAATTTTTCCAGGTCAAGCATTTTTCCTACAAATTTCATAGTTATAATTTTCCTATCACAGAATAGAACATTGTGTATGTAAGTCTTATGCATTCAACAGATGATAAGCATATGGACTGATTGCATTTTTCTATTTACTGTGAATATAGAAGCAACAAACATAGCTGAGAAAGTATCTCTATGGTAAAGTACAGTCTTTAAAAGTAGTTTTAATTATCACATTTCTGGTGGCTAAAGATGTTGAGCATTTTTAGATGTATATTGGCTATTTTTATTTTTTCTTTGAGAAATATCTGTTCAGTTCTCTGGCCCATTCTTTGAGTGTATTAATTGATTAATATTTTAAAAAAATGCTTATTCATTGTTTGGTTTTTTTATTTTTAAAACATTTTATTAACAACTTCCATGAATATAGACATTATGATCACAATCCCCTCCTAACACTCTCATTTTCTCTCTTCTAAATCCTCCCTCCACTGAATTCCTTCTTTTCTCCAACTGGTCTTGTATTTTTTTTTTATTTTTAATTTTACTATTTATTTATTTATTTTAGAGGGAAAGAGAAAGATAGAGAACAGGTGTGCCAGGGCCTTCAGCCGCTGCAAAGGTACTCCTGACCATGTACCATTATGTGCATCTGGCTTATGTGACTCTTGGGGAATGGAACCTGGGTATTTTGGCTTTGTAGGTAAGCTCCTTAACCACTAAGCAATCTCCCCAGCTCTGGTGTGTGTGGGTGTGTGTATTTTTTTTTTTTTTTTTTTTTTTTGGTTATCTAAGGTAGGGTCTCACTCTAGCTCAGGCTGACCTGGAATTCACTATGTATTCTCAGGGTGGTGATCTCTTGGCGATCCTCCTACCTCTGCCTCCCGAGTGCTAGGATTAAAGGCATGTGCCACCATGCCCGGCTATCTGGTATATATTATTTATTTATTTATTTATGTATTTATTTATTTATTTGAGAGTGACAGACACAGAGAGAAAGACAGATAGAGGGAGAGAGAGAATGGGTGTGCCAGGGCTTCCAGCCTCTGCAAACGACCTCCAGACGCGTGCGCCCCCTTGTGCATCTGGCTAACGTGGGACCTGGGGAACCGAGCCTCGAACCGGGGTCCTTAGGCTTCACAGGCAAGCGCTTAACCGCTAAGCCATCTCTCCAGCCCTATCAGGTATATTTTGATACCATCTTTCCCCATCCTATTATGCAGGATTTGTGTCGTTAGCATCAGCTACTATGAGGTCACTTTGTGTCTGAATGACAGCATTGTAAATAATTCTTCCCTTTCTTTGCCTCTTATATACTTTATGCCACTTCTTCTGCAATGGTCCCTGAACCTTGGAGGGTGTGATAGAGATGTCCAATTTAGTGCTGAATATTCCATTGTCATTTCTTCTCATTACTTTGGCCATTTTTGAACCATACCAGTGGTCTTCACCATCTGAAAAATGAAGCTTCTCTAACCAAATTGAGAGTATCATTAATATATGGCCATAAACATAAGTTTAGAGGGTAGTTTGGTGGCCATAATATAACCATTTAGCAAAACAACAGTAGTATTTTCCCCCATAGGGCTTATGACTTCCTTAGCCATAGGTATTTGACTAGGTTTTCAGTTGCAAGCATGAATTCCCTCCTGTGTCGTGGGCCTCAAGTCCAATAAGAGAACAATTAGTTCCTCCCAAAACAGACATGCCACCATTTCACCAGTTGGTACATTTTTGTCTGGCTGGCCAGCCATAAAGCTTTCAGGGTTTACTGCTGGTTAACACTGTTGATGGCCTTTCCCCCCTAACAGACTGCATAAGTCTTTCTATTATGACAGCTAGTCAACATGGAGAAGGCTTACAGCTCAGCTCTGGTTTGAATTCTGAATGACCTGCACCCCAAGCACATGAAATCTTCAGCAATAGATCTTATCAACTAGTTCTGGTGAGCAACCAAGAGCTTTTTAATGACCGTGATGTTTTGGTGGCATCAGTGGCCTCCCTGGCCAACAACTCACTGGAAGGTATCCCATCCCTGTCACTGAAATTTTTCTAATAACAATCTATGGCTTCTGGAAACATTATCTACTTTTACACAATATTTCTTCCCAAACTCTTGCTATCTTTTTTTAAAAAAATATTTTTTGTTCATTTTTTATTTAGTTATTTGAGAGTGACAGACATAGAGAGAAAGACAGATAGAGGGAGAGAGAGAATGAGCACGCCAGGGCTTCCAGCCACTGCAAACGAACTCCAGACGCGTGCGCCCCCTTGTGCATCTGGCTAACGTGGGACCTGGGGAACTGAGCCTCGAACCGGGGTACTTAGGCTTCACAGGCAAGCGCTTAACCACTAAGCCATCTCTCCAGCCCTCTTGCTACCTTTTAACATATATATTATTAGCTAGCAAAAAGTAGGTTTCCATATGACTTAATTCATAACATCTTATATTTTAATTAACACTTCTCCACCCCTTCATCTTCTCTATCCCCTCCCTTTAGAACATTTACCCCTCCCCACCCAGTATTCTGCCACTCTACTTTCATATCTACTATACCCTCCTGTTAAGCCCTCCCTTCTCCCTCCTTTATATCACTTTCTAGCTTCCTGGCCTCTACTACTGACTTTTACTCCCAACTCACGTACAAACCTAAACATTTGAATCCAGGAGCCACATATGAGAGAGAACATTTGGTGTTTAATTTTCTGAGCCTCAGTCACGATACTTGTTATAATCATTTTCAGATCCATCCACCTTCCTGTAAATTTCATAATTACATTTTTCTTTATAGTGGAATAAAACTCCATCTTCATTATCCATTCATCAGTTAAAGGGAATCTGGGCTTGTTCTGTTTTCTAACTATTGTGAATAAAGCAACAATAAATATGTATGAACAAGCACCTCTACAGTAATGAGTAGAGTCCTTAGGGTATAATATGCCAACACTAGTATAACTGGGTAATATGGTTAAACAATTTTTAACTGTCTCAAGAATCTCCATGCTGATTTCCCACAATGGCTATACCAGTTACAGTCCCACCAACAGTGGTTTCTCTTTAACTACAAACTATTCAGCATTTATTGTCATTTCATTTCTTGGTCATAGCCATTCTGCCAGGAGTGAGATAGAATCAGAAAGTCATTGTAATTTGCATTTCCCTGATGGCTAAGGATGTAGAATATGTTTTTAGGCTTATTGGCTATCTGTATTTCTTCTTTTGAGAACTCCCTATTTAGTTCTATAGCCCATTTTTATAGGTTTTTAAATTTTTTCTTATTATTTACTTGTATGAGTTCTTTGTAGGCCCTAGATATTAACCCATGTCAGACGTACAAGTGGCAAGTGTTTTCTCTGATTCTGTAGACTGTTTCTTAGCTCTAGTCACAGTTCCCTTTACTGTACAAAAGCTTTTCAACTTCATGAGGTCCCAATGGCTGATTGTTTTACTTCCTGAGCAATGGGGGAGTCTATTCAGAAAGTCCTTGCTTAGGCCTATACGTTGAAGTGTTTCCTGTACCCTTTACTCTAGAGTCTTAGGACTAATACTAATGCCTTTGATTCAACTGGACTTGATTCTTATGCATGGAGAGAAATAAGAATCTATTTCCATAATCCTATTCAGCAACCTTTTATCCAGTGAATATTTTTGGCATTTTTTTCCATTAATTTTTCCATTAAATTTTTAGAACAACATAACAATAATTTTTTATCATAAAAGCAACTCAAAATTATATTCATAGTATGAGCTTAGTAAAAGACAAATGAGAACAAAAACTGGAGAAAAGTGACCAAGAGATAAATTCAAAGAATAATCTTGGCTTATTTGCACATGTATCTAGCCTTGATGGTTGCTGCAAGAGTGACAGGTGAGGACTCAGCTGAATAATTCTCTATTGTTGACTTGTCCAAGGAAGAATTTTTTTTCCAGATGGAAACATTTTATCAAACCTCTTTAAATGTTCTTTTCTAATCTATAAGAATAAAAAAACACACTCAATAAAAAGAAATATATAAATATATATATAATGACCACATATTCCTTTGTGTGAAGAAATGCAGTACCCAAAACTGCCCACCCAATCAAAAACCATGAAAAGATGTGGTGGCTTACACCTATCAGGAAGCTGAGGTAGAAGGATCTCTGTGAATTCCAGGTCAACCTGAGCTACACAGAGAGTCCCAGGTCAGCCTGAGATAGGGTGAAACCCTACTTCAAAAGTAAAGCAAAAAAGAATGTGATTAAGACATTCATTAATTTTTAAAAGCAAAGAATTTCAATGACAAACTTAAAAACCTCCAGAGCACACCAAATTCTAAACACACCAAGCATGTTGCTGTCTTTCAGCATTTTTAGGAGGAGCAGGGAGCCGCTGGCCTATTTAAGGTTTCGGGTCCGTGTCCACGCCGCTTCCTGAGCTTCTTCCACCTGGGGGAGCTTG
Organism: Jaculus jaculus; assembly: GCF_020740685.1. Taxonomy (NCBI): domain Eukaryota; kingdom Metazoa; phylum Chordata; class Mammalia; order Rodentia; family Dipodidae; genus Jaculus; species Jaculus jaculus. Next base: position 189,795,339 of record NC_059104.1, read on the forward strand.
CCATCATTTTCCAGTGTTTGCTGGAGTGCATGGATGGTAGTTTTATCTCAATTCCAATTTATCAACACTTTCTTTAATATGTTAACGATGCTCTAATTCTTTCCCCAGAATCCAGTCCTTCCATGACTCCTGCCCATCTGGATGATGATGGAAAGCGTCATCTTCTTGCCGGCTTCTTCGTGTTCATTTTGCTTGAAGCATTTGCTTCTTGCACTCAGTAATTTTCTTTTATCATGTGCTCCAGCACTGCTAGATTCTATTTCCTTCTTTTTTTCTACCATAATTCTTCATTTCTCTCAGAATCATATCACACACAAGCAAAGTTTTGCCCCACTGACAGTTCACAGCCGCCAGGGCGTCCACTGAGCAGGCGTGAGCCCTGGCTCCATGCGGCTCCTTGGGGTCCCATTGCACCAGTAATGACGTTCTGGGCCAGTAGGCCAATTCTACCACCCTCTCCAGCGCCCTCCCATCAACTAGGAGCTTTTCCCTAGGGCTTTGTCAGCCGCGAGTTCTTCCAGCATTTCCAGACCCGGCATAAGTGGCTGTACCTGTCTACTGGTCCCTCCAGGATCCCGTAGTGTGCGCGCGCAGGGTCGGCGGTTGGCGCCAGCGAGGGTCAAACTCCCATAATGCAGCGGGGCAAACGGCCGGCCTCAAGGCGGAGTCGCGGCCTCGGCCCCGCCCCGCGCTCTGCGCTCGCTCTCCGTGCGCCCCATGGCCACTGTCCTGCAAAGGACTGGCCCGGCGCATGCAGATGTTTCTTTTTTTGCCAGGGTGGGGTGGAGAGATAGGGGTGCTTAGTAAGGGAGTCGTTGTCGTCGCGTGGCCTTGGTCCTCTAATGGCTGAGCTTGGGGGGAGGAGCAGAGAATGAGTCTTCTTGCCAAGCCACTTGGTGAAAAATGTCTCCTCTTTGCGTTGGTGCCTTCCTGGGAGGGCAGCTGACTTTTGGAGGACAGCGGGTGGCTATGGGAGTCATTTTTGGCATCACTCTTACCCTTGGGCGGTCTCCCCTCACAACACGAGGCCCTGGTCCTGGCCTCCCTGTGCGACTGCTGCGCATCTTCGCCTGAAGATGGATCCGTTGACTCCTGTAGCGGCAGGCCCCTTCCTAGCTGACCCGGTGCACAACGTTTGTCATTACCAATTGTTTTCTGCCGCTCTGACTGCTCTGACTATTCTGGGAGCGCATTGCCTGAGTAGTGATCTGTAAAGGTAGATTTTTCTTTTTCAAAGGATGGTGGCTCCTTAGTGATGACTCCTGTTTTGAAATCATTGTAATTTTAGTGGATTTTGCAAGTGTGTGGACACTATTTCTTGAGTGTTATGCTGCTGCTTCTGTAAGGTTAAAGACTTACTGGTGGCAGTTCCCTCATCCACCAGAAAAAATGTGTTTTCCTCAGTGGGAGGTTTTGGCAGGGCCAAGGGTTTCTTCAAAGTTGACACTTCTGCTTCAGTGGATGCTCCTTTATAAAAAATAAAAATAGAAGAGGACTCCTTCTTATTGGTAGGATTTTTAATGGACAATGACTTCTTAATGATTGACTCTTTATAGGTGACTGGCTGAACTACTTGTGGCCTGTCACCAAACATTTTCCCTTGAGTGGTGTGTTGCTGCCAATTAGTAGTGGATGTTGCTTCCTCCACAATACCTTGTTTCTTAAATGATGAGGGCACCTTAAAAAAAAAAAGACTCCTCTTCATTGGGAAGTTTATGTTTTATGGGCTTCTTCAAAGTGAACACCTCTAACTGAGCAGTATACTTCTCTTGCAATGCAGATAGACAATTGGAAGGGGACTCTTTCTTAGTGCTAGGCTTCTCAAAGGACAATGATTTATAGGTGACTCTCTTAGTTCCTACTGGCCTGTAGTAGAACCTTATTCCTTGAATGTTAGGCTGCTGCTTCTGTAAAGTTAAAGACTTCTTCATGCAGGAAGTCTTCTCCATGATACCCTGCTTCTTAAAAGCCGAAGCCACCCAAAAGTGTTACTCCTCTGTAGGAGGGTTTTTCAAGACCAAAGGCTTCTTCAAGGTAGACATTTCTGCCTGAGTGCTTCTCTTGCAATTCAGATGGCACCTTGTGAGAGGAACCCTTCATGGTAGATTTCTTAAAAAACTTTGTGAGTGACTTGTCTTTAGAGGTAACTAGGTTAACTATACTGACCCAACATGAGAGATTTTCCCCTGAGTTACACTCCTTTAAAAACGCAGCAGCTTCTTCATGAGAGTTATTTCCATGGTAATATTCTCATCCTTATAAACAACTGGATCCATAAAAAAGTTATCTTGGTTGTTTATAGTTTTTGGCAATTTTCCTAGATCCTCCAAGAGGTTCACCTTCCATTTAGTGGTTCACTTTGCTTGAAATGAGGACTTAATGAAGATTTCTCTTCTGTGCTGGGATCCTTCTTAAAGAATGGTGGTTTTCTGAGTAACATTCCTCTAGTAGTCACCTCCTGTGATACTAATGGCTTCTTCCAGAAGTAACTCTTCTCTTGAGTACTACAAGTCTCTCCCTGAATGGTGGATTTATTCTTTAAGGATAATGGCATTGTGGGGAGACTTTCTTAGTTCCTACTGGCCTATAGTAGACCCTATTCCTTGAGTGTTAGGCTGCTGCTTCTGTAAAGTTAAAGACTTCTTCATAAGGAAGTCTTCTCCATGACACCCTGTTTCTTAAAAGCCAAAGCCATCTGAAAGGGTTACTCCTTCTCTGTAGGAGGGTTTTTCAAGACCAAAGGCTTCTTCAAGGTAGACATTTCTGCCTGAGTGCTTTTCTTGCATTATCAGTGGTAGGCATATCAAAATAAATTCAAGTTAGTTGGAACTTTTCTCAGCCAAGTCAGGGCCTCCAGCCACTGCAGTTGAACTTCAGATGCATGGTGCCCCCTTGTATGCATGTGTGATCTTACATGCTTACACCTTACGTGAGACTTGGAGAGTTGAACATGAGTCCTTAGGCTTTGCAGGCAAGTACCTTAACCACTAAGCCATCTCTCCAGCCCAAAGTTTTCTCTTTCAAAACAGATTTGTCAAGGGTTGTATTAGTACTTGGCTGTTCGAGTTCAGCAATTACCAGTTTCTACTCTATTATGTGTAATCAAATAGTTATAATCAAGATTTTAAAAAATAACTCTCATTTCTGATATCTCAAGTTCATTCCACATTAGTAAATTAACTCTTAAGACATATTTCCTTCTCCAGGATCTAGCTTCATTCTCAAACAAATGGTCTTCATCTAAGAAGAATGATTTTAAACACTGCTGTTCTGTTTCCAGCCTTCCCCAGGCAATTGGTACTCACACAGGTATCTAGACTGATCAAAGATGTTTTCAAACAAAGGTGCCAAATCTTTATGCTGTCTTACTTGTGTTTTCATGACAGTTTCTAGGTTAAATTTATTGATTAAAAATATTGCTTCCAGGACTGACATATTCTGCCTGTATTTCCAGCTACTAGATATTTAAAGGATAAGATATACCTAATTTTTCATGCTTCAGATATATTTTCCACTGTTGCAGGATAACTAAACTTTTTTTGTTAGACAAAATAACTTTAAGCTTTTGTGCCATTCTTTAACTAGATGTTTCACTAATAAGATGTATTAGATATGTACCCCCTTTAAGGTTGGTGTAATTTTCTTTCTAAGTGTTCTAATAACCTATGTAGAAGCCAAAGCAAATTGGATTTACCAGATCTAAAATGGCCAATATTTTGGCCCCTTCTTCCAGATCATGAGGCCACAGGAGGTGACGGGACACTTCTAACTGGCCCTCTTGTAAGTCACCTGTCTTCCTGATCAGGGAAGACATGGAGACCCAGAAACAAAAATTTGGTGTACAGTCTAAAACAGGAGAGTCACAACCAAGGAACAATCAGTCCTTTAGGCTCCCAGAAGGAAAGCCACTTGGTCAGCATGGCCCTGACTCATCCTAAAAGGTAACACTGGTACTGGAGAAGCTGTAGTGCTTCTTGCAGGTCCCTAGTGTCTCCTTTGGAGAGCAATTAGTGATCTCCAAAATTATTTCCTTGAATAAATTTTGGCTACTTGCTTGGTCTTAAACACTCAGAGGGAAATATATAACCAAAAAATATTGATGGCCTATTAAGTCGACAAAAACAGGGATATGAGCTTTTTAAAAGGGGAAACATACAAGGCCTTAAGACATTTTGGCCCCCTCTCTAATAATTCTAGTTCTGCAATAAGGAAGAGCAACCATAGGTATCAGAATGGTTATTATTAAGTCTATCTCCATATGTATGGATAACTCTGACCAAAGGTCACTCAGGTGAAAAGATTTCCCTATACTGAGAACAATGGTAAGTCCCTTCTAACTTATGCCAAAACATCACTATACTCCAACCACAAGAATGGTTTGCAACTAAAGTCCTGAGGCCAAAAGTATGCTGGGCAGCCCCCAATGGCACCCCAGTGGCTCCGGTACTAACCTTTGGCCCTGGCTACCCCCAGAATGGATTTTGAAAGGTACACTCTGGGATTTTCTTGGAGACAAGGGCAACAAACAAAAATATTTAGAGTGCCCAGAATTTACTGGTTTTAAAGCAACAGTAGACTAAAAAAATTTTTTTAATGGTATGATCATTTAGTCTTTGTTTTTACTTCATCTGTCATGAAAAAAAGATGTCATATGACAAAGAAAAAACTCAAGAGACTTCAAATGACACAGCTGAGGAAATCTAAATAGTGAGGTTCAAATGATGAGGAAAGCTATTGTATAAAAGATGGCATATTTGCCTTTATCAAGATTAAATGTTGTGATAACTCTGCTAATATCTCATCTATTTCACAAGCCATACAGGAACAGATTCAGACCATGTCAGACACTACTGTTCCATTCAGTGAACTGTTCTGAGGATCTCAAATCAGCTCACACTCAGATGGTTCTGAGACAAACTTAACTCCATCTACCTGGGTTCCCATGAATGTTCTCCAGCACCAAGAAGTCTACAAGAATGGAAATCCTAAAGGCAACCAGTTTGTTCTGTACCCACTTCCCCTTTAACTCTTTGCTTTTATTCTTTTTCCTCCGCAATTTCTTCTATGACTGTCTTCCTGTACTCCATCAGTACACTTTTGGGGTTCCTTAGATAGCCCCCCTCTGGAAGAGACTCTAACTGCCATCACTCTACGACCTCATTCAGCAGGAAGAAGATAAAGACTGACTGGTCATCGTCCTCTTTCCTTTAACAGCAGTTAGAGTGTCTTCTTAAGAGAGGGATGAATGAGAGGGATTCAGGTAGCTTTGTTGGGTAGTAAGGGTGACTGGGTCCCTGGAAGTAAAGGCAGGAATGTCTGCCCTTGCAATCTACACTTGCTAGAGATTAAAGGATAATCTGACTTCTTATCTCTTGCCTGAAGAAGATCCCTAGATCTTTTTCCTACACCTGAGCTTCTCCCTGGGAGGGAGATCTCATTTTCCTAGACTACAAATCTAATGATGACATTGTGGTTGGTCAAGTTCATCCCCCAGAACTTGGTGTCATAGCTATCCTATTTCTGAGCCTGCCTGTAGCCCTCACCAGTCAACTGACTGTCTGACTCACCTGAGCTAGAAGGTAGGGCCCACTACCATAAGATTACAAATACATATTACCCAGGGAGGGTGAGCTCTTTTGGTGGACTGTTAATCACTTGTTAACTTCTAGGTTCTGGGTAGTCTCCCCCTGACCCCTAATTCCACATGGGCTCTACACCCTCTCCTGCCTGCCAAATGGCAAGATCTCTTTGTACTTTCTTTCTTTCCTCTAACTCTACATTTCTTCCAGGTCCACCACATGGGCTCTCAGACCACATGGGTGTATTCATTTTCCTTCCTTTGGTTCTGTATTTCCCTCAATAAATATAATTTAATAATTATCTTTCTCAGTCTTCTTTTATCCAGTCCTTTGGTTAGAAGTAGACAAACCCAGGGTTTCGAATTCAAGAAATCTATTCCTTAATCCCTATTTCATGTTGGGGACCTGTGTGTTCTAGGCGACAGTGTGTTTGGGGCCTGTGTGCTTCAAGCTAGTGAGTGCAGTATGTTTGGGTCCTGTGGACTACAGGTGGGTGAGGGGTACCAGTGTGTTTGGGGCCTATGCAGTCTGGTCTGGCAAGGGGCAGTGTGTTTTGGGCCTGTGCACTCCAGGTGGGTGAGGTGCTGGGCATGTTTGGGGACTGTGCCTATAGGACACCAGCATGTTTGGGGCCTGTGAGGTCCAGGTGGGTAAGGTGCTTGGTGTATTTGGGGGCCTGTATCTTTGGGTCCTGTGCACTCCTGGAAGATGAAAGGCATAGCATATTTGAGGCCTATGCTTTCTGTGCGCCAGTGTGTTTGGGACCTATGCATTGTGTTTTGGGCCTGTGTGGTCAATCTGTGCCACTAGTACCCTGGTAGGTCCCCCTTCCTACCCCATGCCTACTGTCTGTTTACCTGCCTCTCTCTCAAATAAATAAAATTGAGGGGAATTGTCTTTTATAGCACACGATTCTTTTTTAAAACCTTTTTAAAAAAGATTTGTTTTTTATTTATTACAGACAGAGAAAGAGGGTGTGAGAGAATGAGCATGCCAGGGCCTCTAGATTGCAAACAAACTCCAGATGCCTGCACCAACATGGGCATCTGGCTCATATAGGACCTGGAGAATCGAATCTAGATACTTAGGCATCACAGGCATGCACCTTTACTGCATAGCCATCTCTCCAGCCTTCTTTTATTTTTTTATTTTTGTATTCATTTAATACAGTTAAGTTGGTACCATTGTTAGCCTCCTCCCTGTCTTCCCCGCTCCACAAGGAACCTCCTTGTTGGGTATGTAGGTCATGCATTGTGGGGTTAGCAATCAGTTTTGGGTAGGAGGAAACATCTCTGCATATCATGACCCAATGTGTGGCTTTGAAATTCTTTCAGCCCCTCTTCCACAAATTTCCCTGAGCCATGTTGGGTTCATTTTAGGTCTGCTTCAGTGTTGAGATTTTGAGAGCCTCTGTCTCTGGATATCTGGTTTGGTAGGGGTTAATTGTTTTCTGTGTCTTATCTCCTTCACCATTGTGCTGTTACCGGATCACCAAGAAAACAGGACTCTTGCATGTTTCCCCAACTATTCTTAGTTTCAGTTGGGGCCCTTTTGAGGTATGATGGGGTGGTTCTCTCCTTAGGATCTGTGTCTATCTGAAAAAGGGAAACAAATTTTCTGGCAGAGAATAAAGTTAGTACCAGATAAATGTGATAACCATTATTTTTTAGAGAAAGTTTAATAGGTGTAGAACCACTTATATCCCACAATTGGTGGGAGCTTGATAATGGAGAGCAGGCTCAATTTTGGACATGGTTCTGACTTGTTTTCCAGCTCCAGCTATGAGTTCTGTTCCACTGAGCAGATCACTTAGCAAATCAAGAGGAGTTGATTTCCCACCATGGTTGTGCACCACTATTGCACTCGTGTGAGCTCATATCAAGTTGTTTGCTGCTAAGTGGGTTCTTAGACTATGAGTAGCACACAATTTATATCACTAGGATTATTGATAAAACCAGAGAGACCTCAAAAAAGGAGATAAATAAATTGAAAGTGGGTCAATAAATAGAGGATTTCCATAGCCAGCTGAATAAATTTAATGAAGACATGATTAAATGCAAAAATGAATTTTAAGTCAATCAAACCATGACCACAATTTGGAACTCAACAAAGGACTGGATACAATACATAAAAATGCAACAGAAAACACAAATTAAATAGAGCTTGTAAAAGCATCACTAGAAACCCTCACTAACAGAGTTAATTATGTGGATGACAGAACTTCAGATCTGGAAGATAATACAGAAAAAAGGGTTCAAGACTCCAAAATCTCATTCAAATAGAATGTGAAGGAATTGTGGGATACCCTAAAATGACCAAACATCCAGATCATGGGTATACCAGAAGGGGAAGAAATTCAGACCAAAGGTATGGAGAATACATACAACAAAATTATTGAAGAAAACTTTCCCACCCTTTCAAAAGAGAGACCCATCCAGATACAACACACTCACAGAACACCATACAGACTATACCAAAGAAGAAATTCTCAAAGATGCATTATAGCTAAAATCTAAACTATGAAAACAAGGAGAGTGCTGAAAGCATCAAGAGAGAAACAAATCATAAAATACACAGACAAGGGCTGGAGAGATGGCTTAGCGGTTAAGCGCTTGCCTGTGAAGCCTAAGGACCCCGGTTCGAGGCTCGGTTCCCCAGGTCCCACGTTAGCCAGATGCACAAGGGGGCGCACGCGTCTGGAGTTCGTTTGCAGAGGCTGGAAGCCCTGGCGCGCCCATTCTCTCTCTCTCCCTCTACCTGTCTTTCTCTCTGTGTCTGTCGCTCTCAAATAAAAAAAAAAAAATACACAGACAATTCCATCAGAATTACCTCAGATTTCTCAATGGAAACCATGAAAGCCAGAAGGGCCTGGAATGAAGCACCTCGAAAAAAGAAAAATCTAGCTTCCAATCAAAACTACTGTACACAAAAAGTAGCCCTCATAATAAATGGTGAAAGGAAAACCTTCCAAGATAAAAGCCAGCTCTATGATTATATAAACACAATGCCAAACCTTCAGAGAATACTTCAGGGAATAATCCACACAGAGGAGTCAAAAAAGCAATCCCAAGAGCATACAAGAAGATATCATTAACCAGAACTAGAGCAGGCATGAAAATATTCAAAGCCTAACAAATCACCAAACTTAATAAAGCCTCCAACATGGCAGAGATTAAATCAAACCTCACAGTTATGAAATTCAATATTAATGGTCTTAGCTCACCCATCAAGAAAACACAAGTTAACAATGTGGATCAGAAAAATGGACACTTCCAGTCTGCTTTCTTCAAGAAACCCACCTAACCACTAAGGATAGACACCTGCTCAGGGTGAAAGGATGTAAAATGACTTTCTAAGCAAATGGAAATAAGAAACAAGTGAGTGTGACTCTATTAATATCTAACAAAATAGACTTCTAGACAAAACTGATCAAAAGGGACAAAAAGGACACTTTTTACACATTAAATAAGTAAGGGAGCTACCCAACAAGAAGACATCACAATCATAAATCAGTATGCACAAAACATTGCTGCACTACAGTTTATAAAAAAAAAACCCTTTTTGACAACAAACCACAAATAAATTCCAGTACCATCATAGTAGGGGATTATAAAACCCCATAACTATCAGTAGACAGATAATCTATGGAGAAAATCAACAGGGAAATAAATCTTAACACCATAAATCAATTAGACATAACAGATATCTACAGAACATTCTACCCTAATACAAATGGCTAATACCTAAGAAAATGTTCAACATCTTTAACCATCAGAAAATGCAAATTAAAACAACTATGAGACTCCACTTTACTACAAAAAGGATGGTAATCATTAAAAAATTAAATGACAATAAATGTTGGTGAGGATGTGGACAAAGAGGAGCCCTCGTTCACTGCTGCTGGCAATGAAAACTTGTAAAACCACTATGGAAATCAATATGGAGAGTCCTGAAAAAAATTAAAATAGAGCTACTAATTGACCCAGCCATTCTTCTATTGAGCCTCTATACTAAAGGCTCCACTTTTCACTTCAGAAATACTTGCTCAACCACATTTATAGCCACTCAATTTATAAGAGCTAAGAACTGGAATCAGCCCAGATGCCCATCATTTGACAAATAGATTATGAAGATGTGGTACATATACACAATAGAAATCTACTCAGCACCAAGGAAAAAGATATAATAAAATTTGTGGAAAAATGGTTGGACTTGTAACATACTATGTGAACTCACACTAGCACAGAAGGACAAATGCCACATGTTCTCCCTCATCTCTGGTTCCTAAATGAACAGCTTGAGTTGTAGGCATAAACATATATACAAAACCAAATACAAAATTAATTGATACCATAGAAAACTTCCTCCTCAATAGTAGATTAAAATATATAACCCTCAATAGGAGCATGGAGGAATTATAAGAAGGGTCCTGAAGAGGGTGGGATGAAACCTAACCTTAAAATATTTGGCCCCGGCTTGTAATTCCCAGTACCAGAAATTGGTTACAACCCACATTCAATTGTTGATTGGAGAGACCTAGAAGGTGCCCAAAATAAGACAAGCTTCAGTTAAAGCCTTTGATTACCCATCTGAGGTGAAAGGTAAGACCCTTTTGCTGAAGACACCATATGCTGCTGACACAGAACATTGAGACATCTGGCTGAATCTGGAAGGAAGCCAGCTCCCAGATGATCAGCCCATATAGTGCTGAAAAGCATTACATGAGCTCCTGGGTGAAAATGGCCAAAAAAGTTCTGAGCAAGCAGGGTTCCCTGGTCTGGTATATGCAAATAAGCAGCCTGACATATACCAGTGAAATTCCAGCCTAGGTGGGTAACCATTGGCTGGCTGATTGGATAAAAGAGCCACTCAGTGTGGGGGGCGGGGGGGGAGAAGCCTATAGCTGGAACTGGAACCTAAGTCAGAAACCTATGCAGACCAAGATTATGAATTCCAATGAGAAGTTCCCACTAGTCTTTGGCCAAAAGTGAGGCAACACCCATCAAAATCTCTCCTAATTAACAATGCTTATACCCTTTACCCTATCTTGATCTCACTATTCATTTGAGAGCCTTTTTTTCTTTCTCATAAAGCAGTGAGATACAAGGACAACCAAAACCTATCAAGACAAGAATAGATAGCTGACTCCCCAAATGAACCACAGCAGTTAAAACACAAAGGAATTGGCAAGATGAGCAAGAGTGCTGATGCCACGGTGGGCCAGACAACCTGTGCCAGAGTGATGGAGACGGACACTGAGGATACTCAAAATGCACCAAATCATAAATCCTGAAGCTGCTGAGAGCTCAACACTAAAGTAGGTTTAAAGCATACCCACCAAGGCTCAGGGAATTTTGTGGAAGAGGAGGTGAAAATAATGTAAGAGAAACAGGGTGAAGGAAATACTCCATGATAAGCATTGCGTCTCCCCCTCCACAATGACTGACTGTTGCTCTCACAATTCATAACCCACAACTCTATGGTGAATAACAGTATTCCCACTAATGAGGGCCCTCAGTGGAGTGGGGACAGTGAGGAGGGAATTGACAGTAATAACACACGATGTGTCCATGCAGTTTCAACTTAATAAAAAAAATAATTAGGGGCTGAAGAGATGGCTTAGTGCTTAAGGCATTTGCTGCAACACCAAAGAACTCCAGTTCATTTCCCCAGGACCCACATAAGCCAGATGCACAAGGTGGTGCATGTGTCTGGACTTCGTTTGCAGTGGCTGAAGGCCCTTGAACACCCATTCTTTCTGTCTATATATATATTCTTCTCTTTCTCTCCTCAAATAAGTAAGAACAAAAAATAATTTTAAAATGTCTATATTCTATATTCCTAAGCATATCTGATGATAGTTAATCATAAGTATTTGTTTAACATCCAGGTTATTGATCTCAGTTTGGTGGATAATTTTGCTATCAATATCAAAATCAAAGAGATTCAATAGAAAATAGATAATAGGGCTGGAGAGATAGCTTAGCGGTTAAAGTACTTGTCTGTGAATCCTAAGGACCCATGTTTCACTTTTCAGATCCCACATAAGCCAGATGCATAAAGGTGAGTGTTGCACTCAGGTTCACATTGCTGGTAGAAATCACCTAAGCAAGAGCAGCTTGTGGGAAAACGAGGTTTATTTTAGCTTACAGACTTGAAGGGAAGCTCCACAATGGCAGGGGAAAATGATGGCCTGAGAAGAGGGTGGACATCAGTCCCTGGCCAACATAAGGTGGGCAATAGCAACAGGAGAATGTGCCCAATACTGGCAAGGGGAAACTGGCTATAACACCCATAAGCCTGCCCCCAACAATACACTCCCTCCAGGAGGTGTTAATTCCCAAATCTCCATCAGCCTGGAACCTAGCATTCAGAACACCTAAGTTTATGCGGGATACCTGAATCAAACCACCACAGTGAGGGAAACTCACTAGGTGGTACAAGTGTCTAGAGTTTGATTTCAGTAGCTAAGGCCATTGCATGCCAATTTTTTTCTCTCTCTCAAAATAACATTTTTAAAAATTAAAAAAGAAGACAGATGATAAATTTTGCCAATAAAATGCAAATGTTATCCTCTGGCTGGAATAGGCAAACATTCCACAAGGACAGATTATAATTGCTTTGTTATAGCAACAAGTTATGTTCTGTGCTATCAGTAGAAATACTTCTCTGCTTTCAGAACAAAAGCTAAGAATGTTAACTTTAGCTTCTTGCTGATCATTTGGTAATCTGTAACTATTTGCTGTTTGCAGTAAATGCTTTTATTTAGTTGATTCTATAATAGAATGTTTTACTTAACTAAAAAATTCTAGCTCATATACAGATTACACACATGTGTAGGCATGTGTACAATCAAACACAGTAAACTATACTCATAATATTAGTACTTGATTTATATTATATAAATAGGATTACAACACAAAAAGAAGTTTCCATGAGGTTCTAAGGAATATGTCCATTCTGTAGTGTTTAGATGGAATGTTCTGGAGACATTTGTTAAGTCAATTTGATCTTTGGTGTCATTCAGCTCCACTGCTTCTCTATTTTCTCTATAGATGTTCTGTCTATTGCTTATAGTGGGTTATTTGAGTTATCTACTATTATTGTTTTGGGCTTTTTTTGACTTAATGTCTAGTAGATTTTACTTTATAAAATTTGGTTTACTTGTGTTTGGTACATATATGTTTAGGATTGTAATATCTAGTTGTATTCCATTGGCCTTCTTGTGTGCATTTTAACTTAAGTATTTCATTTTTTATTTCTGGCAGATTTTTCTTCAGCATTTCTAACTCCTTATGATGTTCCATTTTTCTGTTTTGGTTTTATTTTCTCATTTCACTTAGTTGATTTTATGTACTCTGTTGGAAATCACTCAGGTATTTTTTCTGTCCTCTGAATTCATGAAATTAATTTTGTTTCATATGCTTATTATAATTAAATTTTCAATTTTTTTTGTCTGGCATTTCAGTTACCTTCTTATTGCTGGGAAAAAGGACCCAACCAAAAGCTGCTGATGGGAAGAAAGTTTGTTTTTTATTCTGGTTCACAGTCTTGAGGAGAAACTTCATGATGGCAAGAGAAAGGATGGCATGAGCAGAAGCTGGACATCACCTCTGCCACATGAAGTGGAAAAGAGCAACAGGAGAGTGAGCCAATCTTTCTCAAGGGGAGCTAACAATAACATCCCAAAATCTACCCCCAAACACACACCTCCTCTCTCAAGAGTCCAGCGCCCAAATTTCCATCAGCTAGGGACCAAGCATTCAAAATGCATGAGTTTATGGGGAATATCTGATTCAAACCACCATATTACATCTCTGCCCCCACCCCCAACATACCCATGACCATCTCAATGTAAAATGCAGTGCATTCAGGCCAATGTTAAAAGTCCTCATATGGGGTAATTTGAAAATGTATGGCCCCATAGACTCAGGTGTTTTATTAAAATTAAACTTGGAATTTGGATCTCCAGCTATCTGGCTGAAGGAGGTATCATTGTAGGTAGATCCTATAGTCCAGCTCTAAGGTGTCACTGGGGCTGGGGGTTTAATCTCAATTCCAGCCCAAAAGTGTGGAGAGAAGAGTTTTAACTCTGAATTCTGGTTCTCTCTCTGTATGCGTGTGTTTGCTGGTTGCTGGTGGTTTATTTCTCTACTTGGATTTATGAAAGGGAGCCAGCTTCTGCTATTGATGGAACATTCCATAGAGTTGTAAGCTGAAATAAATCCCTTCCTCCCACAAATTGTTTGGTTGGATGTTCATCCCAGCAATGTGGGGCTAATCATGACATCATATATTTTTTTAAATTTTTATTAGCATTTTCCATGATTATAAAATAATCTCGAGTTAATTCCCCCCTCCCCCCCATTTTATCCTTTGAAATTCCATTCTCCATCATATTACCTCCCCATAACAATCATTGTACTTACATATATACAATATCAACCTATTAAGTACCCTCCTCCCTTCCTTTCTCTTCCCTTTATGTCTCCTTTTTAACTTACTGGCCCCTGCTACTAACTATTTTCATTCTCACGCATAAGCCCAGTCATCTGTAGCTAGGATCCACATATGAGAGAGAACATGTGGCATTTGGCTTTCTGGGCCTGGGTTACCTCACTTAGTATAATCCTTTCCAGGTCCATCCATTTTTCTGCAAATTTCATAACTTCATTTTTCTTTACCGCTGAGTAGAACTCCATTGTATAAATGTGCCACATCTTCATTATCCACTCATCAGTTGAGGGACACCTAGGCTGGTTCCATTTCCCAGATATTATAAATTGAGCAGCAATAAACATGGTTGAGCACGTACTTCTAAGGAAATGAGATGAGTCCTTAGGATATATGCCTAGGAGTACTATAGCTGGGTCATATGGTAGATCAATCTTTAGCTGTTTTAGGAACCTCCACACTGATTTCCACAATGGCTGGACCAGATTGCATTCCCACCAGCAGTGTAGAAGAGTTCCTCTTTTGCCACATCCCTGCCAACATTTATGATCATTTGTTTTCATGATGGTGGCAAATCTGACAGGAGTGAGATGGAATCTCAATGTAGTTTTAATCTGCATTTTCCTGATGACTAGTGACATAGAACATTTTTTTAGATGCTTATATGCCATTCGTATTTCTTCCTTTGAGAATGCTCTATTTAGCTCCATAGCCCATTTTTTGATTGGCTTGTTTGATTCCTTATTATTTAAGCTTTTGAGTTCTTTGTATATCCTAGATATTAATCCTCTATCAGATATATAGCTGGTGAAGATTTTTTCCCATTCTGTAGGTTGCCTCTTTACTTTTTTCACTATGTCCTTTGCAGTGCAAACTCTTTGTTATTTCATGAGGTCCCAGTGATTAATCTGTGGTTTTATTGCCTGAGCAATTGGGGTTGTATTCAGAAAGTCTTTGCCAAGACCAATATGTTGAAGGGTTTCCCCTACTTTTTCCTCTAGCAGTTTCAGAGTTTCAGGTCTGATGTTAAGGTCTTTAATCCATTTGGACTTAATTCTTGTGCAATGACATCATAATTTTTATTAGTCCCAATGCTGTTCAAACAACCCATTAGCCCAAGGACTCTTAACTGTTAGCTGTAAAATAATAATAATAATAATAATAATAATAATAAAGAGTAGACATTAGCACTGCAAAAGATGGCATTTCAAGGAAATATTAAGTAAATGCAAGATCTAAAATAATTAGTACAAATACCAAATCCTTCAGCTCTGTGTTCATCTGGGACCCATACTGAAGGATCTGAGGTTCTAATTCTGCCCTTCGAGCTGGGCTGCTCACGTCCTGGGAAACAATCCACCCTAGGCCAGCAACTCTACTCTGCAGCCATCCAACAGTCCCAGCATGTTCAAAAGCCATTGATTGTCCAGTGAAACCTGAGTTCATCCTCATTTCTCAACCAAGTCTGCATTCAGGGATTCCAAAACCCTGCCTCACATTACCAAGTGGCCATTTCTAAAACCAAACAACATTGAAAATCCAGTGATGTTTTCTTTCATTCATTCCAAGGGGGAATAAAGATGAGTATGAAGAGCATAACATCCTCTCAGCACTCAAGCCCTTCCTTTCAAAAAATCAGCCTACTTTCTGCTGCTCTGATGCAGATCAGCTGGCCCAATCTCAATGGTGGTAATCTTAAACATGTTGTGGGAAACTTCCCCTAGGGAAATGTGGACACAAGTCTTCACCCAAAATAGGGTTTAGATAGCAGACCAAAATATGATTACACCAATACCACTTCATTTAACCAATAATTTTATTGGGAGGGATCTCTTAAAGAGCATAAATAGGGGTTACTTAAAGCAATATGGAGCCCCCAAAGCAGCCACTTTGATGGATATTCCTCTGTCAAAATTACTCCTTGAATGCTCCTTTCTCAACCTCAGGATGAGGGATTGTGTGCAGAGCATTGGGACCCCCAAAGCAGCCACATCAAAAAGAAGTTTCATCTCACCCTGAATGACAACTTCCCTGTGCCTGCTTCTGAAAGATCCTTGTCTTTGTTCAGGAGTATGAGACCACAGAGCAGCACTTCAATGGGGCTCACTATACTGAAATTACCCCTGTTGATGCTCATCCCTCAGTCTCGGTATGAGGACTTACTTTCAGAGCATGAGACTCCAAAGACACCTCAATGGAGCTCACTGTGTTGGGATTTCCCACACAGATGATCTTCCTCAGTTTCAAGGTGAGGACTTACATACAGAGCATGGAGACTACAGAAAAATCACTTCCATGGAGCTCCTTGTATCAGGATTATCCCACAGATGCTCCTTCCTCAGTCTTGGGCTGAGGGCCTACTTACAGGGTATGTAAATTCCAGATAAACCATGTCAATGGAGCTCACTGTATGCTCTTCCCTCAATCTTTGGGTGAGAGTTTACTTACAAAGCATGGAGACTCCAAAGAAACTCTTACATGGAGCTCATTATTCCTTGACCTTTTACTCTCCATATACCTTATCTTCCCCCTAAGCTCATGAAATATTGTGCGTTATTGTAAACAGCTTGTGCAGTGGGGCATCTAAACCTCATATGGAGGTGTCTGATGATCTTCCCTACTCTTTCTCTGATGAGTTGACCCAGCTGCTTTTGATAAATCTGGCAGTAGTTGTTTAGACTTTTCAATGCAGAGAAAATTTTCCATACAATACTCCAGCTCCTCCTCCAGCTCTTAAGTTCATTCTTCCCCTTCTTCCACAATTATTCCTGAGCCTCAGATAGGGCAAGATAGATGTTCATCGATGGCTAAGGATTAGAGCACTAAGTATTACAGCATTACACCACAGTAAGTCACTAATCTCAGGATCTTGGCCAGTTGCATCTTTCCATCAATACCTGCTGTTGACTGCAAGAAGTTCTCCAACCAAAGTTGATAGCAGTAGTAATAATGGTGATACTCTATGAAAGCAAGCACAAGTGTTCAGCAGACAACTTAACAGACCATCACATTCATCTCACAAAACAGTAACAGTGACTTCCTCACTGGGGCCTATCACTTCCCTTGCCATAGGCTTTTGACAGTACCAGACATAAACTTCCTCCTGTGTAGTGGGCCCTAAATCCAATCAGAAAGCTACTAGCTGTACCACAAGAATTGTACCGCTATCAGACAGGCATGCACATATTGTCTGGCATGGTGGTAGTGTAGCACACAGGTTTTAAATCTTGGAAGGACTACCAATGGCCATTCTTCTCCAGAAGCCTACATAGCACCTTTCAGCAGTATGAAAGCTAGCCTGCAGGGAAGGTGCTTCCAGCTCAGTCCCTGCCTAATTTGTCCACTGCCTATAACCAAATCATGCCATGTCTTCAGTGATAGGATCTTACCATTTTGTTCTGGAATACAACCAACAACTCCTGGTAATAAACTTTTTTTCATTTTGGAGAGCCTCATGGGCCTCCCTGGCCAACAACTCTTGGGAAGGTAGCTCATCCCTGGCACTATGATCTCTATTCAACAACCTTATGGCTTTTAGGAGTGCCCTTCTCTTTCACACACTTTCTGCTATTCTCCCTGATACTTTACTAAACATGCAAGATACTCAGAAGTTAGCATTGTGACATTTAATGAAGCCTTTATACAGAGGGTCAGCAGGATCTTCGAAGGCCCATAGCCATCCATTTCCAAGAAGTCACCAATTAGTCTCAGGAGTCAGTAGCTAAGTGGGTACTAAAGGAGGACATTATCAAGGTCCAATACAGCATGAAGAGATTCCATTACCTCTATCACCTACTTATTTTTTTTATTTTTAGTTATTTATTTATTTAAAGAAGAAAGAGGGAGAGAGACAGAAAGAGAATGAGTGCACCAGGGCCTCCAGCCACTGCAAACGAACTACAGATGCGTATGCCCCCTTGTGCATTTGGCTAACGTGGGTCCTGGGGAATTGAACCTGGGTCCTTTGCTTTGCAGGCAAACACCTTAACTGCTAAGCTATCCCTCCAATCACCTACTTCTTTAAAATCATAATATTGGGAACAGCACTACCCCACCTAACTTTCAATCATCTATAGACATTTTCTGTGAGCTATCCTGCTTTCTCACCCTAGAGCGTTTCCATGGGCCTGCCTTGTATCTCCCTATCCTTGAAGTGCTCAGAGGGGCCCATTAAAGCTGTTTGGCCCTGCCAAGAACCAAAGAAAAGTGAGGATTCTTTGTACCCTGCTGGGGTGGCTGCCTTCTGAGCTTACTCATCCCACGCCATCAGTTTGACTGGTTCCAACAGCCCAGCACTGAGGCTGCAGTTTTGGCTGTTGTCTCTCTCTCAGCCACACATAGCTGTTGTAACTGCCTCTGGGGAGGTGAGAAATTTTCATTCCTTCATATCTTTATGAAGGATAAAAATGTACATGACTCTCTCTCTCTGGAGGCATAATTGCCCACCCCTTCATAAAATTTAGTTCTTTTCACCTGAAACACCCTCTCATTCATACCCTCTGAGAACTGTTCTTCAGGTCTTAAAGCCTTCAAGAAGTTCACTAGCATCACATTTGGCTTTCTTGGAATTTTATCCTTAGCAACTCCAGCTTGACACAAATCTTGCCACTTTTCCTTCTGTATGACCTAAATAAACCTCTCTGTATGCTTTCCCTTTATCTCATCTGTAGATTGCACTATCATTTTTATGGACTCAATTCACGTGTTGAATCATGGACCTTCCCTTCTCTGTCATAAAGGTGGGATCTCAGGGGCATGTTCTATCACCTTCACATTATTCTCTCCTGCCTCATCTGACTCTTCCCACATGCTCCGCGGGTTTGGATCTCATGAAGGGCTCTTCAACATCAATCTAATTTGTGCTTTGTTTCCCTTTCCGCATGCTAGCCCTAAGAATTGATAATCTTTTCTTTTATTTAATTTGCCTGTCAAATCCAAGGCTAGAAACCTGGCCTTTTCTCACTGTAACTCCTCTTTTAGGCTAACGAATTCTCTCTGTGCATTATCTATGCTTCAGTTGTATGCCTTAGCAACCACAAGGGCCAGGCTACCACTATAGCCACTTACCTACACTCTACTTTATGTGTCATACTCAAAGACTTCAACACATTCTCTAATTCTTCAACTAGTTTCAGGGTATCCCAGTATTCTTGCAGCAGACTCCATCAAGCATGCAAGTGACTGCATACCACATAGAAGAGGATAGCCACCCTAGGATTCTTCCCCCAGACACTCTTCTTCCTGATGGCTCAGCCTGAGTTACCTGTCTTACTACTCATAGCAAGACCCAGACCACCTCCACCACCACAAGAAGGCACACCCCCACACACAACATGGGGAAAGATAGCCACATTAGGATTTCCCCCATGGAAACTCCCTAGCCTCAGCTGCATGCTTTATTGACCACAGCCAGGAGCATGTCACTGCTGATCTTTGGTTCTGCAATGCCCCACATTGGGTGCCAACTGTCACAGGAAACTTTTCTTCTGCAGAGACATCACTTGTCTTCACCCCAAATAGGGCTTAGATGGCAGACAAAAGTATGACTACATGAATACCAGTTTTGTGAACCAATGAGTTTATGGCTGGGGGGAGGGGCAGGGGAGCTTCCACTATGGGGCTAGGCATTCTTGGTGGAGATATGTTGTCTTGGTTCTTTGCTGTTTTCTTTCTTCTTTTTTTTTTTTTTTACTGGAGTTTGCCTATTTGGATAATTCTTTTGTTGTGCTGAGAATGCAGCTTAGTGTCTCCAGCCTGTTTTTAGTGGCCTCTTCAGTATTGATCCTGGTAGGTGTGGGAAGGAAGCATATCTATTGGACTGGTGGGTACAGTGGAAGGTGAGTAGCTTACTCTATGAGTGGGCAATCATGACAGGAGTCTTGAATGTCTACCCTGAGGATTGTGAATAGTGACTCAATGCCAGAATATTTTCCACACAGCTAGGGAGTGTGTTCAGCTTGGGGAGAGCTTAGTCTAGTTGTCTCTACTTCAAGGTATCCTGGCTGGGCAGGCAGGGGAGTTAGGTCAGCATCAAATGGGCCTGATTCCCATTCTTGCATGTGAAGGCCACAGTTATTTGAAGCTCACTGGTCTGAATGGTTGGTGTTGATCCTTTTCATTGTCAGGTCTAGACAGATGACACCAGAAAGAGCTGTGTGGAGGCTGAGTCCCAACTGACTTTCCCAACCTCTATAGAAGGCTAAGACAGTGACCTCTACTGGGGTGGATTTTGCAAGTGATCTGTGACTTCAGAACAACCATCACAGAGAGAGCAGGAAGAACTTTCATGCCGCTCTCAGAGCAGTTGCTGTAAAGTTGTCATCAAAGCCAAAGGACCGAGGTTCGATTCCCCAGTACCCACTTAAAGCCATATGTTCTAGGTGGCAGTGGCTGGAGGCCCTGGTGTGCCCATTTTTCCTATCCCCCCCCGCCCCGCCTCTCTCTCTCTCTCTATCAAATAAAGAAAGAAAATATTTTTTAAAAAATCAACAGAGTGAGGCTGGAGATATGGCGTAGCGGTTAAGTGCTTGCCTGTGAAGCCTAAGGACCCCGATTCGAGGCTCGGTTCCCCAGGTCCCACGTTAGCCAGATGCACAAGGGGGCGCACGCGTCTGGAGTTCGTTTGCAGAGGCTGGAAGCTCTGGCGCGCCCATTCTCTCTCTCTCCCTCTACCTGTCTTTCTCTCTGTGTCTGTCACTCTCAAATAAAAAAAAAATCAACAGAGTGATGAAGGAGAACACCCGACATGCTACTCTTGTTCCCACACGTGTGTGCACAGGGCAGGAATATCTGCACACAAATGTGCATGCACATACATGCAAAATACTTGAAAATAAAAAAGTGTGAAAAAATTCTTCAAGTGGTTCCTTACCATGACTCCAGTAAGCAAGCAGGAAGTGTGGGGTCTCCATGTTCAACATCTTGTTGCTGTGTGGACCACAGATCTTTACTTAGTCTGCATTGTCCAGTATGCCAAATTCATTGCCTGTGCAGTTCTTCAGCAATTCCTCCTGTCCTTTGCTTTAGCTACCACTTGGGGATGGGGTGAAGGTCTTCACTTTCCTGACACTTCTGGGCACTGGATTCTGGGGTTCCTTCTTTCTTTTACAAACCTAAGATGGATTCTTATTGTTTCAGCTGGCTGTTAACTGCTCTACTTCCATACCTGTCCATGCCACCCCACCTCACTGGTGAGCCTTGCACCTACTATTTTATTTCAATTTCATAGAAATACAGGAATTTGGATTTCTGGAATCTACCATCTCTTCACCTTTTGTATGTGTGTCCAGTTTTTTAATTTTTATTTATTTATTTGAGAGAAATGGGCAGATGGGTGCCCAGGGTCTCCAGCCACTACAAACAAACTAGAAGCATGTACTCCTTTGTGTATCTGGCTTACATGGGTCCTGGGGAGTTGAACCTGGGTCCTTTTTTCTTTGAAGGCAAATGCCTTAATGGCTAAACCATCTCCCCAGACTGTGCGTGTCAGTTTTTAACAGAAGGCATGAAACAAATCCTTTAATGTCGTTTTTTCTCTGTTATTTCATCTATTCATGGGAATAATAAGACTGATCACAGTTGACAACTTAGAAGAGTAACATGAATTAACCACTTAACCAGTTTCTAGTGTTCACCTTCCTATGAATGACTACTCATTTACCAAATGAATGCTTCATATGCTTCTGTTATTCTTTTCACCTGAATCCTTCATCAATAAACTGTCAATGAAATATCCCTCCTCAGACATTCCTCTTAGTAAAATGTTTAAGCTATAAAATAAATTGTACTTAAAACCACCTGTGTGATATAATAGATGATATCACACACTCTACATAAAATCACTTTTTATTCCTCTATAGATATTTTCATGACCCCAAATAGCCCCATAGCCACTTTTTCCTCTCTCAATTCCCTCAAACTTGCCTTTTACTCTTGAATTATGTTACACATTCATTCAATATTATCCTAAACTGTAGCTAAAACTCTTCCAAGTGAACATTAAAGCTACCTGCTGAGTGACAGTGACTACACTGGAACTTGGTCCTGTGACGCTGAGATGCTCATGCTCATCATTGCCCTGGTTGGACTGGCAGGAAACACCATCGTGTTGTGACTCTGGGCTTTATGTGCAAGAATGCCTTCTCTGTCTACACCCTCAGCCTGTCAGGTGCCAACTCCCTGGTCCTCTGCATTCAGTTTATATATTCCCTGGAGGTGGTCATGAAGCTCTTCATCTGCATCTCCATCCCTAGCTTCTTCATAATTGTATCTGTCTTTCCTTACTGCAGGCCTGAGCACTCTCAGCACCATCAGCACTGAGCACTGCCTGCCTATCTGCCCTGTGGCTCATATGGTACTGCTGCTGTCAACATCACTTATAGTGTGTGGCCTGCTCTGGGCCATGTTTGTAATACTGAGCCTCATTCAAGGATATGGATGTGTCTTTCTTTTTACAAACTCTTTCTATAGCTTGTGTAATACCTTTAATTACCTCTTTGCTCCATGGCTGATTCTTTTATTTGTGGTTCCGACTGGACAGGATAGAAACAAGATGATCACTGGATTCTGCTGTATATCCAGTATATCCATAAATCAGGAAACTTCAGGTTCAGTGAGAAACACTGTCTAATGGAAATGGTGTGGAAGAGTTTTAGAGAAGTACATCAAATATCTTTCTTTAACCTCTATATGCCTACAAATGGGCCTGTGCATTTGCATGTCTCTGAACTGCATTATGTGCTTCATGCCATGCCCTTGTGATGTTACCCCCACATGAACACATCCCTCCTCATTTGAAAGCTGAACTAAGTAAGGAAAGGCTTAATTTCTTTGGTCAGTAAACTTGATAAGTGGATATTATATTTTACAGATTTTATTGTCAATATTAAAAGAAACATGTATATTAGTACTATAATACCAGTCTTCTTTATTTCTAAGCAAACTTCAGAATATTACTATAATTTAATAAAAGTTTTTAAGATAAATTTCTTTTTTATTTTTATTTATTTATTTGAGAGAGAGAGAGGATGGGCACACAAGAGTCTCTAGCCACTGCAAATGAGCTTCAGATGCAAGTGCTACCATGTGCATCTAGCTTATGTGGTACTGGAGAATCAAAAATGGGATCTTAACTGCTAAGCCATCTTTCTAACCCTAAAAAAATTTCTTAGTAAGCAAATGTATTGTACATTTTTATTACAAGCCAATGCTAAATCTCTATTTTCTGGATTGCAGCCATCACCTTTAATTACTGTTTCCACAACATTGAGCACTGGTAAGCATGAAGTTGGGTATTGTAATCAGACACATCAACATACAGGCATACTTAAATATTTAGATTGAATGTCATCTATGGTTCCTTCTTAAGATTAGTTCTCATCTTCCCCTGTTCTTTTGCTTGGTTTTTCAATCTCTGGGTTGTATATCCTCCCACATGTAAAGTTCTCAGATTAAACTATATTCAATTTTCTTGAACTAGACCCCCTTTCATATCTGTATTTTTTCAGGATCATGTAGCATTTATTACTTGAGTTGCATTACTTTAATTACATGTTCTATAGTATAATACTCCAATTTTAGATGCTACAGTATTTGATAATTTCAATTGAAGTATAATTAAGAGATAATGATACACAGAGATCAAAGGAAACAGTCAATTATTTGGTTTCAACATATCTCACTGCAGAAGAATGAAATTAGATTGATATCTTGCAGCATGCACAAAAAGCAATTTATTCTGGATCAAAGGCATTAATTTAAAACTGGAAATGCAGAGACTGCTAATTAAACACAAAAACTAAAACACAGACAGTGGTGGTCTGTGTACCTCTTGGACCTGGATGGGTCACTCTTTTGCAAGGTTGGGAAAGTTTTCTTTGATGATTGCATTGAAAACATTCTCTAGGCTCTTGGGCTTTATTTCTTCACTTTCCTGTATACCTATGACCTGAAAACTTGGTCTTTTAAGTTGTCCTACACTTTCATCATGTTCTGTTTACAGAACTTTTTGAGCTTGCATTATTTTTGTAGTCTCAATATATTTTTTCTTTTTTGTCCTCAAGTTCTGATATCCTGTCTTCCCTGTGGTCAGTTCTGTTGGTGAGGTTTTCTTGGGGGCCTTTCAAGAGAGATAGTTCATTTTGTTTTCCATTAGGTTTTCCTTCAGATTTCCAATTTCTTGCTTGAATTTCATTTTCATGTCCTGGTTTGACCTTCTTATTGTCTCTTGGAATTCATTCCTGCATTTTAACATTTCCTTATTGAGATTATTCCATTGATCTATGAGCTCTTTGTTCATGGCCTTATTAAGTGTGTTTAAAATGCCTATCAGGGCTGGAGAGATGGCTTAGCAGTTAAGCGCTTGCCTGAGAAGCCTAAGGACCCCGGTTTGAGGCTCAATTCCCCAGGACTCACGTTAGCCAAATGCACAAGGGGGCGCATGCATATGGAATTTGTCTGCAGTGGCTGGAGGCCCTTGAAATGTGAAATAAAAGTAACTTTAAGGGAGGTGTATGGAGAAAGCAATAGAATATATGTGATACAAGTGTGGAAGTAAGAATATTAGGACAGAAATGTAAATTTTGGATTGGGACACAGAGAGATGGTGTAAATACCGGGGTTAGAAAGAATAAACCAAACCTAGGTATACACGAAAATCCCACAAGGAAACCAGTTCCTTTATATGCTAATTAGAAGATAAACATGGATTAGACTTTGAGAAATCAAGCTGGAACTGAGATGGAAGCCATCTTCTTGTCAGCTAGCTATCATAGTTCTGGAAAGTGCTAGTGACCTGCTGGGGGTAAAAGTCATCAATAGTGTAAACAAACAGTGGATCCTGAAAGGTCCAAGACCAACCCTCCAGGCCAGGTGTACCCACTGGTACAATGGGAACACATGAGTTATAGGGGTATCAACTGCTCTCTGATTGGATATGAGACCCACTCAATGGGAGAGGATGCATGCTTGGCACTGTGCATCAAGTCAAAAGCCTTTGGCTTGGAAGGTCATAGACCCTACTGAGAAGCTTTCACTGTGCTTGACTAAATGGAGAGTCTATGCCCATCAAAAAGCCTTCTAAGTGTATATGATTGTTTTCTTTGATCCATGCTACTTTCAATGGTGGTCAGAGAACCCACTTTATACAGATGGTGGTGAATACAATCTGCCATCAACTGGGGACCAAACACTCAAAACACATGAGTATATGGGGGACATCTTATTCAAAACACCATATTCCACCCCTGTCCCCTTAAACTCCCAACCATTTCAGGATGTAAAATGCATTCTGTTCCACATAAATGTCCCCACAATTTTTAACAATACCATCACTGTTCAAAAGGTCTATTCTGAAACTTGAAACAGTCTCTTAACTATAAGACTTCAAAATTAAAACCCAAGTTCAATACACATGATGTCACAGAATAAGCATTAACACTGCAACGGATGGCACTGGGTATAGCAAGGAAATATTGAACAAATGCAAGATATAAAACAAAGAGAGCAAATGTCAAGTCCTATAACTTCAAGTCTGGCATCTGTAACCAGAGATGAAATCTCTGGGGTTCCAATTACACCTGTCTAGCTAGGTTGTCAGTCTAGGGAAAACTCCTGAGCCAGAAGCTCTCCTTGGCAGCCATCCCATTCATAGTTCTGGAATACCCTTCTCTCTCTTTCTTTCTATTTTGGTGCTGAGTGTAGAACTCAGGGCCATATAGTGTTCTGAGTACTAAGCAATGTCTCCTTCCTCACTGGTAACATTATCCACATGGAAAGAGCTAGTCAGAGAATGGTTTTCAGTATGGCAACCCTTCTTGTGTCAACCCAAATATTAAGTCATGTTTGCAAACTTTCACTTCAAAAAAACTGTGAGGCTGTAGTGATTGGAGACAAATACAAAAATATTTTCTATATCATTGTTTTAAAAAATGTACTTAAATTAATTTTCTATGTTTGATGGTTTCACACTTCTGTTTAATGTATGGCAATGATGCTCACTTCCATTATCTTCTCTTATCTCTCACTTCTGTGGACCCTCATCCATACTACCAGTTCTCCTTCTTTCACATCATTTCACATGCTTCATTTTGTGGTAGATGGACACAAGCTTACTATATAGTCATGTGTCAGTTAAGTACAAGAACACATTCTGAGAAATACCTCCTATGGGAATTATGTCATTATAGGACTACCGCACTATATGGTTTCATTACTCAGATGGTGTATATTTTTCCTCTGCAGGCTATATGTTTACATATTTATAACATAAATATGATATTTATGATTTTTGAATGTTCATATCGTTGCATATGCATGGCTATATTACATCCTGGTTTGTATGCCTGGCTTATAAACTTTCTAGCAAAGATTACCATCATGTTAATGTTAATATAAGAAATAGCAGATCATAGAGTTGGTCCTTCTAATGTTAAATTAAATAGTTTATATAACAAACTGAAGTATCACTAACTTTTAGAGTGTTCTTTTTTAATACTTTCTTTTCAATCACAGCGTAAGAAAGGAAAAGGTAAAGAGACAGAGGGAGAGAATAGACATACCAGGGCCTCTAGCCACTGCAAAAAAAAAAACAAAAAAACCCTCCATATTCATGACCTACTTTGTGCATCTGGCTTTATGTGGGTATTAGGGAACTGAACCACAGTCATTAGGCAAGCACCTTAACTGCTGAGACATCTCTCCAGCCCCAGTAGCTTTTAAACATTTAATCTGAATTAAGTATAATCAAACAAAAAATTATAAGAGCACTGAAGAGATTTTCTGGTTACTAATCATCCAGCCCATATTACATAAACAGTATATTTTCAAGCCTAGTGTCTTGACAATGTACAACAAATTCCTTATGCTGCAAATGGTATTCATGTTTCACCATTTTGCATGCATTCATTTTAGGAGGGAGAAGCTTGTCTTTGTGGATAATTCTACCACTTTTTAATCACATAAAGGACCATGAACTACATGTCATCATCTTTGGGCCTCTCTTCATAGTCCCTTACATCTCCATTCCATTTATCACTCCTTTTGCAATCATTCACCTATTCTTATGTGATCTTTATTCCAACTCAAAAATGTAGTATAAATACTGTCATGCAGCATCTTAATTTTTGTGGTAATTTTTTGATCTACTATCCCAAACATCTGTTTGTTTGTTTGTTTGTTTGTTTGTTTGTTTGTTTGTTTGTTTTCAAGAAAGGGTCTGACTCTATCCCAGGCTGACCTGGAATTCACTATGTAGTCTCAGGGTGGCCACAAACTCACAGTGATCCTCCTACCTCTGCCTCCCAACTGCTGGTATTAAAGGCATGTGCCACCACACCCGCCCTTAATGTCCCAAACCATACAGTACACATACTGAAAGTTCTACTGTCCCAATGCAGAAAGGCTGACCCAATCTTAATGGTGGGAATCTCTCAGAACAATTGCTTAATGCAGACTAATGTCTACTGCCAAACCTTTTTCTGTTTCATATCTCTCTGGTAACACCAGTCTGTTTCTTCTAAACTCAGCACTACTCAATTTCCTAGGATATGGGTCAAATGCATCCAGCTTTCCAAACAAACTGCCTCTAGCCCAACCCAGACAAAGTGCTTTGTTCCCCTTGTTGCAGTCAACTTCTCTTTGCTGGCAGAAAACACCCAACCAAGAGCAGCTTGTGAAAGGTAAGTGTTTATTTGGGCTTACAGATTTGAGGGAAAGCTCCATGATGGCAGGGGAAAACAATGACATGAGCAGAGGGTGCTAATCACCTTCTGGCCAACATCAGGTGGGTAACAGCAGCAGGAGAGTGTGCCAAACACTGGCAAGAGGATGCTGGCTATAACACACATAAGCCTGCCCCCAACAATACACTGCCTCCAGGAGGCCACAATTACCAAATTGCCACCAGCTTGGAACATAGCATTCAGAACACATAAGTTTATGGGGGATACCTGAATCAAGCCACCACACCCACAATCCAAGCCTACATATTTGTTTCTGCATTTAAATCTAAGAACTCTAACCAGAAAGGTCCATCAAACTCAGCTTGCAGCATTTCAAGGCATTTCTTATGCAAAGGTTTCAAATGCTTTCACATTCCTCCTGTAAATTACTTCCAAAAGCCACAGGGTTAGGTTTTTACCAGAAACTACCCAACTCCTTTGGTATGAAATTTCTGTTGTAGTTTCCTTCTGATTGCTGAGACAAACCACCCAATCAAAAGCAGCTGGTGGGAGGAAAAATTTTATTTTAGCTTACAGTCCCAAGGGGAAGCTTCAAGATGGCAGAAGAAAAGTGGCTTGAGCAAAGGCTGGACATCACCTCTGCCACAGCAAGTGGAAAAGAGCACCAAGACAGTGATCCAAGTTGTGCAAAGGATGGCCTGTTAATATAGCTGTAAGCTTGCCACCACCAACACACCTCCTCCAGAAAGGTCCCACCTCCTAAGTTTCCATCAGCTGAAGACTAAGCATTCAAAACACAGGATTTTAAAGAGGTCATCTGATCCATACCACAACACAATCAAATAAACACTCTGAAACAGGACATTAGATGACTGCTTCCTAGTATGGCCCACTAAATCATGAACTTGAAATACCACAAGCATTCTTCCAAAAAAAATCAGAAGATTTTTTTTTCTTTTTCTTTTCTTTTTGTTGAGGTAGGGTCTCTCTGTAGCCCAGGTTTACCTGGAACTAACTATGTAGTCTCAGGTTGACCTTGAACTTTCCATGATCCTGCTACTTCTGCCTTCAAAGAGCTTAGATTAAAGGCATGCACCACCATGCCTGGCATAAAAAAAATAGGAAGATTTCTTTTCCTTTTTATTGACAGCTTCCACACTTACAGAAAATAAACCATGATAATTCACCCCTCCCCCACTTTCCCTACACAGATCTACACTCCATCATATCCCTTCCCTCTCTCCACTAGTCTCTCTTTTATTTTGATGTTATCATCTTTTCCTCCTACTATGAGGGTCCTGTGAAGGTATTGCTAGATAGACACTATGAGGTCATGCATATCAAGGCCAATTTCTGCCTGGTTAATGGCATTATAAGCAGTCCTACCCTTCCTTCAGCTCTTACATTCTTTCCACCACTCTTCTGCAATGGTCCTTGAGCTTTGGAAGGTATGATAGGGATATTTTAGCGCTAAACATTCCTCCATCACGTCTTCTCAGCAATATGGTGACTGTTGGATCATCCCAGTGGTCACCACCATCTGAAAAGAGAAGCTTCTCTAACCAAAAGTTAGAGTAGCATTAATATATAAGTATGAATATTAAGTAAAGTGCTTACAGGTCAGTGTGGGGAACAAAATATATGAACTTAGCCAGACACTCCTAATGCTCATGACCTCCCCACCATAGGCTTTTGATTAGGTTTTCACTACCCAGGCATGTATTCCCTCCCATAGAGCAGGTCTCCAGTCCAATAGAGAGAAGTTAATTTCCCCATAACAGACATGCCACTACTGCACCTGTTGGCTCTTTTGGCCTGGCTGGCCAAACTTGAGGCTTGCAGTGTCCACTGATTTCATCACTGATGGCCTCTGTCTCCCATAGGGCTGCATGATGTTCAGCTTTTTCCAGCTTTCTGTCAGCTGGTCTACTGGGAAAAGGTTTCCAGCTCAGCCCCAGTTTGATTTCTCAATGGCCTTCAAGCTCAGGCATGTGAAGTCTTCTGCAATAGGGTCTTATTTTCTACTTCTGGGGAAAAACCAAGAGCCTGTGAAATATCCTGTAATATTTTGAGGGCATCAAGGACCTCCCTGGCCAACAACTCACTGGAAGACATCCCATCCCTGGCACTGAAAGTTTTTTGGTAACAGTGTGTGGCTTTTGCATGTACATTTAACCAAAAACGTAGGTTATCATGTGGCTTATACACAATACCTTGGATTTTGATTACCCCTTCTCCCATATTCCTTTTACTCAGTCTCTTCCCCTGACCCCACTTAGGCCATTCCACCACAGTAATCTGTCCATCTACTTACATATATACAGTTCCATCCCCTTAAGTACTCCCCTCTCCTCCCTTATAGCCCTTTGCTAGATTACTGGCCTCTGGTACCAATTTTTACTCCAACTCACACACAAGTCTGAACATTTGCAACTAGGGTCCACATATTACAGAAACATGTGATGTTTGGCTTTCTGGGCCTGGATTACCTAATTTAGTACAATCCTTTCCAGATCCATCCATTTCCCTGCAAATTTCATAATTTCAGTTTTCTTTACCACTGAATAGAACTCCATTATGTAAATTACCACATCTCTATTATTGATTCATCTGTTGAAGGACATCTAGGCTTGTTCCATTTCCTAGCTATAAACATTGTTGTGCAAGTATCTGTAAGGTAGTGAGATAAGTCATTAGGATATATGCCTAGGAGTGCTATTAGCTGGGTCTTATGGTAAATCTACTTTTAGCTATCTCAAGAACCTCCACACTGATTTCCACAATGGCTATACAAAACTACATTCCCACCTACAGTGTAGAAGGGTTCCCTTTTTCCCACATCCTTGCCAACATTTATTGTCATTTGTTTTCTTAATGATAGCCATTCTGACAGGAGTGAGATAGGATTTCAAAGACGTTTTTATTTACATTTCCCTGATGGATACGGATGTAAAACACTTTTGTAGATGTTTCTATGCCATCTGTATTTCTTCTTTTGAGAATTCTCTATTTAGTTCCATAGCCCATTTTTTTTGTTTTATCTTTATTTATTTATTTATTTATTTAACAGCGACAGGCAGAGAGAGAAAGAAGGAGAGAGAGATTGAGAGAGACAGAGAGAGACAGAGAATGGGTGCACCAGGGCCTCCAGCCACTGCAAACAAACTCCAGATGCATGTACCCCCTTGTGCATCTGGCTAATGTGGGTCCTGGGGAATCTATCCTTGAACTGGGGTCCTTAGGCTTCACAGGCAAGTGCTTAACTGCTAAGCAATCTCTCCAGCCCCCATAGCCCATTTTTAAATGGGTTGTTTGGTTTCTTTTTGCTTAGTTTTTTTTTAATTCTTTCTGTATTCTGGATATTAACCCTCTGTCAGATGTGTAGCTGGTAAAGATTTTTCTCCCATTCTGTAGTTTGTCTCTTTGCTCTATTCACAGTGTCCTGTGCTATACAAAAGCTTTGTAATTTCATGAGATCCCAGTGGTTTTATTTTCTGAGTAACTGAGGTTATATTCAGAAAGTTATTGCTTATACCAATATGCTGAATGGTTTCCCATACTTTTTCCTCTAGCAGTTTCAGGGTTTCAGGTCTGATATTAAAGTCCCTGATCCATTTTGACTTGATTCTTGTGCATGGAGTGATATAAGGATCTATTTTTATCCTTCTACATGTAGATATCCAGTGTGCCCAGAATCACTTGTTGAAGAGGTTGTCTTTTCTCCAATGAATTTTTTGGTGTTTTTGTCAAAAATCAGATGGCTGTAGCCATGTGGATTAACACCTGGGTCCTCTATTCTGTTCCATTGATCTATGTGTCTGCCTTTGTGCCAGTATAATGCTGATTTTGTTACCATGACTTTGTAATATAACTTAAAATTGGGTA
Organism: Jaculus jaculus; assembly: GCF_020740685.1. Classification (NCBI taxonomy): domain Eukaryota; kingdom Metazoa; phylum Chordata; class Mammalia; order Rodentia; family Dipodidae; genus Jaculus; species Jaculus jaculus. Next base: position 189,826,936 of record NC_059104.1, read on the forward strand.
TGGTGACACTGCAAGCTTTATTTTTGTTGCTCAAAATATTTTTGGCTACTAGAGGTTTTCTGTGCTTCCAAATGAATTTTAGGATTGTATTTTCAATTTTCATGAAGAATATCATTGGAATCTTACTGGGGGTTGCATTAAATGAGCTGATTGCTTTTGGTAAGATTGGCATTTTCACAATATTGATTCTTCCAACCCAAGAGCATTGATGCCTTTCTATTTCCTAATATCTTCTGCAATTTCTCACTTGAGTGTTTCAAAGTTTTCATTGTAGAGATCCTTCACTTTTCAATTAGATTTATTCCAAGGTACTTTATTGTTTTTTTGAGGTAATTTTGAATGGGAGTGATTCCTGGATTTCATCCTCTGCATGTTTGTTAGTATAAAGAAAAGCTACTGATTTCTGTGTATCATTTTGTATTTTGCTACCTTGCTAAATATTTTTGTCAGCTCTAATACCTTTTTGGCAGTCTTTAAGGCTCTTTATGTATAAAATCATATCATCTGCAAATAATGATAATTTTATCTCTTCCTTTCCAACTTGTATCCCTTTTATGAATGTCTCTTGTCTTATTGCTATAGCTAAGACTTCCAGTATTGTATTAAATAAGAACGGGGACAATGGACAGCCTGTTTTGTTCCTGATTTTAGTGAAAAATCTTCAAGTTTTTCCCCATGTAGTATTATGTTGACTGTAGGTTTGTCATAAATAGCCTTAATATATTGAAATATGTTCTTTCTATTCCCAGTTTTTGTAGGGCTGTTACCATGAAGGGATGCTAGATTTTGTCAAATGCCTTTTCTGTATCTATTGAGATGATCATGTGATTTTTGTCCTTCAGCCAATTTATGTAGTGTATTACATTTATTGATTTGCATATGTGGAACCCTCCCTGCATCTCCAGGATAAAGCCTACTTGGTCAGGGTGAATAATCTTTCTGATATATTCTTGTATTCTGTTTGCTAATATTTTGTTGAGAATTTTTGCATCTATGTTCATGAGGGAAATTGATCTGTACTTTTCTTTTTGTGTTCTGTCTTTGTCTGGTTTTGGTATCAGGGTGATGCTGGCTTAGTAGAAGGAGATTGGTAGAATTCTTTCCTTTTATATTATATGGAAAAGTTTGAGAAGCAGTGGTATTAGCTTTTACATGAAGGTCTGGTAAAATTCACCAGTGAATCCATCTGGGCCTAGAATTTTTTTGGTTGGGAGACTTTTTATAACTGCTTGGATCTCCATACTTGTTATAGATCTATTTAAATGTTTTATCTAGTCTTGATTTAATTTTGATATTTCATATAAATTAAGGAAATCATCCATTTCTTTCAGATTTTCAAACTTAGTGGCATATATATTCTTATAGTATGTCATTATGATTTTCTGAATTACTCTGGTATCTGTTGTAGTGGTACCATTTTCATCTCTAATTTTATTAATTTTTATCTCTTCTCTCTTCTGGTCAGATTTGCTAAGGGTTTATCAATCTTGTTTATCCTTTCAAAGAACAGATTCTTTCTTTCACTGATTCTTTGGATTGGTTTTTTTTTTTTTGTTTTATTTCATTAATTTCTGCCCTAATCTTTATTATTTCTTCCATCTACTGATTTTTGATTTGCCTTGTTCTTCTCTTTCCAAGGCCATAAGGTGAAGCAGTAAATTGTTTACTTGTGAACTTGATAATTACTTAACATAGGCCATTACAGCTATAAATTCCCCTCTTAGGACTGCCTTCATTGTGTCTCAAAGGTTTTGGTATGTTGTGTTCTCATCATCATTTGATTCTATGAATTTATTGATTTCCTTTTTGATTTCTTCAATTATCCATTCATCATTCAATAGTGTACTGTTTAGTCTCTGTAAATTTGTGTATGTTCTATAGTTTTTCTTGTTGTTGGTCAGGTAGAATACAAGGGATTATTTCAATTTTCCTGTATTTGTTAAGATTTTCTTTGTGTCCTAATATACAGTCCACTTTAGAGAATGTTCCATGTGCTGCTGAGAAAAATATATTCTTCAGCATTTGGATGGAATCTTCTATAGATACGTTAGGTCCATTTGTTCCATGACACCACTTAATCCAGATGTCTCTCTTTATTTTTGCCAGGATGACCTGTCACTTAATGTGAGTCATCTCCTACAACTGCGTTTGGTGTTATCTGTGACCTTAAGTCTAATAGTGTTTATTTGATGAAATTGGGAGCCTCCATGTTATGTGCATACACGTTTTGGATTATAATGTCCACCTGCTTCAGTGTTCCTTTAATAGCTATAAAGTGACCTTCTTCATCATTCCTCACTAATGTTGGTTTGAAGTCTATCCTGTCAGATATTAGCATAGCAGCCCCTGCTTGTTCCCTAGGCTCATTTGCTTGAAATACCATTTTCCATCCTTTTATCCTAAGACAATGCCTATCTTTTATTGAGACATGAGTTTCCTAGAGGCAACAAACAGCAGGATCCTGCCTTTTAATCCAATCTGCATCTGTGTCTTTTGGTTGGTGCATTGAGGCCATTGATATTAAGGGTTTTTATTGAAACATATGTATTTATTTTCTCCTTTGTCTTGTTTTGTAGTGTTCATTTTTCCCTTTACTCCTTGTTTTAACTGTTATTTGAGTATGGTTTATTTTTCTTGTTTCCTCCTGTGTGTGTTTTGCTTTCTCTTCAGCATGAAGGGTTCCTTCAAGTATTTTCTTTAGAGCTGGCTTAGTTGTCATAAATACCTTTAGCCTGTTTCTGTTACAGAATGTCCTAATTTCTTCATTTAATTTGGATAGATAGCTTTGCAGGATAAAGTAATCTTGGTTGACAGTTGTTATCTTTCAGAACTTGGAATACATCATTCCAAGCCCTTCTGGCTTTTAAAGTTTGTGTTGAGTAATCTGCTGTGATCCTGATGGGCTTGCCTTTATAGGTGACTTGCTTTTTCTTTCTAACTGCTTTCAATATATTTTCTTTGGTTTGCACATTAAGTAGTTTAATTATAACATAGTGGGGGGAGATTCTTCCCAGGATTTGTCTGTTTGGTGCACTAAAAGTTTTCTGTATCTACACTGGCATTTCTTTCCCAATTTGGGGAAATTTTTCTTCTATGATTTTATTGAAAATGCCTACTATGCCTTTGGAGTGAAATTCTTTTCCTTCTACTCTACCCTAAATTCTTATGTTTGGTCTTTTCATAGTGCCCAAAATATCTTGAAATTCCCATTTATACCTTCCTATTAGCTTGTCTTTCTTTTTGTTGTACTGTATTAGATCTGCCACCTAGTCTTCTAGTTTAGATATTCTGTTTTCTCCTTCATCCATTCTACTGATGAGACTTTTCACAGAGTTTTTTATTTGACTTATTGGGTTTTTCACTGCTACTATTTCTGTCTGGTTTTTCTTCAGTACTTCATTATAAGACTCATGTCTTATAATGGCCTCTTTATTTCATTAAACTGGTTTCCTGTGTTCTCTTTCAGGAGTTTGTTTTCTTCTTTAATTCCTTTGTTTTCTTCTTTGATTTCTTCAAGTATAGATAAAATAATTTGTTTTGTTTTGTTTTTTGAGGTAGGGTCTCACTCTAGCTCAGGCTGACCTAGAATTCACTATGGAGTCTCAGGGTAGCCTTGAACTCACAGCAATTCTCCTACCTCTGCCTCCCAAGTGCTGGGATTAAAGGCATGCACCACCATGCCCGGCCCTAAAATAATTTTTTTAATCTTTGTCAAACACTTAATCTAAAACATTCTTATTGGCGGGGTCATTTCTGATGGAGTTATAATTTTTGGTGGGATTGTATTGTCTTCATTTTTTGTGTTTTTTTGCATCCTAAGTTGATTTGTTGCTTGGGTTTTCTACTTATCTGCAGTGTTCTTAGGTGTGGAGATCCACCTTTATATGCCTTCAGGATATGAGTTTAAAGTGCCAAGTGCAGCTCTTGTGCCCCAATCCAGCAGCAGAGGTAATCCTAGGAGTTGAGTCTGCTTGCTATTCATGTATTCCAGAGCTGCGTAGAAAAATTCACTGACAAATTCTAATCTTCAACTGAGCAATATACACATTCAATAAAAACCAGCACAGAGTATTCAAGTATGAGGATTAAAACAAACAGATAACCTCATAAATACAAAATCCTCAAGGGTGTGTGTTGCTCTACACCCTCAATTCTGCCAACTGACAACACCTTGGCAGGATTCTGGCCGGTTTCCTCCTTTCTGGTAGATCTTTGTCTCTCCTGCTTCTCTGCTTTGGCTAATAAAAACCTATACACCTTGTACATACCTCTTTAGTGTGTTCTGTGACTCTGCTCATTACCATCCTGTGTGCCACCCTGATCCTGCTAGCTGCTTTCAAATACAGCCGTTTTTGTCTATAAGTTTTATACAGTTGTGTTTTCTACATAGCTAATAAAAAAGACCTATATGTTTGTGATTAGGAAAAACAATTTAAAAAATAAAAAAAAAACCTATACACCTTCAATTTTTGGAAGAAGAGTGTATTTTGCTGTGGTTTTGCTTAAATTCCCCCCTTGACTGGTTTGGCATGACTCCTATGCCACCATCTTACCCAGAACTCAGAAGATTTTAATTGAAGTATCATGATCAGACAATGAGAAACAAACATCACAATAAAGTAATAGAAAGCATTAGAATCTGACAATAATGAATCAGGTTAAATCATTAATACTTAAGGATAATATGATTACATATCTGAAAACCCAAGAGAATTATCTAAACAAAGTATTAATTATGAGTGACTTTTTCATTTTAAAATACATAATTTATTTATTAGCGAGGAAGAGGAAGTGAGAGAAAGAGAAACAGATAGTTAGCATTGGCACACCAGGGTCTTTTGCCACTGAAAACAAACTCCAGATGTCTGTGCCACTTCATGCATCTGGTTTATGTGGGTCCTGGGAAATCAAACTGAGCCACTGGGCTTTATTAGCAAGTTCCTTTAATGGCTGAGTCACCTCTCTAGCCCAACAAACAAAATGAGGATGTACATATAGGCAAATTTCTATATGCAATTACTAATTAGCAGACATGATAAATAGATAGAAAAGTGGGCTGGAGAAATGGCTTAGCAGTTAAGGCACTTGCCTGCAAAGGCAAAGGACCCAGGTTCAATTCCCCAGGACCCATGCAAGCCATATGCACAAGGTCGTGCATGCATCTGGAGTTTGTTTGCAGTGGCTGGAGGCCCTGGTGTGCCCATTCTATCTCTCTCTCTTTCCCTCTCTCTCTCTCTATCTCCCCCCCTTCTTCTCTCTCTCAAATAAATAAATAAATAAGAAAAGTGGTGAGAATCTGGCCACTCTGATCCTGCCGGTCAGAAGCCCTGTGGATGCAGGCAGACATGCCCGTATAGGTTTCATGTGAGCATCGTGTTCACTGTGGATGTATTCCCCACCTGTAGGGTACCCCTAGGCATTCTATGAGTTATTGCTATGGGTTCAGACTCTTTTAGGTACACTGTGTTCTTTTGGCACGTTCTTGCAGGCCATCTATCTGTGTCCTCTAGGAAAACCTCCTGTCACTCAGGAGGGCTCTTTTTGAGAACACAAGTGCTTCTCTGTAAATATAAAAGGAAGCAGGGTTTCCAGATCAGGGAACATCATACAATCTTCTGCTTTGCTTTCTCAAGAATCTCATCTGCTGTGCACAAGGAAGAGCACAAAGGCAACCCTTTTCAGGAGCCCACAGGGATACCAGGAAGCACAGTGGAGAGATAGTGTACTCAGATAGGTTTACTTTGAGAGACAGCTTCTCTTTATCAGTTTGGAGAGTTTCTTAACTTCTCATCCTTTCCAGCCATAATCTCAAAACGGTTAAGATCATATCATCCTCACAAGGAATGAGCAAGGTAAGACTCAGGGCTTTACCCCATGCCCATGTATTGCAGCCCGGTTCACATTTCTGGTAGAAATCACCCAACCAAGAGCAGCTTCTGGGAAAAAGATATTTATTTTGGCTTATAGGCTCGAGGGGAAGCTCCATGATGGCAGGGGAAAACGATGGCATGAGCAGAGGGTGGACATCACCCCCTGGCCAACATAAGGTGGACCACAGCAACAGGAGGGTATGCCAAACACTGGCATGGGGAAACTGGCTATAAAGCCCATAAGCCCACCCCAACAATACACTCCCTTCAGGAGGCATTAATTCCCAAATATCCATCAGCTGGGAACCTAGCATTCAGAACACCTAAGTTTATGGGGGACACCTGACTCAAACCACCACACCATGTGAGCTGTACCAGCTCTGGGTCCAGAACTGTTCCCTTCTTTGATTCATTCCCCACTTCAGTAGAAGGATAAAAGCATTGTAGGGAAGGTCTGAATTTGTTTGGTCAGTGTAACTGATTGGGGCTAAGTAAATGTTCCATTTTTGATGCTTCTCTGTTCCTTCTAATTTCTATTTGATTAAAACTGAAAAACTGGGTCTGGAGAAATGGCCAGTGGTTAAATGTGCTTGCTTTCAAAACCTGCAGGCCTGGGTTCAATTCTCCAGGCCTCATGTAAAGCCAGATGCACAAAGTAGCACATGCCTATGAGGTTTTGTTGAATATGCAAAAGGCCCTGGCATACCCATTCTCTCCCTCTCTCTCTCTCTCTCTCTCTCTCTCTCTCTCTCTCTCTCTCTCTCCCTCTCTCTCCCTCTTTCTCTGTCAGATAAATAAATAAAAATAAAATATGAAAAATTTGAAAAACAGAATTTCAGTCTGTTTCTTCAAAGGATCATCATCTTATATGTGGCAGGCCCTACAATGTGTTCTCAGCTTATAACTGTTAATTGAATACATGAAATAATTGAATGAGTAATACTGACACATTCTTTTTCCTAATCGAAAGTTGACTGGTTGTGTAGAGGATTCGTGCACAGATCAATGCATGCAAAATTCTTACCAACACAAATATAAAAGCAATTTATGCTATGTCTTTTTAGTTTTTATAGTGACTTTTCACCTTCAGATTTGGAGGCAATTTTTTCTTAAGCTCCAGTAGTTTCAAGTGTTGACACCTTACTAAGTCTCATGATCTCATATATACTAACATACTCACATTTTTTGTTATTCATAGCACATTAAGAAATATTTTTAGGAAAACGGACTACCACAACCAAAGGTGTGTGGGAGTTCACACAGTTCTGATAAAGCAAAGATCAAGGAATGGTTGTCCATAATAAATAAATTTATTTTTAAAACCACATGGAAGCCGGGCGTGGTGGCGTACGCCTTTAATCCCAGCACTCAGGAGGTAGAGGTAGGAGGATCGCCGTGAGTTCAAGGCCACCCTGAGACTACAGAGTTAATTCCAGGTCAGCCTGGACCAGAGTGAGACCCTACCTTGAAAAAAAAAACAAAACCACATGGGAATAGAAATAATTTGTTAAATTAAAGACATAGTAAATTCATTTTGTGACTTAAGTTGTCATCTAGTGTTCTTTGTACTGTACTGTATAAAACTAATTTCATCATCACCATATGGAATTTGCTAAGCTAATATTCCAATAATCCAAACCTCTTATAATTCTTACCTCACTATGGTTTCAAATACATAGTGCTACATTATGGTATCAAAAATCAAACCATCCATCCAACTACCCAGCAAAACAAACAGAATAACCATTGGCTGATGTCACCCCTTAAAAATTACTTACAGAACCAAGCATGGTGGTGTACACCTTTAGTCTCAGCACTCAGGATTCAGCAGCAGAAGGATTGTCATGAGTTTGGAGCCAATCTGAGACTATGAAGTGAATTTCAGGTCAGCCTAAGCTAGAGCGATATCCTGCCTTAAAAAAAATTACTCATAGGTTAGAATACTGGATGTAGAACAAAAGGTTTAAGTGAGATTAGGGGTGGAGTGTAGATAAAAGAAAGAAAAAGTGACAATTGAGTATTCAATCCTAAATGGGACAACTCTATTACTACCCCCACCACACACATAGGCTCAAGGAACACTGAAGAAGAAGAGAATGTGAGAGCTAGTGGATGGAGAGAAATGCTATGGAATGCTGGATGTGACATGGCCATTGCATTCTTGAACTCACAGCAGATCATGCAAGCAATGCTAATTAAAGTCACAGGTTTCTCTCTCTCTTTCTCCCTCTCTTTGTCTGTCGGCAGGTCCAAATTCAGGAAACCACAGACCTTTCTGGCATTTTGATAAGCCGTCCTCAAGGACAAAGCTTCACTCCAGTTCATGCAGTCACCTCTCTGCAACCGAAGAGTTTCACTTCGATGGCTGACTCAAGAGGTTCTTCCCTGTGTCACAGATCAGCTCACCATCTGCAGGAAGAATAGAGGTAAGAGTGCTCTCCTGAACTTATTCCCTAAGTTGGTTTTTTGCTTTACTCAGTCCATGATCTTGAGGTGAAGAACCAGGAGCCTTAGGTGTTCCCACAGAAGTAAGAAACATGGAAGTCGCACTTTGCAACTTTGCAGTCAGGTGTTTTTGACTAGGAGATTTGAAGTCTGTGAATCAAGCTTATCCTTTCTTCCTGGACTTTCTCCCCATTCTTTACTAACCAACTATTCATACTTGATGATGTAGTAAGAACTCTGCCACTGCCCCTAATTTAGAAATAATACAGGTATGAACATCTGTGTAAAACTAAACTTCTGGAGATAAACCAGTCATCTGTTTTTCATGCACTAGAACATTTGCATTCTTTGCGTACCCCTCAATCTCAAGAGTAAATGGATAGTCGGAACAGAAATGACTGAGAAGAGTATGATTAAGAGACAACATACCATTATGTACATGTTTATGGAAAGTTACATGGGGGTATGTATGCATCTCAAGCCAAGAGTAGAATATGTGGTAGAGAGCTTATAATCACTAGTGAAGTAGAAGTTATCAGAATCAGAGCTTTGCTTGCAGATATAGCTATGGTCTTAGGAAATGGCCTCCATCCAGGAATTATATCAGGTACAATGACACTGACAGTGACAATTCTCATCATAGCAAAGAGAGAGAGGACATTAAAACTCCAAAACTGAAAAAAAATATATTTTAAAAAGACAAAAAAAAAAAAAAACTCCAAAACTCAAATGTGTCTTTCTGTCCTCCCATCTGCCATCACTGTGTCCCTGTGACTGAATGCAGCCAGGAGTCAGAGTGCAAAGAAAAGGGTGCCCTTATTATGCATAGATTTGTCTCCTGCAAGGCTAACGACGGGTGCCTGCAGTTCCCTCTGTCACACAGAGGGAAGCCACCTCATCCTATAGCCTTTACATACTGATTATCCTGGGACTCTCTCACTGTGACTAGGTAGGGTTCTCACTGCAACTTTCTCAGTTAGCTTGGTTGCTTACTTTTTTGCATATTGTTTCATCTCCTGAAAATAATCAACCATTATCCTCATAAATGTCTGAATGGTAGAATTAGCTTAAGTATTTAAATTTTATGATACATAATTTCATAAAGCAGGTATAATAAAACCTGGTATAGTGACTTAAACAAGGAAGATTTTTAGGCCTGACTGATTAAACCAATGTGTCAAAGACTAGGAATTCTTTCTATACTCTGCTGAATAGTGTCTTTATCATATTGGACTTTCTTGGTTCCTAGACATATCAGTATCACAGCCTGAGGAAGTAAGAAGACAGGACAAAAGTCAGAAATTGGTTACAGCATTTCCTCTGACCTCCTACTGAACACTGCCTAGTCACATGGACATCAACAGCAAGGGAGTTAGCAAACATTTTATAGTATAAATGTCAGATTTATGTGAGAGAGTATGACTTCATGGAATGAGTTTCTAACACTATGTCTGGCTTTACATGGATGTTGGGGAATCCAAACTCAGGTTTGTGCAAACCTTGTGTAGCCAGTGCTTGTATCCACTAAGCCATGTCCCAAGCTCGTGACTTAACGATTCTTTGTATCATCCTTTCTCCTTTGATTCATCATAGAGCTTTACTGGTTTAACGTGTACATATTATTTGATTCCTTCTTAGTACCCAATTATCTGTTTGTCTCATGAAATCTCTTCTTTCCCACACTTGTGGGAATTTGAATTTCTTCTGCTGTGCCTGTAGAATTCCCTCAATTATCTTCTGCAGTGCTTCTGTTTCCACTTCTCATAAAAAGTCTTTATTCATCCATGAATTCAAGGATGACAATGCTCAGCTGACATTTATTTGTATGGCCTGGACCATTTTCTATGTCCTTAATGTGCATTTCAGCTACTTTCTTTACATGAAAGATTCATATGTTTGGTCTTTTAATTGAGTCTGAGAGATTCTCAAAGTTGTAAAATTTTGTACTCTCCATTTTTTTTTTCTTTGAGACAGCATCTCACACTCTAGGATCACTGTGTAGTGCAGGATGTTCTTAAACTTGTGGCAGTCTATGTGCTTCACCATTTTCAGTGCTAGAATTGCAGAAGTGAACTACCATGCCTGGCTTACCTTTTTGCATTGGTATGTGTATGTGTGTATGTGTGTATGTTTGTATGTATGTATGCACATATGTGTATGTTGCAGTCAGGTTTGCATTGCTGACATAAATCACCTGACCAAAAGCAGCTTGTGGGGGAAAAAGGTTTATTTTGGCTTACAGACTTGAGGGAAAACTCCATGATGGCAGGGAGAAATGATGGTATGAGCAGAGGGTGGACATCACCTCCTGGCTAGCAACAGATGGATCACAGCAACAGGAGAGTGTGACAAACACTGGCAAGGGGAAACTGCTATAATACCCATAAGCCTGCCCCCAACAATCCACTGCCTTCAGGAGGCATTAATTCATAAATCTTCATCAGCTGGGAACCTAGCATTCAGCACACCTAAGTTTGTAGGGGACACCTCAGTCAGTTTCTGAAGGGATGTGGGAAACAGGGTGTCTCAGGCTATTCCCACCTACCCTGAGGGTCTTAAAATCTATTCACCCCCTTTTCCACCATACTCCCTGAGCCGTGGTGGGCAAGATAAAGATCTGACTTAGTGTTGCTTTCTCTGTAGACTCTGGATCTCTGTTTTATGACGTTTGAGTGACCACAGTATCTGTTGCCATTTCCCTGGAACTGGTTTTCAGGCTCACCGTGAGAGCAGTATTCGTGTCACCTCTTCCCCTAGAATGACTTCTGGGCCCAGGCAGATGAAGTAGAGGTGACTCATTTTCTGGTAGACAGTTGCCTCTCTCTCCTTGATGTATTGTGTCCTTGTTCTCCCCCATAGACACCTCTCTGTGTAAATTAGAACAGATTCTCTCACCAAAAGTAAGAACAGTTTGAATAAAAGGGGATAAGCCTAGGCATTAGAAAGATACATTGCTGTGTATGTCCACTCTTCTCAGTTAGAAATCAGTGGAGGTTCTCTCTGGAGCCTATTGGTTTCCTGTTCTAGGGGATCTGTTTAGTTCCCAGAGTCAGATAGGGGTTCACCCCCCCCCAGTAGGTCTCATGTCTAATCCATGGGCAGTTGGTTTTTTACATCAGCTGTGTGCCACTATGGCACAAATGTACACTTCTTGCTAGGCTGGTTGATTTTGTAATTGGCAGGGTCTCCTGGTCACTCAGTCAGTTGGCAACTGTTATTCTCCAGCTACTCTCCTAGCATTTTCCAGTACTATAAGAGCTAGCCAGGAGGGAACTGGATTCCCTCTCATTTCTAGTATGGTCACTTGATGTCCTGTGGCTGCTGAAGTGGGATCTTCAGCAATAGGAACTTACCCTTTAGCTCTTGCAGGTAAAAAAGTGTTTTGGTAATAGCCTGTGTTATTCTGAGGGCTTCATATCTCCCTGAACAACAGCTCACTGTAGGGGGGAACCCAATTTCAGCCCTGGGTATTAGAGCCAGCACCCATGGTTTTAGATTCATACTTTCTCCACCTTTTATGGAGTTCTTCTGTTCAGGTCTCCCTCTCCCTTATAGAGGGTAATGACTTGTACAGTGGTTTCCTCAAGAAAGTTTCTATGGGATAGATTCATGCTGCCATTAGGTTTGTGTATACTCCCACCATGTTTCTCCTTCTCTTATCCTTTTTATGTTTGTTTGTTTGTTTTTTGAGGTAAGGTCTCACTCTATCTCAGGTTGACCTGGAATTCACTATGTAGTCTCAGGGTGGCCTCAAACTCACAGCAATCCTCCTTCTTCTACCTCCCAAGTGTGGGGATTAAAGGGGTGCACCACTACGCTGACTGATTTTTTTTTTAATATATTTGTTGTTTTCTATTCCAGCCAGGGCTGCTAGGCAGGTTCTTGTGTGGTGGTGGATGTTCCAGGCTGTAGTATGCTGTAGGAGGCCATTGTGCTCACAGCATTGCTCCTCCTCTGCAGCCTGCCTCTCGGCATCTACTGGTTCCATCTAGTCTGGCTTGCATAAGACAGTGAAGTAGTTCCTCTCCTTTCCTGGGTCAGTAGTCCTGACGTGTGTGAGCAGCTGTGCAAAGCCATCACTTACTTCTTTGCTTGATTCATTAGGTAGCAGGTAAGAAGCAGAAAGGCTCTCAAGTTGGTTTCCCAGAGGGCTCTGAAAGACATTTTTGTGAAAGACAGATGTGAGTCCAGCCTTCCTCAAGAAACACAGGGTATTTCAGACCTCAGAGTGGAACAGAATATGAGCCTTTGGCTGTTATTCAAGTTTGAAGGAAAGCAGATTATAGAAATATTTGTAATAAAAAACACCAAGTTTTTCTTAAATAATGGTGATAGAGACTTAAATAAATGTTACTCCATGAGCCTGCCCATGTATTTGGCCACACCTTGAAGGTCAGTCTTTAGAAGCTCAGATTGTGAGCAGTGAGCCGTGTCTGCTGTAACCTTTACATAGTAGAGATTGGAGTAATGTTTACACACATAGTTGGAATGAACTCCAGAGTACTTTCAATCCAAGCACTAGCCAGTTCAGATAAGAACTAGTTAAGTCAAAGGCCATCAACATGCTGTCCTGATCATTCCCCCCACCAGATATGTTACACACTCTGTGTCAGGAACTGCAAGTGAAAGTCACAGAGCATGTTCATAATGCCCTCATAGCCTTCTGGTAGGCTCCATTTCATACAGATTCCCCAGAGCAACGGGAAACCACTACCGTTGGGTGGCAAGAACTGCTAGGGGTGGAGATAAACCCAAATCATAGCAGTCTTTCCTTATCACCAGAAATTCATGTCCTTCTCAGTTTCCAATTGAAATCACTCTCTAAAATCACCAGTAGCCTAATGTGACTGTAAAGAACAAAATTTAAAGTGGAGAAGGTAACATTTTAAATTCTAAGCATTTACAAGAACATAAATAAATAATGATGGAGGAAAAAGAATAACTGCCATGTGCCAACCTCTGAATTTCATAAAGGAAGTCAGTTGAACAAGTTAAAAACAAAATATATCATTTGGGGGGCTGCTGATGTGGCTCAATGGTTAACAGTACTTGCTTGCAAAGCAGGATGTCCTAGGTTACAGTCCCCAGCATCCACATAAATCCAGATGCATACAATATCACATATAACTAGAGTACATTAGCAGTGGCAAGAGACCCTCATGTGTCCATTTATTCTCATTCTCTCTCTCTCTCTCTCTCTCTCCTTGCAAATATATGAAGAACATATATATGTATGTGTATATATATATGTATATATGTATGTATATACATACATATACATATATATAAATATATATATATAAGTATATATATATAAGTGTATGTATGTGTGTGTGTATATATATATATATATATATATATATATATGGCTTTCTTTTCAGAGATTATAATAACAAATGTCAGAAGATGGGTAAGAATAGGATATGGTAATATCTTGGAATGGAAAACAGCAAGTCTATAAGCTCCTACACATTTCATGACATTTGTAACAAATAATAAACAAAATATTTAAGAGGGACTGCAGGCCCACTGTTGCAGTCAGGTCCATATTGCTGGTAGAAATCACCCAACCAAGAGCAGCTTATGGGAGAAGGAGGTTTATTTTAGCTTACAGGCTCAAGGGGAAGCTCCACAATGGCAGGGGAAAATGATGGCATAAGCAGGGGTGGACATCACCCACTGGCCAACATAAGGAGGACAACAGGAATAGGAGATTGTGCCAAACACTGGCATGGGGAAACTGGATATAACACCCATAAACCCACCTCCAACAATACACTGCCTCTAGGAGGAATCAATTTCCAATTACCATCAGCTGGGAAACCTAAGAACACCTAAGTTTATGGAGGACACTTTAATCAAACCACCACATTCCACCCCTGGTCCCCCAAAACTGATAACCATACATGATGTAAAGTGCAGCACATTCGTCAAACTTTAAAAGTCCCCATAGTTTTTATCAATTCCAATGATGCTCATACATCCCCATAGTCCAAGATCTTTTAACTGAGCCATAATACCAAAACATCCCCCAAAACCCTATAATGGCACAGAATAAACATTCAAACTGCAAAAGATGGCATTGGACATATCAAAGAAATACTCAAGCAATATGTCATTTAAAGAAGGCAAACACTAAACTCTATAGCTCCAAGTCCAACAACTCTACCCAGTGACAAGTCTCCAAGTCTGATAATTCTAAGCAGCAACTAGTCTCTAGTGTTCCCATTCCACCCCTCCAGCTAGGCTACTCACAGTCCTGAAAAGCTTCATCCGGACTGGCAGCTTTCCTCGGCAGCCATCTCATGGTCCCAGCATCTCTACTGGGTCTCCACTGCAATCCACAGTCTATCCTCATGGATCCATCGGGTCTCCATGCAGGCATCTAGCAAACCTGCTTCACACTGCCCATGGCCATTTCCAAAACACAAGACCATATTGCAGACTCAATCTCTCAAACTCAATTCCTACATTTCTTATACTCCACAATACCACGTAGGGTGTCATCTTGTTAATCCAGGGGAGAATAATGCAGACTTTGAGGAATTGGACACTCATTGAGCACTCAGGCCCCTTCAAAAGAGTCTACATTCTTCCTGTTGTCCCAGTGCAGGTCAGCTGGCCCAATCTCAAAGGTTGTAATCTCTCAATTGAAGCAGAATGAGCAGCAGTTCACACCCAGTTTTTTTATTTCTGTGCCATATCCCTCATCTCACACCAGTTCATTCTACACAAAGCAACCCTGCACAGCTTCTCAGGACACAGACATAACAGCAAGCTTCTCACACAAACTGCTAGCTCTGTCCAAGCAAAGCTCTTTCTCACCCTCATAAGCCAAGCCTTGCAGTTCTTACTACATTCAGATCTTTCAACTATGACCAGAATAGTCTATCAAGCTGTACTTACAGCACTTCAAGGTGTCTCTTAGGCCAAGGTTTCAAATCCTTCCATATTCCTCTTGAAAATCAACTCCAAAAGGCCAAAGCCACACAGTCAGGTATCTAGCAGCAATCCCAGTCCTCAGTACCACTTTTCTGTAGCAGTCAGGTTCGCATTGCTGGAAGAAAACACCAGACCAAGAGAAGCTTTTGGGAATAAAAAGAAGTTATTTTGGTTTATAGACTTCAGGGAAAGCTCCATGATGGCAGGGAAAATGACGACATGAGCAGAGTGTGGATGTCACCCCCTGGCCAACATAAGATGGACCATAGCAACGGGAGAGTGTGCCAAACCCTGGCTTAGGGAAACTGGCTATAACACCCATAAGCCTGCTCCCATCAATACACTCCCTCCAGGAGGCGTTAATTCCCAAAGCTCCATCAGGTAGGAACCTAGCATTCAGAACATCTAAGTTTATGGGGGACACCTGAATCAAACTGCCACACCACCTTCAGTGGCCTGGTGATATACTTTATCCTATTTTTTTTATTTTTGAAACATGTGTATGATTTTAGTACGTTCTTTCCCATTGCTCAGACAAACACAAAACCATCAACAGCTTATTCAAGGAAGGGGCTTATTTCTAGCGTACATCTTGAAGGGGAAGTTTCATCATGGCTTAGAAAGCAGGAGAGGTTCAGACATGCAGGAGTCACATGTTTAAATCAGCAGGAAGGGAGTAGAAAGAGTGAGCTGAGTAAAACAAGTGGAGCTGGGCTATAAACCCCAAAGCCAGCCCTAGCAATGCACCTCCTCCAGCAAGGCTCCATCTTCCAAAGGCTCCACAAGCTTGCCAAGAAGTAACACTAGCTAGGCCTTAAGCATTCAAGTCTATGTGGTAGAGGAGGATATTTTACATTCAAACCACCAAAGTAGTGTTTTCTGATCTTACTCTCCAACTCAGTTTCTGTCTACTGGCCCTTTTCCCTTTGCATCTCCTGCTGCAACTCTTCTTCCCACCAATTCCTTACCCCATTTTCATGCCCTTGTTTTCACTCACTGAGAGTTAAATTAAGATTGCTTGCCTGAGCATGCATGTGAGTGGGTGGTGGGTGATTTATTGGGTTATGGGCTAATTATCAGGGGCTGCAATACTGGTAAATGTGATTAGTCCTCCTTGACTATTAGCTGCCAACAGTTACTCTAGGGCTTATGGGGTCTTCTGAAGGCTTCACTCATCCATGATGAAATGTTGAAAGCCTTAGTCTTGTGCTGAAAAACAAAGCTTCTGTAAATTCAAGAGTGTAAAGGCCATGTTGTCCCCAGAAGACAGCATTCCACAGCCCTCCTGCCACTCTTCTTGCTTGTGTTGTTTCAACTTTCTCTTTGATGGGGCTCCCTGAACCTGTGTGTGGCAAGTGACTTAGATGTCCTGTTTAGGGATGATCACACAGTAGCCACTTATTCTCACCATTTTTTTTTTTTACCAGCTATGCATCTCTACATTAACCTCTGCCAATTTCAAAAAAAAAAAAAAAAAAAAAAAAAAAATCTGTGATTGGGCTGACAGCAGCACTAATCTATGGGAACAAATGTAAATATCTAGAAGGACATTCGTCCTCAGCCACAGGATTTTGGCCGTATTTGTTGTACCAAGCATTCCCATCCTGGGGAGCAGGCTCAAATCCAATCATAATTGGATTTGAATAGAAATCATGCCACTATTTGCAAAAATTGGCACATTTGCCTTGGAAGATGGTTGTCGAGTACAGAGAGTCTCCAGCAGCTTGTGTAGGACTTCCCTGAATAAAGAAAGCTAGCCAGCAGGGATGAAACTTCCAGGCCAGTTTCTGCTTGATTTCTTCACATCCAGCAGGTAGAATTTATTCATTAGTTATAAAGTCTCACACTGAAAGCTAATATTAAGTGTTGGCAATTAGGGAGAGAACAACAATGACTTTCAAAGATGTAGACCAAATGGGATGGGATAGGTTGCTATGTGAGTGGAAAGAGGACAGATGCCAAAAAACTTCTTAATGAGGATTGGTACTCAATTGCCTCTGATCTGTGGTTTGTTCACTGTATGAATGTGGAAGTTACAAATGCTTCCACAATTTTTGTAAAGCTCACTTATTCATAAACCTGTATTCACTCCTATCAGCATATTCTGGGTTAGAGAATAAAGAAGTGCTCTGGAGTCACTCAATCTGAGACAGGCCCTTCTTCAGCACTGGACAGCTCTCCACCCTGGGCTGGAGAATGGAAGAAAGGTAAGAGCTTATTACTTTCAGAGGTCTCCTAGTTTGATATTTTCTCTGAGGAATGATCAGGAAAGGATTATTTGTAAATATGGGCATGATTAAGGGGTTATGAGAATATATTGCGAGTTGTCATGACATAGGACAAAGTGAAGCACTGTTGAGAGAGGGCCATAACTATAGCTCAGCAACCACAGTGAACAGGCAGACACACAGAGAAGCACACCATCACCAACACTGCCTCTCATGAGAGCAATAGGAGACAAAAAGCTCAAATCCTCTCTTCCTGCCTTTTAGTAACCCAGTGGTGTCACCCAGTGGCTCAAATCTAATAGAAACAAAATAAAGAGTATCTAAATAGTGTATTTTTTTTTATGAAGACATCCCTTGAGGATGGAAGATAGGGAAGAGTAAAAGGATTGAAGGGAATTTTTCATGGCATATGAGACTTTCATATCTTGTATGTCTTCCTTCTCAGAAGGACAGTCTAGGTTTAAATAACACTGGAGACTTTCTTATTACATCTTCATCATTACATCTTCATCAGAATTCATTTTTCCTCTAGTGACACTTCTGTGAAAGAATCACCCACACTGATAAAAATATCTAGAAATCTGAATAAAATTTATTAAGGCAAGACATATTCCTTATTGGCTACCAAATGCAAAACAATGGTATTAATGCCTTATTATCAGATCTAGGCTTATAACTACACAGAATGAGGCAGGAACTATAAGTTGCTAGGCCTTGAAGGGGTACCATCACCCACTAGTTAGTATGACTCAGGCATATCAACGTGCCCGTATGGAAGAGAGAGATGGATAAAGGAGAATCTACCTCTTCTGTGAGACACATGTTCAAAGCACTACTTATATGCCTCTATTCATGTCCCAATGGCCAGTGTTTGGTCATATTTTGATATCAATGGAAAGAGAAGATGGGCACTAGGATTCATTTTATGATTTATAACTCAAGAGAATTTCTATGTTACAGAAGAGATAAATGCATCTTGGAGATTCTACAAGTCAGTAAGGCTCCCAGTGGTTTTCCACATCTCTATTCATATAAAGACTGTTGGAAGATCATTAATAAACAATGATAGGTGATAGAACAGAAAGAAAGACCCAGAAGCGAGAGGTAGAAGATTATACTCTAGAAGCTGATACTGAGCCTGACTTGAATGTAGTGTTTTCAAGAAAATTCTTTTGTATGTTCAGGTCTTACCATGTTAAGTACAAACATTACAGTAAGTAGTCTTTTACATGCTGGGATACAGTCACAAATGAAATACGTATGACTTTGTAGTGATAGAGCTTACTGGTTGTTTAGGGAGATCAATTTACCAAACCATAAGATGCATGTTCCCTGTGAGCTGCTTAAGCAGAGAGAGCAGAACTTCTGCTTGTCTTTTTCTCTCTGTATTCAAGCCAGCCAAAGTCTGTGAGCTTGTCTCTAAGAGGGGTCAGGATGGGTAGACACCTTTGCATGCCACATTGACCTCAGGAGGATGTGTCCTCTGTCACATGAAATTCTCCTTTCTTGATAGGTGCTTGATGGATATTGAAACTGTAGCTCCTTTGTCAGGGCTGAAAAGGAACCTGAGAGCCTGTGAACTACACTTAACAGTTATCCACTCACTTCTCTTTTCAAATGTATTTGATCCATCATTAGAGTAACTTCGAGCAGTGTTCTAGAAGAGAGTGTGAAGCAGGTTAACTCCAGATTGGGTCATGTTGTCACAGCGCCCTCCCCACAGTCCTCCGTTAGATACTCTCAGAGTTCACACACCTCTTTTCAGTGGGACTCAGACATTGTCTTCACTTATTTTACCACTATGTACTGCAGAGCAGGAAAATCCACCACAAATCCTATCACCAGGATTTTTACAAACAGTGTCTAGGTGCTTAACAAAGCTATACCAGGTCATCACTGCCAATATCATTTATGTGGGTACATATTAATAATTCTGCATGTACTCAGAGCTTTCCACAAAAAGAGTTAAGGTAAATGAAATTTTCTTCATTATAATGCATGTCTGGTACAGTGCCTTTCATTTGCATTTTTATTTTACATTTAAACAAAATCATTTAACATGATAAGGCTCTGCTAGCATGCATCCATTCTTTGAATAAATAATGAGAGTGCCAAGGCCTCCCACAAACTAAACATGGGGATATAAAAAAATGTTTTGGGGACTGGAGAGATGGATTACCAGTTAAGGTGCTTGCCTGCTAAGCCTAAGGACCTATGTTTGATTCCCTACTACCCATGTAAGCTAGGTGACCAGGGAGATACATGCATCTGGAGTTCATTTTCAATAGCTGGAGGCCCTGACATGCCCATTCTCTCCTTCTCTCCCACTCTCTCTCTCTCCCCTCCCTCTCTCTCAAATAAATAAAATATTTTTTAAATGTTTCTTTCTTCAAATCTAATGTGTTGAGATATTCATAGACCCACCTATCTTCTGTTAAGAGGAGTGCATTTTCCTCTATTGGCACTAAAGCAGGTGGTACAGTAAGCTTCTCCTAATTGGACAAACAGCCAACCAGAAGCAGCTTATGGCAGGAAAGATTTTATGTCAGGCTTATAGCTCCAGTTAATTAATGACAGAAGAAGCTGGCTCATTCCCATAGATCCAAGAAGAGATATACCACCAAACATCATGCAAACAGCCTAAACTCAAAACTGCTTTTTCCACACCTTAGAGCTGGTCTCGAAGATCTGCCCCAATGTCATACCTCTTTTCTAGTAGGGCTCGCTCCATCCACTGGAGACTCAAGATTCAAGCCTGAATCTATGGGACCATACATTTAAACTACTACAGGAGTCTTATTTCTCTCTTTGGACAGAACCTTCTTAATCACAGGAATATCATAATCAACTCTGTGTGTTGATGACAAATTTTCTGGCCCTCAACTTAGCGGTGCAGGAAGCGCAGCACTAGGCCACTGAATGGTTCACAGCCCGTTTCTGTGTCATTCCATGGGCCCAAGGTGCAGATTAGAGGGCTGGGGTTATGTAGGCAAAGGAGGCCCTGATGTGAATCCATATCTCAAGAGTTTCCAGCTCTTCCTAGGTTACTCATTCTCTGCAGTGCTCTGTTTTATAGTAGGAGAGAGACATAGAACAGATGTGTAATGTCGTGTGTTCTCAGGGGCACCAGCAGAAGCTTGCTGGGCAAAGATCTAACCACATAGCCTTGGAGTACAAAACCTATACATGTAAGTGAAGATCACCAGGGCATTCCAAAAACCTGTCATTTGCAAATGATTCTGGCATGCGTGACCCTCATCACTGCTGTGGCAATGGTGGCAGGAAATGTGGCTGTGCTCTGGTTCCTGGGATTATGCATACGCAGGAGCACAACCTCAGTCTACATCCTCAACTTGGCTGCAGCTGACTTCACTGTTCTCTGCTTGTACATGATTGCCTTGCTGATGGAAAAGATCCTCCCATTTGATTTATCTAACTTGTTTCTCTTCAAATTTCCCATCATTGCTGTATTCTGTTTCTACATCTCGGGTCTGAGCTTTCTCAGCACCATCAGCCTGGAGCCCTGCCTGCTGGTGCTGCACCCCATCTGGTGCCGCTGCCACCAGCCGAGACACATACCCACTGTCATATGTGCACTGCCCTAGACCTTGGCCTTTCTGTTGAACGCCATGAAGGCGTGCACCTGCACTACATTATAGAGCAAAAGTAAATATGACTCATGTCTGGCATTTAGCTTGCCCGTCACCACCTATCTCATTATTTTATTTATGACTCTTCTTGGGTCCAGCCTGTTCCTGCTAGTTAGGACACTCTGTGGCTCACACCAAATCCCAATGACCAGGCTGCATGAGACCATCCTGCTCACAGCACTGCTTTTCACTTTCTGTGGCTTGCCCTACGGCATGAACTACTTCCTAATATTCTGGATTCCAGCTGATTTTGATACCTTCCTTTGTTATTACGTAAGGGCATCAGTGTCCTGTCCTGTGTGAACAGCTTGGCCAACCCCATCATTTATTTCTTCATTGGCTCTTTTTGGCAGTGGAAGCACCAGAGCCTCAAGCTGGTTCTCCAGAGGGGCCTGCAGGACACTCCTGAAGGGGAGGAAGGTGGAGACAGCCTTCCTCAGGAGACGATGGAAATGTCTGGAAGCAGCATGCAGCAGTGGTGCAAAGTCTCTGTCTTGGCATCAAATGTGGCTTTGCAGTGAGCACCACCCTGCAATACCTGACAGCTGTCTGCTGTGACTGCCACGCAGTGTTGTGACTGAGGACCTTGATGTGACCTGTCTCCTGACTTCCCTTTCCTCAGTTCTAGGCTGGCCACAGTTAGATTCCACAACCAGTTGTTGTGATCATGTCCTTGCACATACTCTTTGCCTCCTTGCCACACCCTACTGCCAGCTTACCAGACACAACACTATCTAGGGAGAGAGCATTTGACGTCATTATATCTCATTTGGAGAGACAATTGACATATTTGAATCAAAGAAATTAAAAATTATAAGTAAAAATTTGCTGATGAGAGCTATAACCTTACCTAACAAATGACTTAATGACTAAGGTCTAGCACTTTTTTGCTTTATAACACTTTTTATTTGGAAAAAATTGTAGGGCTGGAGGGATTGCTTAGTGGTTAAGGCATTTGCTTGCAAAGCCAAAGTACCCAGGTTAGATTCCCCAGGACCCAAGTTAGCCAGATGCACAAGGTGATGCAAGCATCTGGAATTTGTTTGCAGTGGCTGGAGGCCCTGGCGAACCCATTCCATCTCCCTCTAGCATTCTCTTTCTCTCTTCCTCCCTCCCTCCCTCCTTTCCTCCTTCCTTCTTTATATCTCAAATAAATAAATAAATAAATATTTTTTTAAAAATTGTAAATGTCTCATATTATGACTTTGACAATGGAAAGGTATAAGGAAAGTTAAAGAGAAAAGCAAGAGAAAACACCGGACTTGATCTGTATAGACAGACTGTATATTGAGGTACAGTGAGGGGCAGCAGCCTGGCCATGAGGTGAAGGCTGAAGCACTGAAGCTGGGGATTCAACCTTATAAGGAGGATCCTAAGAAAAACAGACTGGACCAGGTGGAGGTCTAAGAGAAGTAGATAAGGAACTGCAGTTATTTGTGTCCTTTCTTAAAATAACATTTTTCAGCAAAATTGTCTAGGGAGGATACCCCATATGGTTTCTGTTCCTTCAAGGTCTTCTGAGTTAAGGGAAGTTTATCAGCCAGGGGAATTGTCAGGTTTTTCTGGGACTGAATCCCTCTGAGGTTTCTTCAAGGCCTTCTAGTCTTAGGGATGGTTATTAACTTTTCAGCTCCCTCTGGTTTTTAGGGAAAGCTATTAACCCTTCAAAAGGACAGGCCAGGTCATGGAGGACCCTGAGTGACAACCAATGAGAGTGTGCTTTGTGCTTAGAAGGCCCCCAGCCCAGCTCACACTTCCTGGTGTTGGTAATCAAATGCATAGCAGCCACAGGCTCTCAAGCAACAGCCCAGCCATGGATAGGTAGAACCTGAGAGACAAGTAGAGGAAAGTAAGACCAGATGTGGAACCTCATAATCTCACTTGCCATTGAGACTCAACAAAGGAAACCACAGGGCACGAAACTCTCTTATACATCCTGAAGGTACTTTTCCAGGGCAGAGACGAATCGTTAGACAACCAGAAATCCCAGCAAAATGTAGTTCAGCTTGCCATATCCAACAGGAAGAATAGAGGAAAGGTAATAGTTTATCCAGATCTTATTCCCAAAGCCATGGTAGGGTCTTTCATCTTAGATCACGTTTCTGTTACTGGGATGGACTGTCCACTTAGCCACCATAGCTGTGGGAGGAAAAGGCAGGGGATGGGGCATGATCTCCTTCCAAGTGACTTCTGTGGTGTTGTAGAGCATCTTCTGCTGAACTGGAACATTTCATACTGGAGGAAGACTCTGAAGACTTAGGAAGCTGGTGAAGACTTAGGAAGTTCATTAAGACTCAGGAAACAAACAAGGATGAGGAAGTTCCTGAAACTTACCAGATTCACAAGAACCCTCCCCAAGGTTACACAAGGAGTAAGAACTGCTGGGGAGAACAGACACTCTCACCAGCCTAGCTGCAGGGCAGCCATGCAGGCAGCTCCAGAAACGCAGATTCTGTGAGTCACCACCACCCATGCAGTGATGCGGCGACCTTTGAGTTGTCCACACTCCTGTTTGTTATCCCAATAAACTCATTGGTTTGCCATGCTGGACTTGAGTGTAATCATTTTTTAGTCTGTGGTCTGTGCCCTATGTGGGGTGAAGAGGTATTTGCTTGTGTCTCTTCAGGAAAAAGTTTATTTCAACAAAGGGCCCCTGAAGAGGGACTGGAAGAACCAAAGATGACTTGGAGAAGAGTGGTTGTTTTTGTAAGAAACAGAATGAGACAGTGGTATTAGCTTGCCAGTTTTTACAACTGGCATAATGCAAGTAACAGAGAATACACATCAGATCTGTGCTAAAGAGCCCTTCCTAGAATCCAAAGCCTTCCAAGGAGCCCATATAAGTAATCAGATTCCGAGGGCTAAGAAAACGCAGTAAAGGTTATAGAAGGCACCTTCAGGTTTGAACTTTAATAGAGAGGAAGGTAAAATCCATGGTTCAATGTGTAAACAAAGGTATCAATGATGGTCAAGTTCAAGAGCACATGAAAGGTGGGGCGTAGTCTACCTCTGAACTGCTTGAGTTGGGAAAGACTTTGATACAAGAAGTGAAAGAAACTGCCACAGCCTGGCTTTCAACGTTATGGACATGGAAGCAGCTGGGATCAGCTGGGTGACTGTGGAAGTTGAAAATCTGAGTAATATATCTACCATGCTGCCTTGAGACAAAGGCTGCATAACCTGAGGCAGTATGAGGAACATCAGTCCTGGATGGCCTGGTTCGTATGTGCCATTCACAACACTTAGTTCCCACCAGCCAAAGTTCCCATGAATATCAAGGACTAGTCGACATCAGAAGATGGACAGGCATTAGTAAGGGAACTGGGCATGAGATGTCAAGGACTGTGCTCACAGAAGAGTTGGTAGAACAATTGATCCTGCAGGAGCCTCAGTGCTGCATGGGGCTGCCGTGACGTTGCCGAGCCCTTTGGTGGGGCATGCTCTTTATGACATAGGGGAGGCTTTGGCTCATGTAGTGTAAGACCCCCAAAACGAGGACCCCACGCTCTGCCCGGATATGGCGACACCCCAAATCACTCACGAGAAGCGGTCTTGATGCAAACTGCAAGAGGATTTTATTCCAAGAGTGCTGGGGCCCACAGTCGTACATCGCACAGGGGTAGAGGACTGCAGAGCCCCGAGTGCAGGAATGGGACAGTTTTTATAGGGTTTCTAACAAAGCCTGTGTGCATTAGACCAATCATTTTTTTTAATATCAGGAGCCCACGGGATGCGAGCCAGTCAGTTTGTGTCACTCCATAGTTTCTAAGCCAATTAGTTTAATTTGTTCAAGCCCCTCGTGGACCAATCAGTCTCTTATGACCTTGGTGGTCAGCATTTGCGCAGGTCCTTGGGTGGGAGTAGCAGAGTGTGGTATCAGTCTCCTATGACCTTGGAGGTCAGCATTTGCGCAGGTCCTTGGGTGGGGGTAGCAGAGTGTGGTATCAGTTTCCTATGACCTTGGTGGTCTGAGGCAGGCTGCTACGGCTTATGGTGCAGGCTACTAAGGCTTACAGTGTGGGCTATTAAGGCTTATGGTGCAGGCTATTTATAGAAACCAAATAAGTGGTTTACTTCATTACTCATTTCCCATCCTTGAGGGCTATCTCGTGTCCTTTTTACCTAGTTTTATATTAGGAGTGGGCTCTGATATAATGAGAAGAGGGATTCTTTACTTGCTTTCAACAGAGAGTAAAGCCTGGAGTTTGAGGTATACAGGGGCCCGCTTAAGCTCCCTTTGGAGCGTGATAGTATTTCTGGGCTTCTGAATTCTTGGGCCTTTCAGTAGACAACTGATATGGACTAATCCACCATGTAAAACAGTCCCTAAAGTGGTAAAGCATTGGAAAGGTGATGAATCCAGGCCACTCTAAAGCAGATGTGGAAAGATTTGTGTCAAGCTGAAGTTTCTAAGGAAAAGATTGACAGAAAGCCAAATGCAGTGATAGTTTGTGGAAGGCCTTACAGCCTGAGCAGCATTTCACAAAACACAGAAATTATAGAGCAGCACTGATGAAAAAGATTAAGCTTGATGAAGGGGCAGGTGCTTAGCTCCCCAGAGTATGAAGTGTAAAGTATATTGGAAAGGAGATTGTTCCCCAGCCCAGGGCCTTTTTTTCAACATCCAGGTATGACCAGTGGAAAGGCAAGGGCCATAGTGCTGGCCCAGAACCTGTCAAAATAGAGGAGCTGGCTCCAACAACAGTAGGACAGGCTACAGTGAAGTCCTTGGGTCTGAAAAGGGCTGAGCAGCACAGTCCAGTCCTGCTGAGACCATAAAGTATGAGGAGATGTGATGTGTAGGGGCCCCATGGAATTACCTAGGATTGTGCATCGAAATGCCTATGGATTATAAGGAACTGGATAAAGTTAGGTTTTCCATCCACAGTAGCCCCGACCTTACTCATTTGAAGAAACAGTTGTATGATACAAGTGATAGAATCTCTTCTTGTTTTATTGGATCTTGTTACTTTTTTTTTTTTTCTTTTTGGTTTATCAAGGTAGGGTCTCACTCTAGCCCAGGCTGACCTGGAATTCACTATGAAGTCTCAGAGTGGCCTCAAACTCACAGCAATCCTCCTACCTCTGCCTCCCGAGTGCTGTAATTAAAGGCGTGTGCCACCCTGCCCGGCTTATTGTTTTATTTTATTTTAGTATCTCCTTAGTGCCTGACTGATAATGGTTCTTCAGAGATCCTTCTACTCTGTATAAAAAGGTTCATTACATGGGTATTTTAGTGTTAATAGATTTTAAAAGGCATCTTGAAATGCTTTTCCAGCAGTTAAGAATTTGAAAGAAGGCATTCTGTATGGGTGGGCTAAAGGCAGATTCAAGAGGTCTCAAGTTGCTATGATTTAATATACGTGATATTGTAGATACATTTTGTGTGATATTCTTACATGATAAAGTCCCCTCAAAAGGGCTTAATTCAAATTGGCGTATAAATAAATAAAAGTATATACATATATATGTGTATATACATATGCATATATATGTTTAGTTCTAATTGCTTTTAATTAATAAGATATAAACAATTCTAAAAATTGGTTGTTTTAAATTTTGTCAGGGAAAAGTTCACTTGGCATTACATGAACAAGGTAAGCAATCAGTTAGAAGTTAAAAATATTTGAACAATGACAATTTAAACTTTAATAAAATCCTCTGGCTAGATCTGTCATCTAGAAAAAAAAATTAGCCTATGTCCAGGCTTTTATGACTTTACAGAAAAGACATAAATTACATCATAAATAAAACAGAAAAACCCAACAAATGTGAAAAAGAGAACTAAAATTATAATTACACTCTTTGGTAAAAAATATAAGCTCAAATGGTTTAGGAAACCCTTCCCTACATGATATCTCTTCCTCCTCCTCCCCTTTCTCTCTCCCTTCCTCCCTCCCTCTCTTAGCCTGGCTCTACTTATAGCCACTAGCTTATTAGAAAAATGTCCACCTTCCTCACATCTCTAACGTCATAGTCTCCACTGCCACTTAAGCTTCACTTTTACAGATACTTGTATTACTCTATGTGTTGGTTTGATTCAGGTGTCCCCCATAAACTTAGGTGTTCTGAATGCTAGGTTCCCAGCTGATGGATATTTGAGAATTAATGCCTCCTGGAGGGAGTGTATTGTTGGGGTGGGCTTATGGGCTTTATAGCCAGTTTCCTCTTGCCAGTGTTTGGCACACCCTCCTGTTGCTGTAGTCCACCTTCTGTTGGCCAGGGAGTGATGTCCACCCTCTGCTCATGCCATCGTTTTCCCCTGCCATCATGAAGCTTCCCCTCGAGCCTGTAAGCCAAAATAAATCTCTTTTTCCCAGAAGCTGCTCTTGGTTGGGTGATTTCTAACAGCAATGCGAACCAGACTGCAACACTCTATTAGGTGTTCTGGCAAGTAGTCTGTACCTCCTACACTTCTCTTTATTTCTCAGAACTTATTAAAATTTTCAGTTGAAAATTACATGTCCCTATAATTCTCATGTGCTACATTCCTGCAAAAAAAGAATCATATGGGTGATGTCAGGATCTGCCACCTACTCATGTAGTAGTTGAGAATTGGTCTCTTAATGGCTGGGTAGTTGAACCCTAAGATATTTAAGAGCACATAAGAGCTCAGTGCTGTTCTATGTCTTTCTCTCTCTCTTCTCAAGGATAAGTCTTTCAAAAGAGTTTAAACATTCCAACATAGAGCCTGCAATCTTTAAGGGCTGGCCTATTTCCTACCATCCCAGTGCAGTTGTAGCCTTCTGTGTAACAGTGCTCATCTCTTTAACCACCATACCCTTCTCTCTCATTAATGTCAACTCAATACTATCAACTCAAACAAGAGCTGTATACAAAGTACCGTACTAGGAGATATATGAGATGTGTTAATTTCCTAAAGCAAAGAAACTACATCAGGTACCACAGCTTAATTTGAGCAATCCCTTTACTAAACTTCCAATAGTCAGTTGTCATTCTCCAATATCCATCCATCTTCAGCGTAATCCAAATCAGAGAATTAAATGGAGATGTAGTAGAAACATGCATCTTTGAAGTCCCTAATGATGGCATTAATGTCCATACCCTTTCCACAGATGGAATGTTACTTTTGGTTCACTATTTTCTCAGAGTGGCAGCTCTAATGCCTTCCATTTTGCTTTTCCAACCATAAAAGCCTTCGCTGAACAGGTCAAAGAACTCATATGGGGATTCTGCCAATTCTTAGGTTTCCATCCAAGTTATGCATTCTGGAACTGGGGAAATAAACATACAATTAGTTTGTGGGTCCAGTGGACATATTTGAGATACATGTGGGCTCAAACTCCATCCATTGATATTTGATTTCAATAAGTTTCTTCTTAGACTGTAACATCACAATTCTCTTTGGAATCTCCTGAAATCAACAACAATTCAGAGCAAGTGTCTAGTAGGTCCCCAGTTTATTGGCTGCAGCTCTCACTGTAAGTTCTGGTGCAGCAAGAAAACAATGACAGAACTTTTCAAGTATTCAGGTGCTCCTTGCACAATTCTCTTTCTCCTTGCATTATTGGAAGGCACGTCTGGAACCTATAATTGTGGAGCAGTTGGTTTTGCATGGAAAATCCATTCTAGGATTTCAGTTTCTCTGAGTCTTCCATCATTATTAAGCCAAGGGATATCTGGAACATCTAGCTCACTCACAGTAGACCATATTTTGACCTATATTCCATTTGTGAATTAAACGAGCAGCACCTTGTCCCATGGTATGCGCTACAGCATGAAATGTAGAATCTGCTTAGTGGATCCCTAGGATATATTCAACTTGACCTAATTTTGTGTTCCTTCTCCCACTGCCCGACAGCCTTAAAATCCATTCCCTTTCACATTACTCAAGCCACTGCCTACATTAGATAGCAAAGTGCTTTAGGAGTATGGAACACCACTCATTGCTAATACTGTGGACCTATCAACTAGGGGACTTCCGAGACCAGAATCTGGTTGTTGCTCTAGAGAAAGAGATGTGTTGTGGTGGTCCTGATAAGCATAGCACTGTCTTCTGTTATCTCCTTCAGGATAGATGTTTCCACAGATAATGCAGAATTAAACCCCTCAGGCAAAATTGGAGAGGGCCATAAGGCAAGCAGTGGGGTGGGCCTGTGGGTACATCTGCCATTAAGTGCTGGGGGCTACTTCCTTGGGCAAAATAAACTCATCATAACCTGAGAACTCAACATTGGAGAGCTCCCACACACCTCCATCCCAAATTACAAGATCCCACCCTTTTTCAATGTCACCATTTTAACTGCTAACACCCTTTAAAGACTTAGTGTTAAAATTTCACTGTAAATCAGCCTATTTCATGATGTGTCTTTGTGTGTCTTTGGGGAACTTCAGCCCAGTGGATACAAGAGAGAAGATTCTGAAGGCATACTTTGAAGTCTTAGGTTACTCACTGCTACCGCTGGGAAATGCATCTCTGAGCTCCCAAAGATGTTGGTTAGAATGAAACAACCAACATTATTAGATTCCTTAAATTTCCAAAGTGTTAAAAATGTATTACAGATGGAGTCCCTAAGTGCCCTTCCTCTTAGAAGTGGTCAAGCAGAAATGTCAAATGTGTTTTTCGTATGTAATTATGTAAACATTTCACAGCATGGATTATCAGTGCTCTCACAACCACCTGCCACATGAACTGTTCTTGCAGAAATGTGAACAAATATCTATTGAGCACAGATAGGTCACAGGCAGCTGACAGAAGGTTACACCAAAGCAGACAATTTGATGAATGACTGGGTTTGCTGGGGTTTCTGACAGTGCAATGGGGAGGCGTCACAGGAGCATGGATGATTCAAAGGCAGCTGAATACCCAGAAAGCCCACCCCATTAGGAATGAAGACCCCTCTCACTGTGAAGCTTTCCAGAAGCTCAGCTGCCAGTTTTAGTCTTTACCAGACATTGTCTTTGCTTGAGCAACCTTGTGGAGAGGCCTTGTGAATCTTAAAATCTTCAGTAGCTTCCTGAGTCTTATGAGTTGCTTACTTCCGAAATCTCACAAACTTCCCTTCTCCCTCAGGAAGGAATGTGTCAATTCGGCAGAATTTGCTCTACAACACATTATGACAGTCTTCGACAAATTTATGGATAATCATAAAACAAGTCACAGTGAATGACTTATGGGAGCCAGACCAAGCTACTACCAAATTCATCCTTACAAGTATGTATGTCCAGTCATTCCTCATACCGAAATCGACCTAAGGTAGTGTTTGTTCTCTAGAGTGGCAAAACCAGTAGAATACACATATATCATAAATGGAATCTATTAGATTGGCTTACACAATAGAAGGTGGGCAGTGCAACACTGTATGATAGACAGGCAGAGAATTCAGTAGCTATTTGGTCGATAAATGTGGGTGTTTCCGGTGAATGTGGGTGTCTCAACAATGACTGATGTTAAAAGCCTCAAAGCTCCCTGGACAGCTGCTGATAGTGAATCCACATTGGAAGACCAAAGAAGCTAGTCTGATGTCAGCAGAGGATAGAAACAGCAGCAATAGACCTATTTACTCAGAGGGAAGCAATCAAAGAAACCACACCCTCTTTTTTTCAGAACTCTTTATATTTTGGATATCCATGGAGAGATGCTACACACTTTGAGGCTAGGTCTTCCTTCCTCAATTAATTCTCTCTATAAATTCCTTCACATAATGCTCTGAGGTATCTCCTAAATTATTTTAAATCCTGTCTACTTTTCTGGCCTCTTAGCCCTCTCTGACTCCCTTACCAATACTATTGATGCTTATTACAAACTTTTCTGGATAAAGGATGAGTTTTGGGCAAGAAGACCTGTGAGGCCCCCAAAATAGTACAGGCTATTACCAATACTCTTAGTTTAGCCCACCATAACCAGTAAGAGTAAGACCTTATTATTTAAGGCACCACATGCACTGGCTACAAGACACAGAATCCAGCGGGAGCTGAGCTGGGAGTCTACTCCATGTTAACTAGCTGCTATAATGGTGGAAAGTATTATGAAGACTACTGGAAAAGAAATTCATCAGTAGTCTTCACAAGAAGTGGGTGCAGCAAACTGTGAACTAGTCAGCCAGGCACGACGTGCCCACCAGTGCAATAGTAGTATAGCAGTTATGGGGATAACCAAGTGCTCTCTGATTGAATCTGTGGTCCACTCCATGGATGAGAATTCATGCATGGCATGAAAACTAGTAAGAAGCCTGTGGTTGGAAATGCCATAGGCCCTAGCAGGTAAGCTACTACTATTATTATTATATACTACTACTATTGTTTGGCTAAATGGAAATATGTTGCCCATCAATTTTCCCTCTCAATACTTATATTTATGCTTATATGGTAGTTACATGCTCACTTTTGATCAGAGAAGCTTCTTTTCACAGATGGTAATGACTATTAGAGAGACTCAAAACTCATCAAAGAAGCCAGGCATGGTGGTGCTCACCTTTCATCCAAGCATTTGGGAGGCACAGGTAGGAGGATTTTTATGAGTCTGAGGCCACCTTGAGGCTACATAGTAAATTCCTAGGCTAGAGCAAGATCCTACCTTGAAAAAAAAAAAAGTTACAGTTAAACACTCCGCATTAACTTTCAATCACACAGGCCAAGGCTCAAGAGAAATTATGGAAGAGGTGGCATAAAGAATGAATGTAAGAGCCAAAAGATAGGGAGTATTGCTTTATAATGTTGTGTTCCAGACACAAGGTAGCCATTGCACTAATGACCTAACAGTGGCTGTTGACTTGCACGATATTGGGCTCAATCACATATGGTCATCGATAGTGAAGGAAGAGAAAAATTAAAAAGAAAGGCATCAAATAAAAGAGGTAATTAAGAAAGAAGAAGGTTCATTACAAAGGATATGGGGAAGAGGGGCATGAGAGAGTGAAAGGAGAATAATCTTATCAAAATATACTATGCACATATAGGAAACTTGTCAATAAAAAGTTTTCAAAAAGTCAAAAGTCAAAAACAAAACTGCATTGAGAACCCATCTCACCCCAGTCAGAAGTTTATCACCAGAAAAACTAACAATAAATGATAGTAAGGATGTGGAAAAGTAGGAATCTCTATAAACCGCTGGTGAATATGTAAACTGGTACACCTCCTGTGGAAATCAGGAAGAGTTCTTGACATCTAAATTACAACGACCTCCCCTACTAGCTCAGCCAGTAGAGCATGAGACTCATGAAAATGCTTATGACCCAGCTGCATTGCTTCTGGGTACATGCATAAATGATCGAAAGCTGGCATACCACCACCATACTCACATATTCTTCTTTGTTGTGCTATTCATGATAGAAAGATATGGAACCAGTGCAGATGTCCATCAAATGATGAATGGACCAAGAAAGTATGGCATCTATACACAGCAAATTTTATTTTGCTATAGAGACAAAAGAAAGTATGATGTTCATAGGAAAATTTATGGAACTAGGCACAGTTTGTCAGGTAAAATAAGCCAGAATAGGAAACAAATGTGTTAGTTACTTCTCTCTTTGCTCCAACAAATACGTGAGAAGAGCAATTGTAGACTGTCTTATTTGATGAGCAAGGCAAATATATCACACCCTAAAGACAAGTGTACAAACTATGGTGATCCCTGTGTGGGAATCCATTTCTCGTTTTTCTCATATGTCTTTTTCTGACTAATTGGAGCTGGAGGAGCTTCCGTCTCTGAGAGGACATTGTGGGCTCCATGTAGCCAGTCCTAGATGCTGCCTTGTGTGCTTCAGGGACCTAAAACTTTCCCCATGGTGGCCCCTGCCTCTGGGTGTCCCTCCACTTTGATTCTAAAATCATGGCAGCCATGGTGTAGGAAGAAGGGCTTTTGATTCTAATATGAGTCCTACCTACCTTTCCCTAATTGAGCTCTCTTTCTTTTCTGATGCTTATGCTAGATAGTTTTTTCAGTCCATAGTTTTGACTGATATGAGGACATAACTTAAAACTTCTCCCTTGGGGCTGGAGGGATGGCTTAGTGATTAAGGTGTTTGCCTGCAAAGTCAAAGGACCCAGGTTCAATTCCCCAGGACCACATTAGCCAGATACACAAGGGGGCACAAGCATCTAGAGTTCATGTGCAGTGGCTAGAGGCCCTGGTGCGCCCATTCTCCCTCTCTCTCTTTCTCTGTCATATAAATAAATAAATAAAACCCAACAATAAATAAATAAATAATATAACTTCTCCCTTTTCCTGCATCCTGTGTTATCAACACACACAGTGGTGGCAGGCCCAAAAGGCAAGACCTGAGGTAGAATTCCTGAGTTAAAATATACATTGTATGAGACAAGACAAGGAGCTGGTCACCCATCCTGTGTCTGATCCAATTTGATTCTTTGCAAAATGGGAAAATCCTACGTTTTTCTTTAGCTGTTAATGAGATTCAGACAGTGCCTGCTAAACTCTCAATCACTTGGCATTTAACTCCAACATTATAAGCATGGCCTTTTTCTCTAGGTGAGGTCTGTTTGAGCATTTTCCTTTATATTCCGACGTCTACTCTTTTCTCCTATCCACATGAACTCTTCCTGCAAAAGCTTAAGCATCAAAGCAATCTCTTCTAAACATCTCCTGGGAGAGAAAATGGAGCACACATATTCTGTGCCTCTTACAACACTGTTAAATTCATTTGCAGATAGTGTCATAGTTTTAAATATTTTCCATTGCACTCAGGCCTCACTGCTACTTATTCCTGTCTCAGTGATGTTTCTGAGCATTCTGCTGCAATGCAAGCCTAACCTACAACGATGTACCAAAGTGCTTTAATCTGCTTAGGAAGCTCACTTGGAAAGGCCCATTATCAACCTATGGCAGATATTTCAGAACATATAAGCAATTCTTCTAAACACAATTTTCACCAAAAAAAAAAAAAAAGAGTTCTAGTGAATGAACTTTTTCTATATCATAACATGTGTAAAGTGGAAGGTGATGTCAGACTAGTGGGGAAGTAAAGATTTACATCTGTATAGTATAAGGGAATAAATTTATTAATTCTCTGTAGTCAAAGAAGGACCAAGGCACTAAAGGAATATGTCAGCCCTCCTTTTCAGGAGCTAGGGTTTCTATACTGTTGAGTAAACCTGGTAGCCACTTCCTAGGCAATGCCTGCAGGGTAGGTTCCAAAGAGTGATATCCAGGGTTAATTCCAACAATTTGTCTGAAAGGCAGTTGACTCTTACTAATCTGTCCCTTGTGTGGTTCGGCAGACAGGTGTCACAGGGTAGCTGTAGTACTGTTCCACTCGGTTAAGATTCAGAAATGGATTGAACACAGGGAGAATCCATTTTTGAGTTTATAACATATGAAGTTTGGTCCTTTCAATCTTTCCTCCTAGGTGTTGAAAATTAATCTTCTGTAGCTACTTCCTATTGGTCAGGAATGTTCTGTTGTCTCTGTCTGTCAGTGTGAAAGAAAATTTTGAGGGAGGGGTTGATATTGTACAGAGGTGCTAAAATTTGGCTGTATATTGTTAAGGTCCCTTGAAATATTTTGACTGCTTTGATTTATGAAGGATAAAAGATATTTAGGAAGGCAGAGCCAAAAATCCAGGATAAGGGGAAAATAGAGAAATAGAAAAGGAGGAGAGAGAGAGAATGAGAATATTGGCACATCAAGTTTTCTTACCACTGCAAATAAACTCCAGATGCATGTGCTACTTCATGAATCTGGCATTATGTGGGCACTGGAGAATTGAACTCAGTCCATCAGGCTTTGTAAGCAGGTGCCTTTAACCACTGAGCCATCTCTCCAGCCCATGTCTTTCTTCTTCACAGTGTTTTTTTAGATTTAAACATCACTGAGTCTTTTCTAATCTCCAACAGTTTTTTCTTGCTGGTATTTTATTACTCCAGTGGTACTTTTCTGGAGGGTTCTCCCAGATTGGTTAAAATGCTTTGAAAAATGCAATGAGATTTATAAAGGGAAAACATTCTTCAATGTCTAGACTATGAGATTGGTTACTAAAATGACAAAATAGTTTATTAGACCACAGCTAGAAACTATGCAACCTCAGGCTCATGGCCTTTAACATTGTCCTGCTGTCCTAAAAGGTGCCATTGTCTTCTAGTCATCATGAATTTAGCCATGTGAACACAGCTTCATGGAAAAGAGAAAGATAGGAATATGAGGGTATATCCCTCCCATTAATCTCATGACCCAGGAGTTTAGTAATACCCCATTTGGGCACTGTAGAGTCACAATTTTCAATCAGCAGAGACAATAAGAGATGGGATCCATTTTCAGATTTAAGATTCAGAGTATCTTTGACCCACAATAGAGAAGACTGGCTTTAGTGGGACTCTAGCAGTCTCTAGGATTCTTGATGGTCATTCAAGTCACTGCTTATATGGAGATTTTGGGAGTTTGTTGGAAATAAGGACTGATGGAGCAGGAAACAGAGAAAGCCTCACCAGTGATCCTAGAGCTCTTAGGGATATCATTTCTGGGACAATCTTTTCATATGTTTAAAATTTTGTTGTTGTTGTTGTTGTTTATTTTATATTTATTTAAGAGTGACAGAGAGAGAAAGAGGCAGATAGAAAGAGAGAGAGAGAGAGATAATGGGTGTGCCAGGGCCTCCAGCCACTGCAAACAAACTCCAGATGCGTGTGCCCCTTTGTGCATCTGGCTAACGTGGGTCCTGGGGAACCAAGCCTCGAACCAGGGTCCTTAGGCTTCACAGGCAAGTGCTTAACTGCTAAGCCATCTCTCCAGCCCGATATGTTTTTTTTTTAAATTTTTTATTTATTTATTTGAGAGCGACAGACACAGAGAGAAAGACAGATAGAGGGAGAGAGAGAAAATGGACGCGCCAGGGCTTCCAGCCTCTGCAAACGAACTCCAGACGCGTGTGCCCCCTTGTGCATGTGGCTAACGTGGGACCTGGGGAACCAAGCCTCGAACCGGGGTCCTTAGGCTTCACAGGCAAGCGCTTAACCGCTAAGCCATCTCTCCAGCCCCAGCCCAATATGTTTAAGCTACTAGTTCTTCCTATGCTAAGTGAGAACTTGATAACAGATGGTCTGTCAGGACAATATGACCAGTGTCAGTGTACTGTGGTACCTGAATTATGCATGGCTTAGTCCTCATGCAGCTTCACATTTGATGTGGAAGATGAAACAATCACACCCAAAAATATGAAAACTGAAGTGTCTTTATAAGAAATGGCACAAACAAGTAGGACTTGAAGTTGCTCTGATGGGTTAACTCTACACTAAGACCATGGGTTTACCACTCATCTTTAGGGGCTACAATTCTATTTTCTGCACAAAAAGGGGGAGCTAATATTGATATCACAAGTTCATAACAGGACTGAAATAAAATACCTAATAACAACAATCAGACTTTATTTTTGATAATGAGCATCTCTGTATATCTGAGTGTACTCTTTTCTTACTTTCCCCTCATAGGCTTTTTACACAAGCAAGTTTTCATCTGCAGACTAAATCTGCTGATGATGTCATGGGAGAGAATAATGGGGTAGGCTTATATTGTACGTATCATTTAGTCCCTCATAGATATTCCTCTAATTCAAATACTTTTTTAATGGCACCAAGACTTCACCCTGAGTTATACCCTACTCCCCTTATATTTGAATAATTATGCTTCAACATAAATCCTAACACACACACACACACAAAACCAAAATGTATCTAAAGTGCTTAGAAAAGACTTATTGACTATTCACTTTAAAAGCATATAATGGTCAAACTTAGTTCTTTGGACTGCAGAAGTAATTGTTCAAAAGCCAGAGATGTTTACAAAAAGATTAAGGTTGAATGCAATTTACTTCATCTCATGACAGGTATGTATTCTGAAGGCTTTTATGGCATTTCCTATTCATTTTCCACTTATTCTAAATATTCTACTGCCATTAGGCTGTGCACTCAGACATTCATACACTTACTGGCTAAGTAGTGGGAACATAGTATGCAGTGCTTGGAGCTAAACACTGGAATATAAAAAGTGCTTCTTTCTTCAGTATGTGCCATAGTGAGGCATTCATAACCCACCAGGCTAAGCCATCCTCTCATCTCTGCCGCCAAGAGGTCATAATCCTCCCAAATTCATAAAATATCATTTTTTTCTCCCCTTTTACTATACTTCTCTTATTCATAAGAGTGCCAACATCACCTCTTGCCTTGTTGAATTCCACATGGGAGACAAATTTCTATCCCTGTGCAGAGTAAGGTTTGTGTCTTTAATTCAAACCTGTCTCACATCAGCAGAGGACC
The DNA here is from genome assembly GCF_020740685.1 of Jaculus jaculus. NCBI lineage: Eukaryota > Metazoa > Chordata > Mammalia > Rodentia > Dipodidae > Jaculus > Jaculus jaculus. The sequence goes on from NC_059104.1 coordinate 189,864,298, forward strand.
TGTGCTGCACTAGAGAGCACAAGCTTACAGTCAGCATGACTTGGGTTTGAATTTGTATTCAGGGACGTCTTGGATTTTGATAAGCCATAAGCATAGATGAACAAGTGTCTCTTTAGTAAGATATACAGTCTCAGGAGTTGTATAGCTGGACCATATGATAGCTAAATTTTTAGCTTTTTGAGAAACGTCCACACTACTTTCCATACTGACAACAGTTTACATTTCCACCAGCAGCAAATAGGGATTTCTCTTTCCCTTCACTCTTGCCAGCATATGTTGTTGTTGCTTGATGAAAGCCATTCTGACAGGAATAAAATGGAATCTCACAACAGTTTAAACTTGCATCTCTTTAATTGCTATGGATATTGAACACTTTTAAACTATTGGCCATTTGTATTTCTTCTTTTGAAGGCTGTCATTTTCTGATTGGCTTTTTCTTTGTGGTGTTCTTAGCTTTCTGAGCTTTTTGTATTTATTAGATGTTAGTCCTCTGTCAGCTGTATAGCTAGCAAAGATTTTTGCCCATTCTGTAGGCTTGGTTAATTATGTCCTTTTCTGTACAGTGTTATTAAATTTCATAAGGTCCTTTTTGAGGATTGTTGGCCTTATCTCCTGGGTAACTAGAGTCCTACTCAGAAAGTCCTTACCTATGCCTATATCTTGAATTGTTTTCCCTACTTTTTTCTCTACAGTTTCAGAATTTCAGGTCTTATGTTGAGGTCCTTGATCCATTTATAGTTGATTTTGCACAGGGCCATAGACAAGGATCTAGTTTCATTCTTGCATTTCATTTATTAAAGAGACTATCTTTTCTCCAATTGATATTTTTGACATCTTTGACAAAATATGGTACCTGGAGATCAAACATAATAGGATCCCATACATGACAGCAAGCACTCATAAGCCAACAAAACCTTTTTAACTTTGTTTTTCCTAATGGTAGCTATCAAGTCTAGATCTTTGTAAAGTAAAATTATTTTTCTAACCTGATTTCTTTTTAATATTTTTATTTTTATTTATTTGAGAGAGAGAGAAGCAGAGATAGAGAGAGAGAGAGAGATAGACAGATAGATAGATAATAGATAGAGATAGAAAGAGTGGGTACACCAGAAACTCCATACACATGTGCCTCAATGTGCATCTGGCTTACATGGGTCCTAGGGAATTGAACCTAGGTCCTTTGCCTTTGCAGGCAAGTTCCTTAACTGCTAAGTCATTTCCCCAGCTCCTCTAACCTGATTTCTTAATGAATTCTTTATCCTGAAAGTAAACTGTATCAATGCTTCTTAATGTTATCAATAATTTTCTCATAATTTTCTTACCCTAAGTATCTTACTGAATTATCTTTTTTTGAAATACTCACTATAATAGAAAAATCCCTAACTAGTTAAAGTGAGATCAGAATGGGAATAGATCAGACCAGGAAAACTCAATACTCATGCAAGAAATACTTGAATTTTCTCAATTTTTGTGTGACATATGACAGTTTATCACATTTATCAAGTTGTATAGCCACTGCCACATTTACAGTGTGAAGCTGTTGCTTCACTTAAACTAACTGCCTCAGCTCAGCTTCTCTACATTCACTCATTGTGTCCTACTTCCCAAACTCATGGCTACTACTGACTCATTCTCCATTTCTATAATTTCTCTTATCAAAAATATTATTTAATTTATACATTCTAATATTTTAAGTTTGACTGTTTCAATCAGCATAGTGTCCTTTAGATCCCATGTCGTGGCAGATGTCAATAGTTACTGATTGTTTAAATTATACACTAGAATTCCATATATGGATATTTTGTTTGGCTATTAAGAAGTAGGATACTTGTTTCATTTCCATTTTGACTACATAAATAAAGCTACTATAAACATCAGCATACATATGTTTATTAGTATGACTCTGATCATAATTTTCTCATAGAGCTCATCTTTTGAGAATGCTGAAATCTGTTTTTGTTCACATTGACATACCTGTAAAAATACCTTCCACATATGAGTTCTGTATAAATGTACTAAAGATGCTAAAACAAAGTAGCTTAAACAACAGAATTCTATGTTCCACTTTTATGGACACTAAAAGTCATAGGTGGCAGGATTGTTTTATCAGAGGTCTCTCTCCTTGGATTGTAAGTGGTGTCTCTTCCTATTTCTAGCCTGTGTGTTTGGATCATAATATTTCTAATAAAGATACCAGACATTGCATGATGACCCATTCTGAAGCATTCATCTCCATTTAATCATCTCCTTATACACCCAACTCTAAATGTCATCCAGTTCAGAGGCTTGTACTTAGAACTTATACAGTTAAATTTTGAGAAGATGCACATTAGTGTAGAAGTCGTAGCTAGGACTTATACACTTAAATTTGTAGAGGACATAGCTGGACCCATTACAAGTCAACTACAAAATATATGTGGGGGCTGGAGAGATGGCTTAGTGGTTAAGCACTTGCCTGTGAAGCCTAACGACCTCGGATCGAGGCTCGATTCCCCAGGACCCACGTTAGCCAGATGCACAAGGGTGCACACGCATCTGGAGTTCATTTGCAGTGACTGGAAGCCCTATCGCGCCCATTCTCTCCCCCTCCCTCCCTCTCTCTCTCTCTCTCTCTCTCTCTCTCTCTCTCTCTCTCTCTCTCCCTTTTTCTCTGTCTGTCACTATCAAATAAATAATAAACAAAACATTTTAAAAACTTAAAAAATATATGTGGAAAAAATTCATTTAATAATTCCTGAGTATTTAAAATAGACCACAATTCAAATGGCATTTTAAATGACAAACATCTGAACTTAGATGTAGCATGGGGTATAGGAAAGGAAGTCAGGAAAGATAACACTTGAAGATGTTAATATTTATAGTGAACAAAGATAAAAATAAATGTCATGAATTGGAGGGATCAAAGAGTATATGCTGTGTGAGCTGAACTCTACATTTTGTAGGAAAATTTAGTTGATCCACCAATTATTATTACTAAAGTAAAAAAGGGAAATATAAGTTCACTATTTAGAGGTAATTACAATACAAAATACAGCAAGTGGTGGCATGTGAAGAATGGGACTTATGGTGGTGTCACTTTTCATTCACTCTTCTGTCATTTGTAATTGAAGGATATATACAAATGGAAATATTACTGGGCAAACAAAATAAGACAGAACGAAAAGGAGTCAGGCCACAGTGAGTCTTAAATAATACTACAATCCTCTTTAGTTACAAAACCTGGTGAGGGGCTGGAGAGATGGTTTAGCGGTTAAGTGCTTGCCTGTGAAGCCTAAGGACCCCGGTTCGAGGCTCAAATCCCCAGGACCCACGTTAGCCAGATGCACAAGGGAGCGCACGCATCTGGAGTTCATCTGCAGTGGCTGGAGGCCCTGGCACGCCCATTCTCCCCCCACCCCCATCTCTCTCTGCCTCTCTCTTTGTCTGTTGTTCTTAAATAAATAAATAAAAATAACAAAAAAAAATTTTTTTAAAACCTGGTGAGTACCTAAATTTGCTTTATATTCTTGCTTCAGAGGCCCATAGTCGACAGTAAATACCTTCAGAATGTCCATTACTTACAGGAAAGAACAGCAGACAAAGTGGGACAGGCGAGGCTGACACGTAAGTGGGAAGTGGGCAAACAGCCAGAAATATATGTCTGAGGAATCATGCCTAACGCTGCTCCTGTCTCTTGATTTGTCCACAATCCTTGTGCAGGAAATCACATGGCTGTAAAGCATCTTAATAAATATCACGTGGCCACCCATCTTTTACTAAGCTCCTGCAGGCGTCTTATGATTTAGCAGAGAGAGAAAGGTTCTGGTTCATCCCTCAAACTGAGAACACTCTGCATTCAGCTCTTCACCTCCTAACGGAACACGAATAAAGGTAAGGATTTGTGTCAAAATCTGATCATTTCCAAAGTTTGTTAAGGTTTATGTCTAAGTTCACATCTTTTTTTATATTTAATACTTATTTATTTTATTTTTTTCTTATTATTAACAACATGTTTGTATGGATACATCAAGTTTTAGTACTCTCTTTTCCCTCTTTCCGGCCCCCATTTCTTTTTTTAAATTTTTTTATTAATTAGTTTTGTATTCAGCAAATATAGTCAGTTTGGTACCATTATTAGGCTCATCTGTGACCTACTCCCTCCCCTTATCCCCTCCTTGTTGAAGTATATAAGTCATGCATTGTGGAGTTAGCCCACAGTTATGGGTAAGATAAATGTCTCTGCATATCATGACCCAACATGTGGCTCTGACGTTCTTTCCACCCCCTCTTCCGCAAAATTTTCCTGAGCCATGTTGGGTTCATTTTTGGTCTGCTTCAGTGATGAGGTGTTGGGGCTCTGGGGCTCTGGCTCTCTGATTTGGTAGGAGTTGATTTTTCTCTGTGTTGGTCTCGTTCCCCTTTGTGCTGGTATCCAGTTCACCAGGAAAACAGCACCCTTGCTTGTTTTGCCAATTTTCCTTAGTTTCAGTCAGGCCCCTTTTGAAGTATGATGGGGTGGCTCTCTCCTTAGGATCTACTTCTATCTGAAAAAGACAAGCAGATTCTCCAACGGAGAGTAAGTTAGCACCAGGACAAATGACATAACCCTTACTTTTTTATAGGGAATTTAATAGGTGTAGGCCCTCTTATAGTCCATGATTGATGGTAGCTTGATAATGGACCCATAGCTGGAGCTGGGAAACAAGTCAGAACCATATCCAAACATAAGCCCACTGTCCATTATTAAGTTTACATCTTTATGAACCCACTTTGGGATGCTACATGCAGGGCCTCATGGAGCCTCCTTCAAGGAAAGGGGGATACAGAAAGCTTTCTTCTGGAAACTGGTATTGGCAGCCTTGTATGAGGTTCTAAATGGGGTTACCCAGAGAATTTGCCCTTCTCATCTAACCATTCTTTAATCCAGTCATTCAAATATATTACTATGTGGAGAAGGTTTCCTCTTACATTCATTTAAGGGCAATGTGAAAGCTAGATGTGGCCATACATACCTGTAATTTCAGCATGCAGGAGGATTACTATGAACTTGAGTTCAGCCTGGGTTACATGAGACTTTGTCTCAAAAAAAAGAAAGATTTGGGGCAAGGTGACAGTAAACCTGTTTCATTATTTAACTTGTTTTTTGATGTCATCCTCCTTTGAATATTTGAGCTGAGAAGGTACCAGAAGAAAAAGGTTACCCCAAACAAAAATGACTGAGGAATGTTTCTGCAGTTGACTGTTTACAGTTACAGATGGGTGAAGGGGTACTGATAATATATCATGAAGCACTATGGGGCAAGCAGTAGTAATGCACCACTGTACTTACCTGTACATCAAGAGAAGAAGCAGTTTCTAGAAAGAGAACCCAGCATGAGTGTAGCTGTAGCAATAAAAAGGATGTCATGCAGGTGGAGAGTGGTTTTTACTTCCAACTCATAACAGGCCAACCAGGAGCCAAACACTCAAATCCCTCTCCCTGTACCCTCTAGTATGATGAAGGTGTCTTCCAGTGACTCAAACCACATTCAAATTGAAGTGTACCTAATAAAGACAACAAAGATTCTTGTTTCTCTCCCATGGCATCTGGCAACTGAGATTATGAGAGCTTATCTAGAAAGTTCATGATGGTGCATTCAGTTCCAGGTGCCTCTCTGCACCCCAAATGGGAGGTTGTATCTTCGATTCACTTGAGGGCTTCTTGTCCAGGTAAGTCCTAACTTGAGAATCATGTCTACATTTGTGAGACAGAACAGAGAACTTCTGGGTTATCGTATCTGCTCCTAGTCGGCTTCCACCCACATTTCTTGTCCCCCTTCCCTTCCTCATGTTGGGATTTTGCTTACACTAGGTTGTGTTTAATGCATATCAAAGGCAAACTTGGGTTTAAGATGCAAACTATCCCTGTGCTTTTCTTTCATGTGTCTGTAATCAGTGGTTCTGTGGTGGTAGGTTTGCACGCCCGGCCAAAGAGAGTATGCCAAGACTGCACAGCTAGGTCCATCCACAGTTAGATCAGAAAAATCCTCTTCTCTGCACTCTAATCCCATTCCAAATTACATGAGGGAAAACACTAATCCTCAACTCCTGGGCTCACTCTAATGTCATTCAGAATTAAGTGAGGGAAACAGTGATCCTCAACTCCTGTGTTTACTCTAATCCCATTCTGAATTACATGAAGGAAAACAGTAATCCTCAACTCCTGAGCTCTTGAGAAGCTTGGTAGTGAAAACACCTGTTAATCTCACAATCAGCTGCTAGTATTCATTGTGGAGTGAGCTGGCCCTCTGTAGTGGAGACCGCATTACCACCTCTCTTTACATCCCAAGCTTTGCACTTCTTCCACTTTCCTTCAAAGACCGCTCTTTCACAAAAACTTTCTCCTGAAAAGTAAACTCCACTAAAGATCTCCTGGGAGAGAGAATGAAATCAGTTCATATTGCATGCTTCACAGCACACCAATTAACAGTCTTCCTTTAGAAATTTTTACTTCAGATACTTCTTTTCATAGCCCTCAGAATTCAGTCTTCCTCCTTTATATTGCTGGGCAATTTAGCTAGAACTCAAACCTGACCCCACCCCACTGTACACCAACTGATGCTACCTGCTCAGCAAAGCCACAGTGAATCCTCTCTCGACAGGTGCATGAGCAGTCAGCTTCAGTTATTTGGGCACACACAGGTATTTCTTCTAAATACACAAAACTGTCCAAAGAAAATTATGATGCATAAAATATTCTTAATCTCATTGTATCAGAATGTCCTAATACCTGCAACTGTGATTCTTTTTTATTTTTGCACTAAACTCAGATATTTCACTATCCCCATGCTCCTCTTTCATGGATTCATTGCTTAACTAAACATTGAGAACACAGTATGCCACACATAGAAGCAGTCTACAAGATGAGTAAGTCATGACTCCAGCTGTGTCCATGAGGGAGCTTTAGTAGAAACAGGGAGAATCCAGTGCTGATTACGGGTAGTGGGTAGCACCATGCAAGAGGCTGTGTGCCCATATGAAACAAAAGAGAAAGACAGGGGAGGCCTGTTGGAACGGACACCTTATCTCTGCTTCCTGCCTGCCCGCCATAAAGTGTGCTCCTCTGCACCACCACATGCTCCTGACATGATGTTCACCATTGCCACAGACCCTGGAGCACAGAGCCAAATGGCCGTGGGCCGAAACAAGCACACCAAACTGACCTTCGCTTCTTTTAAGTTGTTTTGCTCAGGTACTTGTCAGCAACACAAAAGTCATACACACACACACACACACAGAGAGAGAGAAAGAGAGAGAGAGAGAGGTTTTCTGATCACTGGTTTTAGTTTTGGGATAAAGCACTAGATATTTATAAGTATCCTTTGATTTCTCTCCCATTGAGAACTGGTATTAGCCCCAGATGTAAGCTGCCTTCCTTCTCCATTTGTTACCTGCATGTGCATATCTCTTTGAATTTTAAGCCATTCACTTATCCACCCATACCCTTTAACACTTCTAACACACTTCTAATACTTTCATCAACAAATAAACCTAGGATATGTCTAGGAGGGAAAAAAGTTGGATTTTACCATGCACTCTATAACATATTCTTGATACTTCTCCACAGACATTCTTATACTTAAATACCTCCATAATATAATTTAGAATCACTCTAATTTAATTTAATTTAATTTAATTAATTTAATTCTTTTCTATACTGATGAACAGTTCAGCTCCAGTCAAAAAAACAAAACCCGCTGGGCGTGGTGGTGCACGCCTTTAATCCCAGCACTAGGGAGGCAGAGGTAGGAGGATTGCCAAGAGTTCAAGGCCACCCTGAGACTACAGAGTTAATTCCAGGTCAGCCTGGACCAGAGTGAGACCCTACCTCAAAAAACAAAAAAAAAAAAAAAAAAAAAAAAAACCCAACACTATGAAACAAAATGCTTCTTGGTGCTAGACAAACCTATTCTGAGTCCTCATAACAAAGACCTTCAGTGGCTAACCTCAGTTATTTGAGCATGTATAGCATTCCCACCCACAAAAATCATTATGCTGAATGAGATTTTCTTTATCACACTAAATGTGTGCATTGTAATTCCTTTCATTTAAATTTTCCACTTAAAACAAGTGACACACTGCTACAAAGGAACCTCACGCATTCATTGCTTCAGTGGTTAAGGAAACACAACACACAATGTGTCACTCAAAGAGCTGAGTCCTGAGGAATAGAAAAGTGCTCCTACTTCAAGAACTGTCAAACTGGTTCCTTGGTTCTTGTCTAGCTCACCAGTCCCAGCCACCCCAACAAATGTCCTAGAAAGAGCTCACATTGCCCGAGAGGAACCTTAACTAAGGTCTTCTTCTCCAGGAATGGAACCCTCTTAGTCATGGGATGTCATGATCCCCTCTGTCTTTCTTAGTTCTGACATCTGAGAGAAAAGTTATGGTTCACAACAGAGTAATGCTCTGTCCATCCAGACTACTGAGTGGAGCAATTTGGGCCATAGAATATTTCCATGTCATTTAGAAGATGGGGGTTTTCTAGGAAAGAAATCTCAGATGTAGTCTCAACAAGCACTGTATATGACTCCATAGTCCAGAACTCTCCAGATCTTTATAGGTAAGTTAATCCATGTGCTCTTCTGTCACCCTACTTGTTATAATATGGACAGCATTCCCACCTGGCAGGATGGTCTGAGAATAAGTGACCACACGAATATGTACAAATCTTGTTTTCTTTCTCAAGGGCACAGTCAGAAGATTTGTGAGCATGGATCCAATCATCCCATCCCAAGAGACAGAATCTACACCAATGAGTGCAACTAACCAATCTACTCACCAAACTTGTGAGAAGATCCTAACCCTATACTTCCTGACCCTCATCAGTGCCCTGGTTGGGCTGGCTGGCAACACGGTGGTGCTCTGGCTGCTGGGCTTCAGCATACGCAGAAATGCCATCTCAGTCTATGTCCTTCACTTGGCTGTGGCAGACTTCCTCTTCCTCTGCTGCCGTTGTATTGATTCTCTGATTCAAGTTGTTAACTTCTATGAGTTCAACATCTATACCTATGGAATCTTAAGCAATGGGGCAATCATTCCCTACATCTCAGGCCTCAGTATACTCAGTGCCATCAGCATAGAGCGCTGCCTGTCCATATTGTGGCCCATCTGGTACCACTGCCACCGCCCGAGAAACATGTCAGCTATTATATGTGCTGTGATCTGGGCCCTGGCCTTAGCAATGAGCATCCTTGATTGGCATTACTCTGGCTTTTTAGCTTGGGCTTATTATGATAGTGAATCATGGAAAAAAGTTGACTTGATCATAACTGCATTTCTGATTTTCTTATTTATGGTTCTCTCTGGATCCAGTCTGATCCTACTGGTCAGGATCCTCTGTAGCTCCAGGCAGATTCCCCTGACCAGACTATATGTGACCATCTCACTAACAGTGGTAGTCTTCCTCATTTGTGGCCTGCCTCTTGGCATTTATTGGTTCCTATTATACTGGCTTCAGATTCATCAATATTATCCCTTTTGTCATCTTTACCAAGTTACCGTTTTCCTTTCCTGTATCAACAGCTGTGCCAATCCCATCATTTACTTCTTCGTTGGGTCCTTTAGGCAGCAAAAGCGACAGACTCTCAAGATGGTTCTCCAGAGGGCTCTGCAGGACACTCCTGAGGAGTACAGATGGAGAGACAGCCAGCCTCAGGAGACCATTGAGATGTCACAAAGCAAAATAGGATGAACAACCCTTCCTTTGGTCAGATTGGCATTGAGAGTCAACACACTTATCTACTATTCTCTTAAGCTCATCCCTTGAAACTGACTCAGTGAGTGCAATGCTTTCAAAAGTTGGAGTTTTTTTTTAACCTGGTTTTTCATGTAATTCAAGAGTATCCAGGAATGAGTATTCCCTGACTTTTTTGATATGATCAATGAATTTCTCTAAAATAACCTGTGAATTTTCTTATTGAATACTTTTCTTTGAAATTTTCATGAAAATGGAAAGAATTATTTTTCAAAACCATATGCCTCAAAATGTGAGTATTATCTGCATGAAGGTGTCAGAAATATGTTTTTTTTCCCTCAGGAAAAAATTTTCCCAAGAATTAACCTTCTCTGTGCTGGCTTACTGAAGGTAGAAATTTGGGTTCTGAAAGCATGAGTGCTGCTGCATCTAAAGATCCAGATTTGAGAAACATAATTTCCCTAGAGGCATGTTCTACTTGCATAGACCAATCCAGGAAGTTGGGTACATGAGCAGTATTTTGGTGATATTTTTCCATGATATGACAATTAGGTCTTGTGTGTTAGCAATTAAAATCAAAACCTTTCCTTTGAAGAACTGATAAGTGGCATTTATCTATTTGTTGATCAGTGCAAGGTCTAGAAATATGTTTTACCAGTTGAAATGCTATACAAACTAGAAATGCATAACCTGGACGTGTTATGTTAGAAAGAACATGGGACACAGAGGTACCCAGATTCTCAATGACACCATGGTTAACCTGTGTCACATGCTCACCTTAGGGTACCCAAGCAGGTACACAGGTTACTGAATTCCAAATCTAAATCATATGTAATTGGTGGTCTGGAATCTGTTTTCAGAATAAGACATCAAGGTTTGACTTTAAGGCATCATGAGTTGAACAGAATCAGAAGATAATGCCTTTACACTGTGGCTGCATCACCATGAGCATACTCTTTCCCCACCTCTGTGGCAGCTGCTGGTGCTCTTTCTATAGGATTGTGTGGTATGTGCTGGGCACAGAGATTGCTGGTACCACAAGCTGAGTGCAAACACTGGTATGATTTAGTTACTGTTTTTAAGATTGGAACAGAGTTTTGAAGAAGAGATCTCCTTACAAATGCCTATCTAAACTGATACAACTGTTCTGACACTACCATTTTAAAAACATGATGGGGCTGGAGAGATGGGTCAGTGGTTAAGGCACTTTTCTGTAGAGCCTAATGATCAGATTTCAATTCCCTAGTACCCACATACATCCAGATGTAATGTGGCTCATGCGTCTGGAGTTCATTTGTAGTGGCTAGAGGCCTTGGTTTGCCCATTCTCTTCCTGCCCAGCATGGTGACCCAGACTTTAATCCCAGTATTCAGAAAGCTGAGGTAGGGATGAGGAGCCTGAGACTACATAGTGAATGCCAGGGCAGCCTGGGCTAGAGCAACACCCAACCTGTGGGGGGAAAAAAAATTATATGGACGTAAATGTAGGACTTCCTGAAATAGTTGGAACTGACAACTCCATAACTAACCAAGCATGCACCCTACAACTTTTGCCAGCCACATTTTTTTGAAATTATCAAGGAAACATAAGTAACTTATGGACAAATGACAATGGAAGAAGATGCAATTCACAGTGACATTGTTAAAAAATAATGTAGCCAGGCGTGGTAGCACACGCCTTTAATCCCAGCACTCGGGAGGCAGAGGTAGGAGGATCACCGTGAGTTCAAGGCCACCTCCCCAGGGGGTAGGTAGTGTTGAGGAAGGACCAGGCCTGCTGGTTCCTCCCAAAGAGTTGAGGAAGAGGATAAACGTTGGATGACTCAGAACCTCTCCTAGTCACCAGAGAAAAACCACACTGAATTGGGAGTCTTGTGGAAGCAGGAACTCGCTTTATCGTTACAGGTGGTTGCCTATATAATGTTGGGAACAAAGGCGGGGATTCTAGGATGGGGGGGGGGAAGAGGTAAGGGCCAATAGTAAACCGCAACCTTTGAGATGATTGGTCACAAGTGCTGAGCACGGGCGCGGAATTCCAACTCCTACCAGAAGTAGTAGGTCAGAAGCCATTAGGCATCTTGCTGAGTCCTAGCTGACCAGAGACAGATCACCAAACTTTAGCTAGGCTCAGGAATTCCACTAGGCCTCATGCCCAGGCCTCTCAAGGCCCACCACACCCTGAGACTACAGAGTAAATTCCAGGTCAGCCTGGGCCAGAGTGAAACCCTACCTCAAAAAAACAAATAATAATGTAGAAGTAGCTAGAAGAATGGTGATCAGTATAAAGACGAGTAACATTTCTTGTTTCATCCCAAATGTTTTTGCACTTATTTCAAGGTATTTCTTGAGCAGAATGGCATCAGAACTAACAGATAAGACCCCGTTACTGAAGACAACACTGCTGTGGGTTGCAAGACACAGAGTGATCAAGTTATCACATCAGCTAAAGTGGCAGTTTCCACCCTGCTGGCTAGTTTTCACAGTACTGGGAGGAGCTATGCAGTCTGCTGGCAGAGTAAAGTTTCCAACAGCATCACCCAGAGGCAAATCCTGCAATCTACAACACTGATCCATCAGGCAGGTCATCCAGTAATGGCTCTCTGATGACACTTTGCACAAAATCAATTCAAAATGGAAGACCTTAATGTAAGATCTGAAACTTTGAAACTGCTAAAGTAAAGCACTTCAAAGATAAACTCTATTAGCATAAGACATAATCCCAAGAATGGAAAAATGGCATTCCATAAAATTAAAAGGCTTCCCCATAGCAAAGGCAATGACCATCCGAAGGAGAGGTATCCTACGTAATAGGATAAAAATCTTTGCCAAGTGTACATCAGACAAGAGAATAATATGTATAGTATATGAAGAACCACAAAAATTAAACACCAAAAAGTCCATATCATCCAATCAACAAATGTACCAATGAACCATTTAGACAATTCTCAAGAGAAGAATTACAAATGGTCAATAAATACTTAGAAAAGTCCTCAACCTCCTTAGCCATCAGGAAAATGCAAATCAAACTTCTTTGACATTCTATCTCCTGCCCCTCCACGTCAGAATGTTTATCAAGAAAATAAATGACCATGGGATATATTTTATAATCATGGAAAATGTTAATAAAAATTGTTAATTAAAAAAATAAAAAAGATAAATGAGCCGGGCATGGTGGTGCACACCTTTAATCCCAACATTTGGGAGGCAGAGGTGGGAGGATCATCAAGAGTTCAAGGCCACCCTGAGACTACATAGTTAATTCCAGGTCAACCTGGACCAAAGTGAGACCCTACCTTGAAAAACCAAAAAAATGAAGGGGATGGTTTCAAGGTTAAACCATTTGCCTTCAAGGCCAAAGGACCCAGGTTCAATTCCCCAGAACCCACATAAGCCAGATGAACAAAGTGTTTGCTCTCTCAAGTAAATAAATATTTAAAATAAATAAATAAATGAGCCTCACATGGTGCTGCACGCCTTTAATCCCAGCACTTGAGAGACAGAGGTAGGAGGATCACTGTGCCTTTGAGGACAGCCTGAGACTACATAGTGAATTCCAGGTCATCTGGGGCTAGAGTATACCCTACCTCAAAACCAAAATAATAATCAAAATAATGAGTATTAATATTAATAAATAAAAATAAATGCTAGCAAGGAAGTGAAGAAAAAGGAACATTTTTATACTACTGGTGAGAATGAAACTCCTTGAGCCACAATAGAAATCAGTATAGGAGTTTCTCCAAAAAACTAAAAACTGGACTGAAGAGATGACTTAGTGGTTAAGGCACTTGCCTGTGAAACCCAAGGACCTAGGTTCAATTCCCCAGTACCCACATAAGCCAAATGCAAATGGTGGCACATGCATCTGGAGTTCACTAACAGTGACTAGAGGCATTGGCATGTCCATTCATATCCTTTATCTATCTATCTATATCTATCTTTCTCACAAGTAAATAAAAATTTTAAAAAAAAACCCTAAAATCTAAAAGTAGAACTACCATATAACCCAGCTAAACTACTCCTGGGCATTTACTTGAATGACTCTTAAGTCAACATATCAGAGATATTTACACAGATGAATTAATAAACAAAATATGGTACATATGTACACAGTAGAACTTTACTCAGCCATAAAGATTAATGAAATTATGACATTTTCAGGAAAATGGATATAACTGGAAATCATTATGTTAAGCAAAATAAGCCAGACTTATAATGACAAATACCCTAAGCTTTCTTGCCTAGGTAGAACTTACATTTAAATGTGTGTGTGTGTGCATGCATGCTTGCGTGTATGTGTGTACACGGAGAGGTCATGAAACTCGAAGGAAACCATGAAAGTGAAATATGCTATCTCAAGGGAGGAGGAGAGAGAAGAGGGTAATGAGACGCACTTAACATGAAAGCAGAAAGGGTCACCATTTGGTGGGAAGAAGTAGATCAGCAAGATGAGAAAAGGGAAAATGAGGGAGGGCAGTGAAGGAGAGGGACAAATAAAAACAAAGTTTAGGGCTGGAGAGATGGTGTAGTGGTTAAGCACTTGCCTGTGAAGCCTAATGACCCAGGTTCAAGGCTTGATTCCCCACGTTAGCCAGATGCACAAGGGGCTCACACGTCTGGAGTTTGTTTGCAGTGACTGGAAGCCTTGGTGCACCCATATTCTCTCTCTCTCTCTCTCTCTCTCTCTCTATCTATCTATCTATCTATCTATCTCTATCTCTGTCACTCTCAAATAAATAAATAAAAATGAACAAACAAAAGCAAGTTTTAAAAATTTTTTTTAAAAAGTTTAAAGTGCAATAGTGGCATGTCTGCTCTGGGGGAAACCAACTGCTCTCTAATTGGACTGAAGGCCTGCATTATGGGAGGGAATACATGCCTGGCACTGAAAACCTAATCAAAAGTCTATGGTAGGAGAGGTCATGAGCCTTAAGGGTATAAAGCCTGCTCCTGTCTGGATAAATGCACATATTACTCTCACCAAATCACCCTGAAAGCACTACACTTACTGTTAATATTCATATATTAATGCTAATCTCACCTCTGGTTAGAGAAGCTTCCCTTTTCAGATGGTGATGAGCACTGGGATGGCCCAAAAGGCAACATAGTGCTGAGAAGAAGGGACAGAGGAGTGTCCAGCACTGAAACATCTCACATCCTCCAAGGCTCAGGGTCCATTGTGGAAGAGGTGGTGAAAAGAATGTAAGAGCAAAGGAAGGGTACCACTCCTTACACACAACTGTCAGGACAGAAATTGACCTCAACATCCAAGACCTTGTAGTGCCTAGTGATACCTACAGAAGTACCTCACTACAGGAGAAAAAGACGATGACATCAAATTAAAAGTGAGACTAATGGAGAGAGGGAGGGGATATGACAGAGAGAAGAGTTATGAAGGGGAAAGCAGGGGAGGGGAGAGAAATACCATGTTTTTTTGTCTGTAAGTATAGAAGTTGTCAATAAAAATATATACATACATACATATATACATATATATACATACATAAGTCACATATTCTTAGTTGCAGTTGATATTATTTTACACATGAAACCTTAAAGACTATACAATGTATGGCTGAGTTGAATTTCCCTATTAGGACTGCTTTCATTGTAGTTCATGAGTTTTGGCACGTTATATTTTATGTTTTCATTTATTTATAGTGATTTCTTGATTTACTTTTTTATTTCTTCAGTGACACATTAAACACTTAACATCATATTATTTAATCCCCATGAGTTAGATATGTTTTATACTGTCTCTTGATATAGATTTGTACTTTTGTTGTATTGTGATCAGATATAACAAAATAATTATTTCAATTTTCCTATAAAAACAGTTTATCTACATATCTATCAATACTTTTATGTATATAAAGAACTTCTTTGATCCATTAGTCCTTGCTAGTGTTCTTGGTTTCCATTTCATTAATTTCAGCAACATATTTATTAGTTTTCTGAGGTATATCACTAGATTTTTCTGATTCATCAATGTTGACACTCATAGCTATAAATTTCCCTCTTAAAACTTCATTTTCTATGTCACACTATGCTGGAAAGTAGTGTCTTCAACTTCTTTTTGATTCTAAGAAGCTTTTAAATTGTTTTTCTGATTTCTTCAATGATACATTGATCGTTCAGAAATATCCTTTCTTTTTTTAATTTTTTGTTTATTTTTTATTTATTTATTTGAGAATGACAGACAGACAGAAAAAGAGGCAGACAGAGAAAGGGAGAATGGGCACGCCACAGCCTCCAGCCACTGAAAAGAAATCCAGATGCATGTGCCACCTTGTGCATCTTTCTTACGTGGGTCCTGGGGAATGGAGCCTCAAACTGGGGTCCTTCGGCTTCACAGGCAAGCACTTAACTGCTAAGCCACCTTTCCAGCCCCAGAAATATACTTTTAATATCAATATGTTTGCATATTTTTAGTTTCTCTTATTAATTTCTTGTTCTATTCCATTATGTTCTGGTGTAACACAAGAAATTATTTAAGGTGTTGTGTTTCTTAAGACTTGTGTTAGGGTTCAAATTGTGAACTGTTTTGCAGAAAGTTTCATGGACTGCTGAGAAGAATAGGCATTCTTTAGAGGTGGACTACAGTGTATTATAAAAGTCTGTTAAATCCATTTGATCTGCAGTGTAGTTTAGTGCTGAAGTGCTTTTTTGTTGTGGTTGAAGCAGGGTCTCACTTTAGCCCAGATTGACCAGGAATTCACTATGTAGTCTCAGGGTGTCCTTGAACTCATGGCAATCCTCCTACCTCTGCCTCCCGAGTGCTGGGATTAAAGGCATACACCATAACTCCAGGCTCTTTGTGAATTTTTGTCTGAATATTCTAAGTACTGATGAGAATGGAGTATTGAGGTCTTCCATTATTGTATCTAGAGCCATCTATCCCTCCAGGTATAGGAGTGTTTGTTTTATGAAATTCGGTGCACTAAACTTAGACAGGATTGTTGCCACCTAGTCCCCTGCTCGTCAGGCCAGCTGGCCACAAGTCAAAAAAGGCATCACCATGCTGCCAGGAACATTTCACACTCAGCATCATAAGAAGATAAGGGTAGTGCCACACAGTATGGGCAGGAAAGAATGTGTTTGCCACTGTATGTCTCTTTTTTGTCTTGTGTCAAGTTTTACTATAAATGGGGAAAATATAGCTATTATGACTAAATGACAAAACAGAAAGTGTCCAGGGCTGGAGAGATGTCTTAGTGATTAAGGTGCATGCCTGTGAAATCTAAGGACCCAAGTTCAATTCCCCAGGACCCACGTAAGCCAGATGCACATGGTGGCACATGCATCTGGAGTTCATTAGCCATGACTGGAGGCCTTGGCATGCCCATTCTCTCTCTCTCTCTCTCTCTCTCTCTCTCTCTCTCTCTCTCTCTCTCTCTCTCTCTCTCTCTTCCTCTCTCTTTCTCTAATAAATAAATAAAAATAAAATCTAAAAGAAAAAGTGCCCAGATTTTCGAAGGTCTGGTCACTCTACAGGATAATGTGCCTAGACTAGCAAGAAAGTCCATGTGGGACTAAGAAGGCCATGCAGGTAATGGAGAAGAGAGAGGATTAGTAATAGGTGCAGCTTCAGCTCCAGAACTATAATTGATCCTGTATACCACACTTGTAGTATTCCCACAGATTCCAGCCAGCTACAGCCCTGTAGAGAGTGTGACAAAGAGATGAATTCACCAAAAGGAAATGGTCCTCCATGGTGTAAGAGGTAAGGATCAGTAGACACTGTGTCCTGGGATACCTTTTGCCAGTTTAGTATACATCTTTTACTGTTGAATGAATTTCTGATAATAACACACACTTGAAACCCCACCAGTGAATTCTCTTTCTGTTGTTGGGCCTATATCCTAACTTAATTACCTTCAGTTCAGACTGCCTGTAATTTTACCAATGTGTGGATAATACAGGAGTTCAGCTCCCTAACTCCAGGGGGGGACCAACTCTCTAGTACAATCTGCAGTAGAGAGCTGCCTCCAAGATTGTGGTGAGGTTAGACTATAGTGAAGTCACACTCTTCCTTTTCAATATCCTCTTTTCTTCATCTCCTTATTGAATTCTCCTGAAAGCATTTCTTAATAACACACATGGAGAGAAAGAGAGAAAAATATTCCCTTCTCAAATTCTGTCTCTAGAGAACTTGACCCGAAATTATAAATGAAGTATCAATTTCAACATGGACAATAGGTCTCAGCAGACCTTAAGTTAAAGTAACAAAATTCAAAAGTTATTCTTTACCAAATCTACTTCAGGTGTGGCTTATGACTATATGAAGTTTTATGAACTTAATATGGAAGGTCATAAATAAGTTAGCAATAGTAAGAGTTTTCTGAGCACACGATACAAAAATTAACTCAGAATCAATATATAATAAACCTCAGGAGTTTCTGACAATGCTTACAGCTTCACTCCAGCCTTGGTTCTAAATCCACAGCTTACACGCTGCCTCTGCACATGCTGCCACAGTGAGCATGGCTTCTGCATGCCGCCTGAAACACCTGGGCTCAGACTTGAGACTCATGTATATTATAAATTGCAATGTTGTTATTGTGTATACAAAGTTTTCTGCTCTACTAGAAATGATGGAAAGTCTTTTAATATTTTCCATTTCATTTCTCAGCATATAAGTATCAAATAGCTTGTATGTGTTAAACAAATAAGCACATCCATCTCATTAGTATGTAAGTTTGCTTTCATCTTTAATAAATGGCAAAACATATGCCAAAATAATTGTTAAATAAATTTCCTTTTCTTTATGGTTTATTATCAATAAATGTTTGATTTATATCAATATTTCATATAGCCACATCTTAGGCAAAAAGGAGTCACAGTGGAAAGCATTTAAGAAACCCTTCTTGGGCTGGAGGGATGGCTTAGCGGTTAAGGCGTTTGCCTGCAAAGCCAAAGGACCCAGGTTCGATCCCCCAGGACCCGTGTTAGCCAGATGCGCAAGGGGGTGCACATGTCTGGAATTTGTTTGCAGTGTCTGGAGGCCCTGGTGCACCCATTCTCTGACCCTCTTTCTCAGTCAAATAAATAAAATAAAATATTTTAATAAAGAAACCCTTCTTTAGGTAAGAGACAAGACCACAGTGTGATACAAATCATAAGACAGTGTTCTTAAAATGCCATATGCTAGATCCTTCTCTGACTTCCTTAACCAAACCTCCAAGATTGTATGTAACACAGCAGTCTTGTTTCTTTTTTTTTTTTTTTTAATTTCTTGCTATTTTATCATAGGGCTGATAGGCATTAGTTTAGACACCTCATTTGTGCTTGATGATTTAAATATATCCCTGTATGAACTGGGATGTGCAATAAAATTTTAAGGTCCCTCCCAATGTTATGAATTTGCTTCAGTTGAATATTTATTATAGTCAATAACTCTTAACTTTTTTTTTAGTTTCCTTTAAAAAAAAAACTCTTAACTTTTTTATTTTATTTTTGAGACAGAGAGAGAATGAGCATGCCAGGGCCTTTCAGTTGCTATGAAAAAACTCAAATGCATGCACCCCTTGTGCATATGTGTGACATTGCACACATGCATTGTCATTGTGTCTGGCTATGTGGGACCTGGAGATTCAAACATGAGCTCTCAGGCTTCACAAGCAAGCACCTTAGCTGCTAAGCCATCTCTCCAGCCCGGTGACGCTTAACTTTTAAAAGTAATCTTGACTGTCAGGCATGGTGTCTCATGTCTTTAATCCCAGCACCTGGGAAGCAGAGGTAGGAGGGTCTGCATGAGTTTGAGGCAATCCTGAGACTACATAGTGAATTCTAGGTCAGCCTGCCCTAGAGCGAAACCATACCTCAGGGAAAAAAAAAAAAAAGTAACCTTGACTTTAAACTCATCATGAAATAATTATTTATTACAAGACAATTTGATGTGAATATCTCTGAAATTTTGACACACACTTGTTAACATTACACACATGCATACCATATACACATACATACATACATGTTCATAAACAAGAGAAAAAGACTCGATAATCAGAGATATTAGGTCCTGCATTGAACCTTTCTAAAATTCTAAAAGGGAAATTATCAAATATGGAAGTACTTGTGGTACATGGCATCCAGTGAAGAGTGGATAGAACTTATTACACAGCAAGAGAGACCCCAAGGAAAGCTAAAACCTGCCAGTGAATATTATGATTTAAAGATGAAGGAGTCCTAAGGCCTACCTGATCTACAATCAAAGATGAACAGAAGTAACCTGTTGGGAAGACACTGAAGTCACAGTAGTCAATGAATACAACCTTATTTTAAAAAGTCTGAACCATGTGTGATGGCACATGCCTTTAATCCCAGCTCTTGGGAGGCAGAGGTAGGAGGATCACCCTGAGTTCGATGTTACCCTGAGACTACATAGTGAATTCCAGGTCAGCCTGAGCTACAGTGAGACCCTACCTCAAAAAAAAAAACAAAAAAAAAACCATGGGATATATTTTATAATCATGAAAAATGTTAATAAAATTAAAAAAAAAATCTGAGGAAGAGCAGAGGGAGATGCCATCCTATCACATGAAGTGTAGAATGTGCAATGATAGAAGGTAGCAACTGGGGAACAAGAAAGAAAGGACAAGAGCCTGAGAAAACATGCACTGTCATTTCACTTGTGATAGACAAAATCTCATTTAGAGAGTAAAATGGAAAGGAAAAGATTACTCCAATACATGGGAGGCACAAAGGTGTTGCAACACAGGAAAAGAACTGAGGAAAAGGAAACGAGAGACTCAGAATAATTCACACTGTCCTCAGTACTATCAGAATCTCATTACAACTACAGAATGAGCCTGGTGTCTACACAACTATTGACATGGAGTCTATATAGCATATTGTTACTAGAAAAATTTTGCCTTATTCCTGGCATTATGTTACTGTGGAATGATGGGAATTCAACTTGAGATAGTCCTATCTGAGTCTTTGACTTTAGGAGTCAGAAGCTCCCTGCATTATCCTATCTCTAAGAATTCCCATCAAGGTCCAGGCATGAATCCATGGTGTGCTCGTTCAATGCCAGCTATAAAGGAGAGTAAGTTAGAGACATGAACATAGTACAAAATTGGGTGTAGCCATGGAGGACGTGAAGATACTTCCCACATGGGGCCATCAAGTAGGGAAACTAGTGAAGAGGTGGGAATTCAGCAAATGGTTAAAGTAATGCATGTAGAAGCCACACTGGAAAGACAGAGACAGAGCATTATACTTCAGTGCAAAGCGGGGACCATCCCACCTCATGAACAGGAGTTTAAAGCATCAGAGACTAGGACCAGCCAGTGGAAAGCTAGCAGTTTACCACACTTAGCCCTGAAGAACTGTCTGCCCACAAGCCACACCTTGTGGTTGCTAGGCAAATATCATAAAGGGAAAAAGAGGAAGCCAAGTAGTACACACACTCTGCGCTCACCCAGTCTCACATAGTTGAAATAGTCTCAGAAGAGCTGGCCAGCACTGCAGGCTAGAGAGATGGATAGTGGGTAAAGTACTTGTTGCACAAGCATGAAGAAGAGTTCAGATCCACAGGACCTATGCAGAGCCAGTCACAACAATGCACATCTAAAACCCCAGTGTGCCTATGGCAAGAAGGAAGACGGAGACAGGAGAATCCTGACAAACTCATGGGCCAGCTAGACTGGTATATGCAGTGATGAACATTGGGAGCTCCTGCCTCCAACAAGGTTGAAGGCAAGGCCCAGCACCCAAGGCTAACCTCTGATCTCCACATGCAGGGTAGTGCACATGTGCCACACACACACACACACACACACACACACACACATAATTTAAAGTCTTCCACTACTGCCCATACAACTGACCTCCTTTAGAGGATCATAAACCTATTCTCTATCTGTATCTTCTTGCTTCATTTAAAGTTTTATGAAATAGAACAGAGAGAGGGAGAGAAAGAGACTGAATTTGTGTGCCAGGGCCTCTAGCCTCTATAATCGAACTCATATGCACCACCTCTTGCACATGCATCACCTTGTGCATCTGGCTTATGTGAGTTCTGGAGAGTCAAACCTGGGTCCTTAGGCTTTGCAGGCAAGTAACTTAACCACTATTCAATCTCTCCAGCCCCCGAATTTTCCTCTATAGAGGCTTTTAATCAGGCCAATTCATAACAATGTTTAATATCAAATTTCTATGTCTTTTTTAACATGCTCTGTTTTTCTTTTCAGGTCAGCCTCTTTCCCTAGGGGCCTGACCAAGCTCTGAAGTTGTAGGTATGAGCCACCATAACCAGATTGCACTATTTACTCTGTTTATTTATTTATTTCAGAGAAAGGAAGAGAGAGAAGCAAATAGAGAGACAGAGAATGGGCACACCAGAGCCCCCCACCACTGCAAATGAACTCCAGACGCATGTGCCACCTTGAGCATCTAGCTTACGTGGGTCCTAAGGAATTGAATATGGATTCTTTGGCTTTGCAGGCAAGAGTCTTAACTGCTAAGCCATCTATCCAGCCCTATTACTTACTTTTTAATCCCATTTCTTACTTTCTCTCTCTCTCCTTTCTCTTTTTCCATTTTTATTTTATTGTTAGTTCAGTAGTTAGTGTGTGCATGTCTTTCTCTCTTTGTTTCTCTCTCCATATGTCTCCTTTCTCATATTTGTCTCTCCATGATTATGCACATCAATAACCCTGTCCATGGGTAGTTGGGGACCAGAAAATCACTGGGGCTCATTGACAAGCAGCAGCTTCAGCTTGAAAGACAGACCCCATCTCAAGAGAAGAAACTGGGTCCTTTGGATTTGCAGGTTCGATTCCCCAGGACCCACATTAGCCAAATGCACAAGGGGGCACATGCTTCTGGAGTTCATTTGCAGTGGCTGGAGACCCTGGAGCACCCATTCTCTCTCCCTCTCTCTCTCTCCCTCTCTCTCAAATAAATAAATATATATATTTAAAAGCAGTGATGGAAGAAAAAGTTTATTCTGGCCTACAGTCTTGAGGGGAAGCCTTATAGTAGCAAGAAGAAATGGTAGTGCAGAGGGTGTACATCACTCCTTGCCACATCAGATGAAAGAAGGCAGAAAAACATTGAGCTGATCTCTGACAAGGAAGAGCTGGCTATAAAAACCTCAAAGTTAGCCAGACATGGGGGTGCACGCCTTTATTCCCAGTACTGGGGAGGCAGAGATAGGAGTATTACCATGAGTTCAAGACTACATAGTGAATTCCAGGTCACTCGGAGCTAAAGTGAGACCGTACCTCAAAACAACAACAACAAAAAAAAATCTCAAAGTCCTGCTCCAACAACACACCTCCTCCAGCAAGGTCCCACCTCCAAAACTGAAACCAGCTGAGAACCAAGCACTGAAAACACATTAGTTTATGGAGGTTATCTGATTCAAACCACCATATTATACCCTGACCCCTGTAAACTCATAACCATCCCATAATGTAAAATGCACTCAGTCCAACTCTAAATATTTATTTGTTTATTTATTTATTTATAAGCAGAGAGAGACAGAGACAGAGAATGGGCATGCCATGTCCTCTGACCAATGCAAACAAATTCCCAATACATGCACCACTTTCTGCATCTGGCTTTACGTGGGTGATAGAGAACTGAACCCAAGAAAGCAGACTTTGCAAACAAGTACCTTTAACCATGGTGTCATCTCCCTAGCCCTCAGTCCAACTTTAAAAGTCCCCATCGTTTTTATCAATCCCAACACTAATCAAAAGTCAAAGCCTCATCTGAGACTGTGAAGCTGTAAAATTAAAACACAAGTTATATACACACCATGGTACAGAGTAAACATCACACTATGAAGAAATAGCATTGGCCATAGTGAGGAAACTGAACCAATGCAAGATCAAAAAGAGCAAACATTGATCCTGAAACTCCATGTCTGGCCTTTAGGATCTGCAGTGATGTCCCTGGGGTTCCAACTCTGCCCCTCCAGCTGGTATGCTGATACCCTGGGGTTGGATCCATTCCAAGCCAGCAACTCTCCTTGGTGGCTATTTATAGTCCTGCTATCTCCAAAATCCTGAGGTCTCCACTGTATCCCACAGTTCATTCATGTCATGTCCCCTCATGACCTCCATTCAGGGACTATAACCCTGCTCTACATTCCTTAGGAGCTATCCCCCAAAACATATTGTAAACCGGGTGACACCATCTTTCCTGTGCTTGTTACACTTCCTTGCTGCCAGATGGGCTACCAAATCTGTTAATCCAGGAGGGAATAAAGCCAACTTTGAAGAGCAGGGAAACTCATTCTTCATGCTTCCTTCAGACACCCTCCTTTCTGCCACAGAGCAGAGCAACTAGACAAATGTTAATGGCGCAACCTTGCAAACAACTGCAGTTGGACTGGGCTGTGGTCTCCAGACCTAAATTGCTATTTATTTCTATGACATCTTGCATATTTCATATCCTTATATATGCTCTGACAATCACACCCATTAAATTTAGCCTTGCTCAAGTTCTCAGGATGTAAGAAAAGTGTACTCATGTAAATGGAAGGCAAAACCAAAAGAATCCAGAAGCTCATAGGCTAGCTAAACTGGCATACATACAGCAGTAAAACAAGGGGATCATGTCTTAAAGAAGGTAGAAAAAGAGGACAAATATCCTGAAGTTGTCCTCAAACCTCCACATGTGTACGTGGCATATGCATACCCAACAGCATACTCACACGAATACATAAATGAATTGTTTTCAAGCCAAACTGTATTCAGCTTTGTCAAAGATGCTTTTCAGAAACAGTCATGGTATTTCAGGCAGGACATGGGCAGACACTCAGTACCAGTATACAAGAACTTTCAAACTCCCTTCTTGTGTGGACTTCCAAAATCAGAAAGCCAAGGAGCGTTGGTGGTATAGTGGTGAGCATAGCTGCCTTCCAAAATCAGAAAGCCACTATAAAGTCCAGTAAAGTCTTCGTCTGATGCCCGGAACGGGAGAGGTTAGATTGAGAGGTGACATATCACACTGAGCATGTTGTTTCACAACTTTTCACAAGCCGACCCTGACTTTCAGGAAATGAAATGAAAACGGAAGAATTACTAATCTGAAAAATCCACGACCTTTTAGAAAAGGTCCCACAGCTCTTGCGAGGGACAACATCATCTGGTGACATCACTGCAAAGTCTGGATCATCTGACATGGGCAAAACCAGTGTGAAGGGGTCAGGTCCCAACAGGCCTCTGGTTTTAAGGGCATTAAGTCTGTGCTACTGATGGAGGGGAGAACATGAAAATGGACTTGGAGTTTTCTCATGCCACAGTGCATTTGTGCCAAAGTTGGCTACTGTGTCAACATCAGGGACTCCCTCCTCCCAGGAGCCAAGAGGAATCTTCAAAACTAGCAGGGTGAGGTGTTTTCCCATCACTCCAGCTTAGGAGACCTTCTGTTAGTGACACTTGTTCCTCCCCCCATCCAAAACAATGAAGTGTTCTGTGTGCTAACAACAAACCTTTGAAAACAGTAAAACAAACGTATGCATTTTTGTAAGACTTGATAAAATGGTATTTCAAACTGTACAGTCACCAGAAGCACACAGTTATCAAAATGCACACTCTTCATCTGGCATCTCCAGCACCTCCCTCCTTCTGTGCCTGGTCTGTTTGGGCACCTCCATTTTCTGCACGTTATTCCCCTCCTTGCCAGCATCAGCCTTTCCCTTTTTCCCTGTGGGTACCTTCTCTCCCTTCTTCGCTGGGGTCTTTTTAGGCTTGGGGTCTGGCTTTGGAGGAGCAAGTCTAGCAGACAAACCTTGCGGGTCTTCTCTGTGGTTCATCTTTCACCTTGACTTTATCTCCCTTAGCCTCCCCTTCAGCCTTTCTTTCGGGCTTGGCGGCAGCAGACAGCAGGGAGGAGGGATATAGGCACTGAACATGGGAATACAGCAGGTTCATCCTCACTTCTTCAATAAATTAATTTTTAATAAAATGTTCTAAAGAAAAATATTATTGGTCCGCTACATGGATGATATCATCATCTTAGGTTGGTGTAATGAACACGTACTGTATATATCAAAAAATATACGTGGCCAAGAACCAAGTTCTGGACAGCCTATTTGGCGGTTTGGTGGCTTTAGGCATCTTGGATATTGACTTGAAAGAAATGGGCAAAATATTGTACTTTGTATATCTGATCACCAAGAAAAGAGCTCTAAGAAAGGGCTTGGTGAGCCCCTCTGGATTTGAGAGGCAGAACATTACACACAAAGAGATAAACCCGGGTCCATTTATTCAATGATGTGAGAGGGTAATAGTTTTTTGGGGAGGAAAGAGTGATAGTCACAGGCTCTATCGGCAATACAAGCAACATTATCGCTTGAGCCAGATGACCCACAAACCCCACAGCACCAGACTACCCAAGATAGAACATGAGTATATGGAGAAGAGTCATAAAGTTTTAACCACTATGGAAAACTTTGGCAGCTCTTCAAAACACTAAGTGCAGAGTACCTATAAGACCCAACAGTTCCAACACTAAGCATATACCAAGAGAAATTAAAATATATCAACACAAAAAAAATTGGTCAAAATTGTTCTTGGAAACATCATACAAAACAGCCTAAGTGTGGAAACAACCTAAATGTATATCAACTATTGAACAGGTGCACAAAATGTGGCAAAGCCATATAATGGGCTACCATTTCACAATAAAAAGCATTGAAATGCTAATACATGCTACAGCATAGGTGAACCTTTGAAATGCTTTGCTCGGTGAGAGAAACTGGAAATGGCATAGCACATCATGTGATCCCATGTACGAAAAATTCTCAGAATGTAGGCAAGTCAACAGAAACCAAACTTCTCTGTGGTTGAGGCAGAGGAGGAAGAATGCAGGATGCCTACTGAAGGGGAGGAGTTATGAAACTGTCTCAAATTACATCACAACAACAGTTCCTCAAGTTTATTGTGATGCCAAAACCTCTGTACTACTATTGTACTACTGTATGTTAATAGTTCAGGCCTAGACAGGAAACTGTCTTCATGCCAGCTGATCACTTGTCAAGAAAGGCATCACCATGCTAGCTGGAGCATTTGATATTCGACATAATAAGGGGGTAGGGTTGCTGCAGGCAAGGGTGAGCATGTGTGTCATGGAGTCTGTTCTTTACCCTCATACTAAGTTTTACTGTAAAATAAAGCCACTGTGACCTTTAAAAACATGACAAAAAAGGTGTTCAGGCCTTCAAGGATGAAAATCATTTCAATAGGTAAACAACTACCATCAGAAACACTAGCTGTAGTGGATAACAGAGAAAGTAGGTGATAATAATAGTTGTGACCTTAGGAACAGCTAAGGACATGGGGAAGGTGACTCATTCCATATCTCATTTTGCAATTTTTCCCACAAAGGTGGCCATCTGGAATCTTGGAGAGGCTGTGACAAGAGTCAGTGAATTCAGTAAGATCTCAGTTGGTGAGAAGGTGAATAACACCAGTGTTGTTATCATGGGATTCCTTTTGACAGCTAGGTACAGTTATCCTCAGCTGTCAAGTGAACAACTGCTAGCAGATCAGTTTCAACTCCACCAAAACATTGCCTTTGTGTAGTGGAGGCCACTTCACAGATTCCACACCTCTCAAACCAGGCTGCCTGTAGCTGCAGATGCCCAGTGTGTGGTAGACTCCTGAACCAGGAAGGGACATGCTGGTGAAAACTACACCCCTCTTAGCCAGATTGCTGATGGCACATCCTTACTCAGATTCTTCTCTGCCAGCATCTTTACTTACCCCTACAGGGTTCTCTTAAAGTCATTTCTTTCTTTTAATTTTTTAAAATTTATTGGGCTGGACAGATAGATTAGTGGTTACAGTGCCTGCTTGTGAAGCCCAAGGACCAAGGTTTGATTTCCCAGTATCCACATAAGCCAGATGAACAAGGTAGTACATGCATATGGGATACGTTTGCAGTGGCTGGAGGCCCTGGTATGCTCATTCTCTCTCTCTCTCTCTCCTCTCTCTCTCTCTCTCTCTCTCTCCCTCCCTCTCTCTCTCTCTCTCTCTCTCTCTCTCTCTCTCACTCCCTCTCTTCAACAAATATATAAAGTATTTTAATTGGATTTATAACTCTTTAAAAATTTTGTATTTACTCATTTACATGTACGTGTTTTGTGTGTGTGTGTGCATGCGTACACCAGAGCCCCTTAGCTGCTGCAAAATAAAACCAGACATTTGTACTACTTTTTGTATCTGGCTTACATGATTGAATTGGAACTTGAACCCACATCAGTAGACTGTGCAAGAGAGCACATTTGATTGTGGAGCTATCTTCCCAGCCCTTTCAAAGCATTTTTTAATAAACCAGACAGAAATTCCCATCTAGGATTTGCTTCTATAGAACTTGAATTCTAAAACTGAACTCAGTTTCATTGTGGACACAAAATTTCAGGTATAAGCCGGGCATGGTGGCACATGCCTTTAATCCCAGTACTCGGGAGGCAGAGGTAGGAGAATTCCCTTAGTTCAAGGCCACCCTGAGACTACATAGTGAATTCCAGGTCAGCCTGGGCTAGAGTGAGACCCTACCTCAAAAAACCAAAAAAAAAAAATTTTTCAAGTATAGCTTAAGTTGAAGTAATGGATTTTCAACATCATTCTTTAGAATGAATGGCAAAAGGGATCTCAGGTTTGTTTTTTTTTTAATTTAGTTAGTTACTTGAGAGAGAGCAGCAGAAGTATACAGAGGAAGAGTGAATCTGGACACACCAGGGCCTCTTGCCATTGCAAAGGAACTCCAGATGCATGCACTACATTGTATATCTGGCTTTCTGTGCATACTGGGGAATTGAACCCAGGCAGTCAGGATTTTCAAGAAAGCACCTTTAACCACTGAGCAATCTCTCCAGCCCAGGCTATGCCATTTTTGAAGTGAGGTGAGAAACGAGTACTCAACCATTTTATGCATCTACTTCCCAAATGTAGATAAGATGTAATAAAAGACTGAACCCTATGTCTTATTAGGACTCCAAGGCATACCAATTAATCACTCAATCAAGAGAGATTATTTAACTTCTGAGTGGTCCCACTTGAAATCTGTATGACCATCTCTACTTATGAACAAAACCCTTCATAAAGTGAAAAAGAGCGCTTTTAACCAAATGCTCTCCCACTGAGCCACACCCCTGAAAGGAACAAATTCAATAAAGTTTCCATAAGACAATATCTGTCAACAGAAAAGAAACCCTCATTCAAGACTTGCTAATTATTAAAGACATGGTTGGGCTGGCAGAAACGCAGTTGTACTCTGAGCATCTACATGATCAGAAATGCCTTCTCTGTCTACATTCTAAAAGTGGTCAAGACTGACTCCTTTGCCTTTTGGTTCCAAAGTATAGATTGCCAGACAGACTCTTCAATGTCTTTCATTCCATTTCCATCCTCTACTTCTCTATCACTATGTTAACTACTGGAGTTTTCTATTTGGGTACTCTGATTTCCTTTGGTGTAGAGCACCTCATTTGTACATCAGGACATTGCTGACATTCTTATTTGTGGTTCTCTCTAGATCCAGACTAACCCACTGAAAGATTCCTATGTGGCGATAGGGTAGACAATTGACCAGGGTCTAAGTGCCCATGCTTTCTCTGTCTTGCAGTCCACTGATGGGCTCCTCCAGATGTCAAGGATTACAGCTCAGTCAGTCTTTTGTGGCTCTGCTGCACAGTGTTTAGATGCTAAGAACCACTGTGTTGTGAGGAACCATCGTTCACTTCAATGCTCCTTCCAGCAACAGCTAAAGCAAGAGACCCTCAAGCCACTCTCCAGAGGGTCTTCAGAACCCTCCTGAGGAAGACGGACATGAAGGCAGCCTTCCTCAGACAGCCCAGGAGATGATCAGAGAATGAAGCCTGATGGAGAATAGAAGGGCCTCTTCCTCACCAACAGATGTGACTTTGGAGCAGAGCAGTATCCTGCCAACTTGACAGTTGCCTTCTCTTAACCACATGCCTCCACAAGGCTTCAGTATTCCTCAGTATCATCAAACATGTTCATTTACCCTGATTTCTCTAGGTTTTCTCTAAGAAAACATTTGTCTGAAAGAATGCCTGCATTCTTCTATTCAAAAAACCTTCATGTTACCTTCTATAAATCTTTTTTTTAGCTTTTTTATTCTGTTTTATTTTTGTTGTTGTTGATTTTTAAAATTAAATAATTACTTTTAGGTTTAAAAGTTTTCAAAATACATATGTGCAAGATAAATAAAACAAGCTATACTTAGGAAATCATTATATTAAAGAAGACATAAATGTTATGCCCAGCTCTGGGTGCCCCCAGTGACCACCAAGGAGAACCAAACATTTGCATACAAACAGAAACTTAGGCCTGCTGGTGACTCCAAAGCCTATCATGGCATTCCTCTGATTCCTGAATCCTTCAATAAACATACAGTGTCTTTTTTTTCCCTCCCTCCCCCCACTTTCCCCTTTGAAACTCCATTCTCCATCATATGTCCTCCCCCTCTCAATCAGTCTCTCTTTTATTTTGATGTCATGATCTTTTCCTCCATTATGATGGTCTTGTGTAGGTAGTGTCAGGAACTGTGAGGTCATGGACATCCAGACTATTTTGTATCTGGGGGGAGCACGTTGAAAGGAATACCACCCTTCCTTTGGCTCTTACATACTTTCTGCCACCTCTACCACAATAGACCCTGAGTCTTGGAAGGTCTAATAGAGATATTGCAGTACTGAGCCCTCCTGCCACTTCTTTCTAGCACCATAATGTCTTATGAGTCATCCCAAGGTCATTGCCATCTGAAAAGAGAAGATTCTCTACCAAAAGTGAAAGTAGCATTAATATAAGGATATGAACATTAAGAGATGTGCTTACTGGGAAGTTTGATGAGCATAGTATATACATTTAGCCAGACAACAGCAGATGTTACACCCCTGGGACTCATGACTACACCATTTTAAGTTTTCAGTATCAAGGATGTATTCTCTGCCATACAGCAGGCCTCCAGTTCAAATAGGGGCAGCTGGTTTCCACCATGGCACATGTGCCACTGTTGCACCCATTTGCTCATTTGGCCTGGATGACCAAACATAAGGCTTGCAGTGTCTACTGTTGAGTATCTTCAGTGGTGATTTCCCTTTCTCCCATTGAACTGCATGCAGAATGGCTTCTTCCAGCTTTCTGTCAGCTGGTCTACATGGAGGAGGTAATCAGCTCAGCTCCAGCAGGATTTCTCAGTGACCTTGAAGCCCAAGTATGTAGAATCTTCAGCAATAGGGTGTTACCCATCCATTCCTGGTGGGAAACCAATGGCCTCGGCAATGACCTATAATGTTTTGGGGGCATCAGGGACCACCCTGGCCAATAACTCACTGGAAGGCATCCCATTCCCAGAACTACCACAATAGCCACTTGCTAGGCAAACTATGCCCACAGATCAATAGTGACATGATTATTATGGGGGTAACTAACTGCTTTCTGACTAGATTTGGGGCCCATTTAGTTCTGTAAGCATGGTCAAAAATATGGATGGAGAAGTCATGGGCTCTAGAGAGCAGCTATTGCTATTGTTTTGCTGAATGGACATGCTGACAAAATGCCTCTTAAATATTTGTGTTTTTACCTATACATTAGTAATACTTTCAATCATGATCAGAGAATCTTCTTTTTGCATTGAGCAACTATTGAAACAGATACTATGTTGGGCCTTGAGAGGCCCGGACGTGAGGCCTAGTGGAACTTCCTGAGTCTAGCTAAAGTTTGGCAAACTGCCTCTGGCCAGCTATGACTCAGCAGGGAGCCAAATGGCCTCTGGCCTACTACTTCCACACAGAAAGTTAGAGTTCCTGACAGTGCACGCTCAGAACTCAGCAGGGTGCCAAATGGCCTCTGGCCTGCTACTTCTGCACAGGAAGTTAGTTAGAACCAATCATCTCAGAGGTCGCTATATGCTATTGGCCCTTACATCTCACCCCATCCTAAAATCCCCGCCTTCATTCTCAACATTATATAAACACCTGCCAGTAACAATAAAGTGAGTTTCAGCTTTGACGAGACTCCCAGCTCGGTGGTTTTGATCCTGGCTGTCGACACCCACCCTCCTCCTCAATCCCTTAGGAGGAACCAGCGGGCCTGGTCCTCCCCCCAGCACTACCTGCAGGGGAAGCCCGGCATCTGGCGCCCAATATGGGGCTACAGGAACCTGGCAGACTGGTGCCCCATGTGAGGCATTCTCATTGAGGAGGTCAATCGGTGTGCATGTCTGGGTGAGTGTGCCCTCATAAGTTATGAGGCAGTCTTCATATTTAATGTGCTAAACTTTGCTTCTATAACCTGTACTTGCTTGTCAACATCTCTTCATTCTCTTTCTCTTTCCTTTCATTTTCGATTCGCCGGCAAGCTGCATCAGTGGCTTTTGTACAACATGTTTACCTACCTTTTGGATCCTTGTGTTTGTGTTGTACTCATGTGTCTGTGGGTTGCTATAGCCCTAGTTTTATGGAAGTTTCGCTCTTGACTTTATAATATGGGACAGTCTACCTCTATATCCAATCCTGCCTTAGAATCTCTCAAGAGTAGAGGCCTTAATTTAACTGATAATCAGGTTCGACAGACCTGGGATTGACTTCTTAAGCTGGTGCCATGGCTGCCAGAAGGATATCTCTTTGATTGGTACACTTGGCATAGGGTAGAGGCCTTTGGTTGTTGGGTACATGTGGAGAAGGGTCAAATATCCCCCTTAGGGGTCCTCCCTATGATCTTGGCCCTCAAGGGCTGCTTACCTCCAAGGCCAACCAAACATAAACAAAAGAAAGAGGGAAAAGATAGTATACAGCCTGATCCGGCTACTCCTCCTGGAGATACAGCTTTAAAAACCCCAGAAAAGGTTACATCTTTATACCCCTCACTCAATCCCGTTGAGAGTACTCCCTGGCCTTCCAGGGTATCTCCTCCACCTCCTCCATCAACTAACCCTTTCAGGACCCCCTCGGCCCCTCCTTCATATTTGGCCACCAAAGCTGCCAGAAAATAAAGCTACTTTTTTATTTCCTGTCAATCTAAATCCTGGGGCAATCACCCTGTGGCCTGGTATCCATGGAAAGCTCAGGACCTTAAGGAGCTTAAAAAGGCAGTCTCGGAGGATGGACCTAACTCTCCTTGGGCTGAGACCCTGTTACAGGGATGTGCCCATCAACCTTGTACAACCCAAGATTGGAAAAATCTAGTCAGGGCTGTCTTGTCAGGTCCCCTATACATTAAGTGGTGTGTCTTTTTTTGAAGATGAGTGCCATAAACAGGCAGAATGAAACCAAAGTCAACAGGCCCCTGTGCCGATAACTTTGGGGATGCTCTCCAGTACCTCTGATCAATAAGCTACAGGCACTCAATAGGCGGATATACCTGATCCATATAGGGACCAGGTCAGGGCACTGGGCTTGGCGGAATGGAAAAGGCTTGATGAGGGACCTTCTGAACCCCCCCCCCTTATGAGTATTACTCAGAAACCATCTGAGGACTTGGCTACATTTATAGATAGAGTGGAAAAAAGTCTCCAGAGAAAATTTCCCCTAGGGGCATTACAGGATCAGTTTACTAAAATGTTGGTCTGGGAAGGGATGACAGCCAATCACTGCCTTGCCTGTGTGGATCTCAAGGACAACTCCATGAGTAGATGGATTGTAGTCACCAAGGACGTTGGCACTGTCTCCCATCAGGCTAGGGCCATGGCTGCCACCCTTCAGGAAAATAAACAGAGAGATTTGGCCACTACAATCTGCGCATTACAGTTAAACCCTAAAAAATCAATATGTTTCAGGTGCGGAGTTGAGGGCCACTTTAAAAAGGAGTGCTACAACAAGACAAAGCCTCCCCCCGCCCTCTGGGGGGATGACCAACGCCCCTCTCACCCACTGTCTTAAATGCAAAAAGGGGCTTCATTGGGCTAGATGGTGTCGGTCGAAGTTTGACATACAGGGAAAGCCTTTAAACTCCTCCTGGGGCTCCCCCCAGTCCTGTTAAATAAGGGGAAAGAGACCATCAAAGCCCATTAGACGGTCCCTCTGGTCCCCTGGCCTTAGACCCAAAATTATTTTAAATATTGGCAATAAAAGATTCAAACTTCTCACCAACACTGGAGAGGACCGAATGGTCCTGAGAAAGAAGAAAGTGCCCCCCTCCTGGCAGCTTGTGCCCGGCCCTCCCCTACTGGGAGTTGGCAGGCAATCTACCTCCTGGGAGACTGCCACGTGGCTCCCTCGGACTGACCCAGGTGGGGATAGAGGAGCAGTACACCCTCTCCTGGTGACTGGGCTCACTGCTAACTTACTGGGGCAAGATATCCTTGGAGATGCCAAGGCTTTCATCACTACTGACCATAGGCCTTTTATAATGATTTGTTAGATTAAAAAGAATATCAACAACAATTTGAGGAAGGCAAGGAATGTCATCCCAATTATAGAGATGACCCTTACTTTGAGCAACTCAGACAAAAGTACTCCAATAAACACCCCCAATTCTAAGGGCCACTGCCCACCTCCCCATTCAAAATCCAGTGGAGAATGGGGGACCCTATATGGGATGAGCAGTGGCCTCTCCCTTCTTCTAAGTTACACCAACTCCACATACTTATTGATCAACAGTTGGAGGCCAGACATATCTGTCCCTCCACTAGTCCCTGGAACTCTCCTGTCTTTGTCATAAAAAAGCCTAATGGGTCCTGGAGATTTTTACATGATTTAAGGAAGATCAATGAATGCATGATCCCCTTCAGAACCCCCCAGAGGGGACTCCCATGGATCCCAGCTATTCCCACTATATACCATATTACTATCACTGACATTAAAGATTGCTTCTTCTCTATCCCTCTCCATCCAGGAGACATGGAAAAATTTACTTTCTCTGTACACACTGTTAGTTTTTGTGGCCCAGATAGGAGATTTGAGTGGACTGTCTTACTTCAGGGCATGGCTAATAGCCCACCCATTTGTCAATATTACCTGTCATCCATTTTCTCTTCTCTTATCAATCTCCCCGCTCACTATCACACTGTTTCAGAGGCAATCCAATTTCATTCCCTAACCCATACCAACTGGAGAGGACTTAAACAAAGATTTCCGCAAATACCAAATAAAAATATTTTTTATTAATCAATTTATTTTATTTATTAGAAAGAGGAAGGGGGATAGAGAGAAGGAAGAGTAGGGGGAGAGATAATGGGTGCATCAGGGCCTTCAGCAACTTCAAAGAAAGTCCAGACATGTGCCACCATGTACATCTTGTTTATGTAGGTTCTGGAGCATTGAACATGAGTCCCTCAGCTTTGACAGCAAGTGTCTTAACTGCTAATCCATCTCTCCAGCCTGTCCCTATTTATTACCTCATTCCTCCTGCTTCTTCCTGAGGCTTTGGGCAAATATTTCTTTTTTAAAATTTTTATTAGCATTTTCCATGATTATAAAAAAAATCCCATGGTAATTCCCCCCCTCCCCCCCCACACTATCCCCTTTGAAATTCCCACCAGCAATGTAGAAGGGTTCCTCTTTTTCCATATCCCTGCCAACATTTATGATCATTTGTTTTCATGATGGTTGCCAATCTGACAGGAGTGAGATGGAATCTCAAAGTAGTTTTAATCTGCATTTCCCTGATGACTAGGGACGTAGAACATCTTTTTAGATGCTTATATGCCATTCATATTTCTTCCTTTGAGAATGCTCTATTTAGCTCCATAGCCCAATTTTTGATTGGCTTGTTTGATTCCTTATTATTTAACTTTTTGGGTTCTTTGTATATCCTAGATATTAATCCTCCATCAGATATATAGCTGGCGAAGATTTTTTCCCATTCTGTAGGTTGCCTCTTTGCTTTTTTCACTGTGTCCTTTGCAGTGCAAAATCTTTGTAATTTCATGAGGTCCCAGTGGTTAATCTGTGGTTTTATTGCCTGAGCAATTGGGGTTGTATTCAGAAAGTCTTTGCCAAAACCAATATGTTGAAGGGTTTCCCCTACTTTTTCCTCTAGCAGTTTCAGAGTTTCAGGTCTGATGTTAAGGTCTTTAATCCATTTGGACTTAATTCTTGTGCATGGTGAGAGAGAAGAATCTATTTTTATCCTTCCACAGATATATATCCAGTTTTCACAACATCATTTGCTGAAGAGACTGTCTTCTCCAATGAGTATTTTTGGCACTGTTATCAAATATCAAGTGTCTATAGCTACCTGGACTTACATCTGGGTCCTCTATTCTGTTTCACTGATCTACATGTCTGTTTTTGTGCCAGTACCATGCTGTGTTTGTTACTATGGCTCTGTAGTATAGGTTAAAATCAGGTATGGTGATACCACCAGCCTTACTTTTGTTGCTCAGTATTATTTTAGATATTCGAAGGTTTTGTGATTCCAAATGAATTTTTAGATTGTTTTTTTCTATCCCCGTGAAGAACGCCTTTGGAATTTTGATAGGGATTGCATTAAATGTGTAGATTGCTTTTGGTAAGATTGCCATTTTCACAATATTGATTCTTCCAATCCAGGAACAAGGGATGTTTCTCCACTTTCTAGTGTCTTCTGCAATTTCTCCCTTGACTGTTTTAAAGTTCTCGTTGTAGAGATTCTTTACTTCCTTGGTTAGATTTATTCCAAGGTACTTTATTTTTTTTGGATGCAATTGTGAATGGGAGTGATTCTCTGATTTCATCCTCTGTGTGTTTGTTGTTAGCATATCTGAAGGCTACTGATTTCTGTGTATTAATTTTGTATCCTGCTACATGGCTGTAGGTTTTTATCAGCTCTAACAGTTTGCTAGTAGAGTCTTTAGGGTCCTTTATGTATAGAGTCATGTCATCTACCCAAATAAAAATCTTAAAAAGATTATTAGGACATGCAAGTCTTGCCAACCCTTCCTCCAGGTTCCCCTCCCTCCAAACTTCCAGGAGTAACCCTCAGGGCCTCTGCCCCAACCATCTTTGGCAAATAGATGTTACTCATTATTCCCCCTTTGGAAAACTTAAATATATCTTCTTATCAGTTGATACTTTCTCCTGTGCCTGTTGGGCATCTGCACATGCCACGGAGAAATATAAACATGCCATTAGTCATATGCTTCAATGTTTTGCCACTCTTGGGATGCCTGATCAAGTAAAAACAGATAATGGCCCCTGCTTTGTAAGTCAAAACTTTACAAGTTTCCTCTAGACGTGGCAAATTACACATTCCACGGGCATTCCATATAACCCTCAAGGCCAAGCTATTGTTGAAAGATATAACCAAACACTTAAATCACAATTACAGAAACAAAAGGGGGAATCACTACCCCACCATGATCAGCTAAAAAAAAAAAAAGCATTATTCACCTTAAATATTGTAAATTTTTCTAGAAATGAAAAAATGTCTCCATTTCAAAAACATTTGTCATCCTCTATCACATACAGCTTGATCAAGATCAAATGGAGAGACCCATTAACTGGGGCCTGGAGAGGACCAGACCCACTCCTGACAGTAGGGAGAGGGTTTAGATGTGTCTTCCCTCAAGATTAAAAAGAAGACCCATTTGGATACCAGCGAGGGACCTAAAATATTTACCCCAACAAGGGGACACTGATAATCACCCCTCCAGGGAGTGTCCCATCCCTGAGGACTGTTCCTAAAATGGTCTTCACCCTGCTAAACCAAACAATTCCCTCCCTTGCGGAGGATTGCTGGCTTTGCCTCCAATCTGGGCCTCCCCAGCTGCTTGCAGTAATCACCAATAATACAACTACAGTTGCCCATATGACCCTACCCATTGGGTTGGGAATAACCACAGGCATGGCCACTGGGACTGCCAGGATGGGTATGGCAGTCCATCCCCACAGAAAGCTCTCTTTCCAGTTGACCAGTGACATAAAAGCTGTGTCCAACACTATCCTTGATCTCCAACAACAGCTAGATTCCCTGACTGAGGTTGTCCTACAAAACAAGAGGGGACTAGACCTATTAACGGCCAAAAAGGGAGGCATATGCTTGTTTTTACAGGAAAAATGCTGTTTCTACACCAATAGATCAGGAATCATTCAGGACAAGATCGAAAGGCTTCAAGAGGACCTGGAGAGGAGATGGCAGGACCTTGAAGACAATCCACTGTGGATGGGCTTACATGGCTTCTTTCCCTACCTTCTCCCCCTACTTGGGCCCCTCCTTATCCTTATCCTTATCCTCACTGTCAGGCCTTGTGTAATTAACAAAATTACACAATTCATTCACCAGAAGCTACAGGCAATAAAACTCCATCAGGTTGAGAGAAATTACCACAGGCTGACAACTCAGAAATTAAGTTCCTCATATGACCCACTGCCACCTCCTCTGCCCTCCATGTGACCAATGATGGGTAAGATCTCAGACTGACTGAGACAACCTAAGACAGGACATGGAGTGGGTTCTCAGCAAGCTAAACACATGGTACCCAGTGATGGGTAAGATCCCCAGAGGGGCACAACCTAAGAC
Source organism: Jaculus jaculus (assembly GCF_020740685.1). Taxonomy (NCBI): domain Eukaryota; kingdom Metazoa; phylum Chordata; class Mammalia; order Rodentia; family Dipodidae; genus Jaculus; species Jaculus jaculus. Next base: position 189,902,439 of record NC_059104.1, read on the forward strand.
AGGGGCCATGGTGACTAATGCTCTTACAAAAACAAAAGGGGGAGATGTTGGGCCTTAAGAGGCCCAGACATGAGGCCTAGTGGAACTTCCTGAGCCTAGCTAAAGTTTGGTGAGCTGCCTTAGGCCAGCTATGACTCAGCAGGGGGCCAAATGGCCTCTGGCCTGATACTTCTGCACAGGAAGTTTGAGTTAGAACCAATCATCTCAGAGGTTGCGGTATGCTGTTGGCCCTTACATCTCACCCCATCCTAAAATCCCTGCCTTCATTCTCAACATTATATAAATACCTGATGGTAACAATAAAGTGAGTTCCTGCTTTGACGAGACTCCCGGCTCGGTGGTTTTGTTCCTGGCTGTCAACACCCACCCACCTCCTCAACCCCTGGGGAGGAACCAGCGGGCCTGGTTCTGCCCCAGCAGTACCTGCCGGGGGAGCACGGCAATACTAATAACTGGTTAAAGCACTGAGAATAAGTGACTGTTGTGTTCCCAGTACTGAATGGAACAGATAAGGCTCAGGGAACATCATGGAAGAGGGGATGGAAAATGGGTACAAGCCAGAGGATAAAAAGGAGTGCTGTGTTACAGTCTTCCAGATGTGACATGGCCATCGCACTCATGAACTTCAATCAGCTATGACTAAGCGCATAAGCCCTACACAAGACTGAGCCTCTCAACCTCCATTGTTGATGGGGAAAGAGCTCATGAGACCCTACCCATTCTTGAGGAACTGTTGGCAATCCGTGGTTGTTTGGGAGAGAAAATCACTTTCTTCAGGAGCAGAGCCAGTGGAAAGTTACTCATGCTCCAGTAAATAATCCCTGACCCTTGTTCATGCAAGCAGCCCTAATTAAACCCAGTGCATCAATAAATAAATAGGAGATGTGGTTGGTGAGAATAAAGGGGAATATACTAAATACACATATGAAATTGTCAAAAAAATCAATTTAAAAAGAAAAAAATCCTTAAAGATAACACATTTGCCTATAATATGAACAGGCAAAGAGTTCATGAAAAGGCCTCTGGAGATATTTGTCCCTCACATAGGAGCATTGTGGCCTTGTGTTCTACTAATGACTACCAAGGAAGCGTGTTTATTTGGTTCTTACCCATAGAAATGTAAACTCTAGGGACTGAAGAGATGGTTTAGCAATTAAGGTACATGCCTGTGAAACCTAAGGACCCAGGTTCAATTCTCTAGGTCCCACATAAGCCAGATGCACATTGTGGCAGCGCATGCATCTGGAGTTCATTTGCAGTGGCCAGAGGCCCTGGCATGCCCATTCATTCTCATTCTCTCTCTCCCTCTCTGTTTCTCTCCCTTTCCCTCTCTCTCATAAATGAATAAATAAGATAAAAATATCTTTAAAAAAGAACTATAAACTCTAGAAATGTTTGGACTAGTCTGAGTTTAACAATCTCAACATTGATTTCAAAATAAACAGTACACTGAAAAAATATTAACAGCTGACAAACTTACTAGGTGTTTGGACACCATGTAAGCCTCAAAACTGCTCCAATTGCTCTGGTTGTGCTGTTCACTCACTCTAAATTGTCAGTCCACATGAGAAGTGGAATGAAAAACAGCCAACCCTCTCATAGTCATGTTAATTATATAAGTAAATAAGTTGTGTGTGTACAGCTTTCAGGGCTATTTGGAAGCAGTGATTATTCATCCACAGATACCTCAAGCACACCAATTAAACTCAGGGTCCACTATGAGGTCCTTTCACAGTACATCTCTGTGGATCAAATGAATTGTGAGTGTGCACAAAACAGATTAAAAACAGCTACAAAAATCACACTATCCAGTGCTTGATTTTCTGAAACAAATATATTGCACCTCTTTTTCAATTGCCGTATATTCACTGTACATGTGTCTCTTACACATACAGCGTAGCGTGTCCTTAGTCATATTCACCCCGTCTACATCCTGCCTTCTCCCCTGCTACCCCCCATGCATCTTGATGGCTTTTCTAGCATGACTCACACACAAAACTCAGGCTCCCTGACTGCATGCCCAAGGCTCTCCTCAATACAACTTTCTGTCCATTCTGCATCCTATTTGTACTCCCTTGGTTTATAAACACTACACAGAAGTTTGGCTGTATGTGAGGACTTCCTCCGGATGTAAGGTAACACCATGACAGAGCCGGAAGCCTATGCCAGGCAGAGAACAACGCTCTGATATCATAAGCTCAACATGAAGATTGTTGTGAAACTCCAGAGGCTGGTGATTTTGTCATTACACAGTGAAGGTGCTTCCTGACACCAGAAACCCCAAGACAAAAGGGGTAATGATTCATTTTAAAACAAGTAAACATTGTAGTCCTCACATAAAAATGGACCTCTGAATCATTTTTATATCTGATATGAGAGATGTCTTAACCTTTGTATAGATAGTTGCTAGCAACTTTATAATAAAATTCTGCAAATCTTGTTGAACTCTTTCAAACTGTGTTTTCTATAATGCCTTGATTACTAGATAAAAATTTCACTTCTAGTATAGTGGGAGAGTAAAGACTAAGGCATCAAGATCATAAGGAAGCAGCTTCATGGGTTGGAGAGATGGTTTAGTGGTTAAGTGCTTACCTGTGAAGCCCAAGGACACTGGTTTGAGGCTTGCAGGACCCACGAAAGCCAGATGCACAAGGTGGAGCATGCATCTGGAGTTTGTTTGCAGTGGTTATAGAAGCCCTGTTGTGCCCATTCTCCCTCCCCCTCCCTCCCTCTCTCTCTCTCTCTCTCTCTCTCTCTCTCTCTCTCTTTCTCTCTGCTTCTTTCTCTCTGTCTGTCTAAAACCAATAAGTAAATAAATAAAAATAAACCAAAAAAAAAAAAAAAGCAGCTTCATTAGCTGGCTAAGACCTTTGGAGTAACCTCCCAAAGAACCAGAACCACAATCCAAGGTTTTACACTTTTTTTTTTTTTTTTTTGAGGTAGGGTCTTACTCTAGCTCAGGCTGTCCTGGAATTCACTATGTATTCTCAGGGTGGTCTCAAACTCATGGTGATCCTCCTATCTCTGCCTCCCAAGTGTTGGGATTAAAGGCGTGTGCCACCACACCCGGCTTTTCACACTTTGTATTGTAAAGAATTACAGAGAGTAATGTTGATTATATTTGGCAATACATGATAGGTCACTTCTGTCTCTAGGAGAACAGGGTTACAAGGAAGTGGGAAGTTAGGTTCCAGGATGCCAACTAGCCTGATGCAGATGTTTTTTGTTTTCCTTTCTCACATTTCTCCTGAGCTGCTGGGCTTCAGGGGCGCTTACATGTGTACAGACATGTAGCTATCTTCTCTGTTCCTTTCCACGCTATCATCATCTTGCATGTGGGACAACTCAAAGCACACTGGTGTCAGAACCTGAAGAGCCACAGAGAGACATGATGTGCAGGCAGGCACTGGTTGTACCTGTGGTTTTGTGTGTTTGTTTTCAGTTTCAAAGAGACATTTGTCAGAAGCAAATAAAAAATTTATTACATTCTTCTTTAAAACTTTATGTTGACATTTTACATATGTATAGAATATATTTTGATCATATTCCCCTCCTTTCCCTTCTTGTCTCTACACTCCCTTAGCCTTCCAAGGAATCCTTGCCTCCTCTAACCAACCTCTCTACTATTATTATCTTTCTTCATTTTATTTTTGCCTTCCTTCATCATCCATGATGACATAGTGAGAGTCCCAATATAGAGATAATAACAGCTACTAGGCTGTCATGAATGAAATGGCCACCACATGTAAATAGTGCAACATTCCAAAGTGCTCCTCCCCATCTTTTGGCTCTTACATTCTTTCTGCCACCTCTCCCCCAATGTTCCCTGAGCCTTGGCAGGTGTGGTAGAGATGTCCCAATTAATGCTGAATATCTCACTGCCACTTACTCTTAGCACTACGATGAGTCTGGGTCTCCCTGGTAGTAACCACCATCTGTGGAAAAAATTACAGCTTTTCTGGTCAAAAGTGATTGCAGCAGTACTATATGAGCATAAACACAAGTATTTAGAGTGTGTTTTGATAGGCACAACACATCCATTTAGCCAGACAACTGTAGTAACATTCCCCCGAGTGCTTATGGCCAGCCACACCCTAGGGGTTTTTTTCCACACCCTAGGTTTTTATAGCTTTTTCAGCAACAAGCTTGAATTCCCTTCTGTGGAGCAGGCCTCAAATCCAATCATACAGCAGTCAGTTACTTCCATAACAGTCATGCCACTCTTGCCCTGGTGAGCTCATCTTGTCTGGCTGGGTGGTTACAAAGCTCACAGGGTTCTCTGCTCGTTAAGACTGTTAATGACTTTTCTCCCCCATCAGCCTTGATAGCACTTTTTAGCATTGTGGAACCTAGCCACTAGGGAAGAGGCTTACAGTTCAGAATCTGCTTGATTTCTGTCTCTAGCATGTGGTCTCTTCACAAATAGGGTCTTACAATCGAGTTCTGGTGGAAAACCTAGAGCACTGGAAAGCCTATGTTTAGGGTGGCCTCATCAACTTCCCTGACCAAAAACCCCTTTGGAAGGTTTCCCAACCTGGACCCTGGGATTTTCCTACAACAACCTAGGGTTTAAATTTTAAATTATTTTTAGTTCTCTAACAAAGAAATGTTTCCATGTGGTTTATTCATATTAACTTTTGTTTTGGTTAATAACCCCCATCAACCCTTCCTCTCTTCCATCCCTATCCCATAACCATCACAATCTTTCTACCACCAGTATTCTGTCCCTCTGCATCTGTATCTGCTGTTCTCTCCCTAAGCCCCACCCCTTCATGGCCACTTTCTGTATTCTTGACCTCTAGAACTGACTCTTAAACAATACTCTAAAAGTTCAATGCTAGGATCTACATATGAGAGAGAACATGCAGCATTTGTCTGTTTGTACCTGGGTTCTCTCACTTATAATAATATTCTCCAGGTCCATCCATTTTTCTTTGCAGCTGAATAAAAATTTATTGTATATATGTACCACATCATTTTAAGTGATTATATTCTTTTATATGTATATTATTGACAACTTCTATTAAATGATTATATTCTTAATGTCACTAGTGGGTATATGAATGTTGTTTTGTGGCCTAACTTCCTGATTTACAAATTTCTTGAACATTAGCCTTATCTTTATTTATGGTAACTTTCATATCCTCCTAGATAGTCAACCTAACATCCTCACTTCTCCATATTCTAGAGGGCCTTTCCTTGACCTGAGTCATTCACTCCATTCTATCCACACAAACCTATATGTTATCATCAGCAGGAACTCCAGAATCTCTGCTTCCAGGCCAACCAGTCCGGTCTTTCTTTTGCTCTCTGTACAGCTGCATTCCTTCCAGCCTCAGTTCCAATAGCTTCCATACTTTCTTCATTTGACCCAGTCTCTTGACCCAACATGTCTCTCTGACCACGACTTCCTCCATTCCATGCTTACCACATTTAGATTCCACAACATGTTGCCATAATCACTACCTTGCACATACTCTCACCACTGCCAGACTAAACCCCATCTGCTTAAATCTCTCATTTAGTCTATGCTTGTTTTTAGGACTCAATAAGGCTGTATGTATAACATCTTTTCATCTCCTGGGGGGGCCAATTTGTATACTTGCTAACAGAGACAGATTTTTAAAGGTGAAAATAAAGGTTTACTAGCCAAAACTGTGATCTTAACTAACAAAAGTTAAGCACAAAATCTTTAACAAGCTGTTGCTTCAAAAAAAATGAAATTTTGGAAGACATTCACCTTTTGTCTCATGCCCTTCTGTGCTTTTTCAAAAAAGCTGAACACATTCCTACATGGCTGCCCTAACAAAGAGAAGGAGAAGCCAGACATGAGGAACCCTGAGCCACAAACAGGGAGGCTTCACTCCATCCTTCATTAGAGGCTTCCCAGCAATGCTCACATTGCTTGGCATTATTGGTTCAGTGGCAATAAACTCCAAAACAACAATCACTTACAGGAAAGAGGACACAGTGGGGTTGGGTTGCATAGAAATTGAGAGACAGGAGGAGAGTAAGGCCAAAGATTGCAAAACATCATATGAGAAAATGACGTAACAGAACCCATTCTCTTATTTGCCAATAGAACCCTGAACAGGAAACCACAGAGCTGTCTGCTATGTTGATAAAATTCACTTCCTTCCATCTCCTCACTGCACTTCTCCTGATCAGACTACTGTCCTCTGTCCTCTGTCAACTGTATCTCCCTTCGACCCAAGCCAGCCTGCCACATCCACCAGGAAGAATGGAGGATAGGTAAGAGTTTGACTTATTTCCAAATTCATAGAATTCCATTGGGGGTGTAGAACAGTCAAGTGACCATGAGGGTCATGGGCAGAAAGACAGGAGACATAAAGCTTCTTCTTGATAATATTGATGCTAGAAGGCTGTGTAGGAAGGTGTTAGAAGCAACTAAGCAAGATTTCTCATTAGAATCCATTCTGATCTACTTACCCCTAATCTACTTAGCCTCCGTTAATGAACACAAATCACAGGCCCTTCTGACCAGGGAAGATGTCCTGTGTTTCAATCAGATCTGAGGCAATCTTATCATGCATCCTCTTTCTCAGCCTGCTTTTAGATGTCAGTCAGTGGTCTTGCCACATAACAGCCCACTCAGCTTCCCCATCCAAATTCAGAGCAAAGGGGATGGCCTAGCTATCTGCAGAACTGAAAGCACACTCTTCCTGCCTCAGATTGTTAGCAGCTGGTCCACTGAGAATCATAGACTGGACACCTAGTGAACAGTTGTCATTGCCAAAGAATACCACAGAAAGTAGAAAAAAATGACTTTCTCCACAAGTGCTCAAACATCAGAAAGAGACACAAGGCTTATGAACCTTGAGAACTTGTGAGACAAACTGTCAAAGCAACAGCTGATCTAAAACAAAGGAAGAAATGACAGAAAAGCCAGACCACTCCAATCCACTTTGAATTTTTCAAAGAATTTGTGGAATATGAGGATAAGATATTAAATAAGGTATAAGAGTAACATAGTGACTGAAAAAGCAATCATCTCTTCATTAAGATACCAATTTAACCAGACATTGTTTTCATTTTTCATTAGCATATATTAAGTATACAGAATGATGGATTTCATTATAACTTTTTCATACATAAGCACAATGTCCTTTGTTCATATTCATACCCTCGTCATCCTCTCTTTTCCCTCCTTCTCCCCACTGAGCTCCACCCTTCCCCAAATCATGCCCATTCTACTTTTAAGCAATCAAGCACCCTTAACTGCTGAGCCATCTCTCCAACCCCACAGTCTACATTCATGTGCATATATTCTTTCATTAACTCTTTTTTTTCTCAAATTTGTATTAACATTTTCCATGATTATAAAAAGTATCCCATGGTAATATCCTCCCTCCCCCCCCCCCACTTTCCCCTTTGAAATTCCATTCTCCATCATATCCCTCCACATCTCAACTATTCTACTTACATATATACAATACCAACCTATTAAGTACCCTCCTCCCTTCCTTTCTCTTCTCTTTATATCTCCTTTTTAACTTACTGGCCTCTGCTACTGAGTTTTTTCCTTCTAACGCAGAAGCCCAATCATCTGCAGCTAGGATCCACATATGAGGGAGAACATATGGCGCTTGGCTTTCTGGGCCTGGGTTACCTCACTTAGTATAATCCTTTCCAGATCCATCCATTTTTCTGCAAATTTCATAACTTCATTTTTCTTTACCGCTGAGTAGAACTCCATTGTATAAATGTGACATATCCTCATTATCCACTCATCATTATTAACTCTTTTATGACAGAGAGAGCAACAGTAAGAGAGAGAGAGAATTGATGTTCCAGGATCTTCAGCCACTGTAATCAAACTCGGGATGCATGTGCCATCTTGTGCGCATGTGAGACCTTGTGCACTAGCATCACCTTTGTGCATCTGGCTCATGTGGTGTCTAGAGAGTAGGTTGTGGGTCCCTAGGCTCCACAGGCAAGTACATTAACTGTGAAGCCATCTCTCCAGCCCTTCACTAGCTCTTTCTATGAGAGGTCGTGTGTGATCTTTGTTTTTCCGGGTCTGGCTTATTTCACTTAACATAATGACCTCCAGTCCCATCTACTTTCCTGCAAATGACATAATTTCATTCTTCTATGGAAAAAACTCCTGCCAGGCGTAGTGGCGCACGCCTTTAATCCCAGCACTCGGGAGGCAGAGGTAGGAGGATCACCGTGAGTTCGAGGCCACCCTGAGACTACATAGTGAATTCCAGGTCAGCCTGGGCTAGAGTGAGTCCCTACCTTGAAAAACCAAAACAAAAGAAAAAAGAAAGAAAAAACTCCTTTGTGTGTGTACATAAGTGTGTTTATATCACATTTGATTACTCCATTCACTCTTATGTGCATCTAGATTGGTTTCATAAAGTGTCTGTTGGAAAGAGAGCTATAGTAAACATAGGTGTGAAAACATCTTCATGATGTGCTAACTTTAATTCCTTAGGATATATACTCAGCAGTATTCTGCCTGGATCATATGGTAGCTTTAATTTTAGATTTTGGAGAAATGTACATGCTGAATACCATACTGGCTGCAATAGCTTACAGCCCCACCAATAAAGGGTTCTTTTCATTTTGTCCTCACTATCACTCGTTTGTTGACTAATAATATATGTGATAGCTGTGGTGCTTTGAATCAACATAAACTAGTATTCTGAATGCTTGGTCCTCAGCTGATGGCAATTTGGTAGGGGGAGCCTAGCTGGATATGTGTTGTTGGGGGTGGGCTTAGGGGTGTTATAGCCAGATCACTCTTACCAGAACTCGCTCACTGTCCTGCTGCTGTTTCCACCTGCTGTGGCAGAGGTGATACCCAGGCTCTGTCCATGTCATGCTTTCCCTGCCATCGCCAAGCTTTCCCTTGAGCCTCTCATCCAAAATAAACCCTTTCCTCACATCAGTTGCTTTGGGTCTGGTGCGCTGGTCCAGCAATGAGAAGGTAACTGCAACAATAGCTACTAAAAGTATTGACTAGAATGTAGAATATTTTCTAGGTCTGTAGAGCCCTAAAGTTTGTTTGTTGATTTTTCTGTTGGGATAATATATCTATTGGTGAGAGTAGGGTATTGAAGTCAACCACCATTATGGTACCTGGATATGTCAATCATTTTATGCCCAGTGATTTGTTTAAAAATTGTATGTACCAACATTCAGTGTATAACTGAATTCTTATATCTTCGTTTTTATTATTGAAAACTTTATTGTATTAACATATTTCATATTGGTCATATTCATATCAGGTTATTCTCTTCTGTTCCCTCTCCTACACTCCTCTTCCACTTAGGACCCTCCCTCTTCAGTGGGGTTACTGGCATTCTCTGTGGGGTCAAGAATGCACCAGTCAGTCTCTGGGAGGGGGGGTGACAATGTCTCAAAATGCACCTTCCTACCCTGTGGTTATTACATTCTTTCTTCCCCTCTTCTGCACTGTTCCCTGGGCCATGAAGGCTGTGTTAGTCTCTTATAGTGTTGAACTCTCAGCAGCTTCTGATTTTCTGCTTTGATGTGCTTTGGGTCTCCTAGGTGTCTTCCACTATCTCCATGGAGGAGGATCTCAGGCTAGCAGTGAAAGTAGCACTCATATTTGGTCTATAATGTTTTCTGGGCCCTGGTGGGTATGATGTAGGTGACTTGTATCCTGCTAGGCAGTTGACTATTTTCATTATACCAATGGGTCTTGAGTCTCCCTGGTATTCACTGCCATCTGTAAAAAGCAGATTGTCTAACAAAGAATGATAGCAGCATGGATCAAAGGAAATAAATATACACATTTAGAATGCTTTGATAAGCATAATCTCTCCTTTTAGCCAAAGAACAGTAGAAGCTTTCCTCTATGGTCTATGACTTTCCAAGCCATACGCTTCTGACTCAATTCTCAGCACCAGGTATGAGTTTGCTCTGGGAATTACAATGCCAAACCACTGTACTGCAACCCCACACTAGACCAAGCCAGAATACCAATCCACTGGCCAGCATTTGTACACTGACCCCCTAGGCCCTCCCTGTTGTGAGCAGACATGAATACCCCAAAGGAATAGATGTGGGTATCACCCTCCATCATCACCAGGCCTTATGTGGTCCTTGGTGAGATACGAAGGCAGCAGCAGGTATTTAGCATTAGCCACCATCCCTTCTCCCAACATCAAATAGTACAGCATTGACTGGAACTCTAACCACTGAGGATTAAGACAGGGCAAAGAGTCTCAAGATTTTGCCTTGGAATTCAGTGTGGGCCAGTCAAACCTAACACTGAGCAGAGCCTTAACAATCACTGTCCCCAGGTGAGTGTCCATTCATGGAACTTCTGGACCTACCCTAATGGCAGGAGGGGAAGAAATATGGCCCCAGTTGATTGGATTTACATCTTGATGAGCATCACCTGTGTCTGAGCACATCACTCTCACCCATGACTTCACCACAGCCATGGGAAGCCTTGGGTGGTGGATTTTGGCCTCCCCTGTACTACAGTGGTCTCAGAGGTCTGAGGGTTCTGGTGAGACCTACCATTGTTTTGTAAAAGGCCACATAATGCCAATTTCACCCCTCTCTCAATACCACAGTACAAAACAGAGCGTAATTATCCGCCTGAGGAAGAAGTGATTTTCACATCAAGCTACTACATAACAGCTGGTTGCTCTGTGGTGACGCCCAGAACTAGAAAGAACACTTCTGTGTCTGACGACATGTTGGTGGCCTGGCCAGGTGTCCTTGTCTAACAGACTGAAGCTGCGGCTGCTGGGGGGGTGGGGACACATTTTTTAGCGACTCTTAATTCATTCTGAATATGTCTATGCAAAGCACAACGGAGAATTTAGGGCAAACTTGATCTTGGTGCACCCTCTAGTGGTAAAGCTGAGACAACAAAGCCAGAACATGTGCCACTTAGTGATGGCACTGCGGAGGTAACCACAGGCTCTGAGCAGATAAGCAAGTGGCTTAGAATTTCTGAATAGACAGGCACACTGTCGCTTCCTTCAATATGCAGATGATGACACATTTAGCCAACAAGCCCGTGAAGTTCCAGGGAGTTCTGGGATCGTGTGGGTATTCATATGCACAAGGCTCAGATTTAACTTTCAGCATCAAAGAAATGGAAGAACAGGGACTTCACCTAATGAACAAAAGGAAACTCAGAGAGAGGACTAAAATAGCAATATTAAGGAAACTGAATGTGCTTCAAGGAGAGAGAACAATTCAATGTTCAATTAGAAAAGAGAAGCAGAAGTAACTTTTTAAATCAAACAGAAATCTTAGTTGTAAAAAAATACACTTGAATTATTTTATTTGCGAGAGAGAAAGAATTGGCATGCCAGGGCCTCAGCCATTGCAATGGAACTACAGGTGCTTGTGCCACCTAGTGGGCATGTGTGACTTTGTGCACGCCTCACTTTTGCGTCTGGCTTACGTGGGATCTACAGAGTTGAACATGGGTCTTTAGGCTTCACAGGCAAGTGCCTTAAACCACCTCTCTTAAACCATCTTCCCAGCCCTGATTTTTTTTTAATAGTGAAAACAGGGCTGGGCAGATGTCTCAGCAGTTAAAGGTGCTTGCTTATGAAGCCAAGTTGTCTGGGATTGATACCCTAGTGCCTACATAAGCCACATGCACAAAGTGGTCTGTGTGCCTGGAGTTTGTTCACAGCTGCTGTAGGCACTGCTGTACCCTGTCTGTCTGTCTTTCCTTCTTTCTTTCTTTCACTCTGTCTCTCAAATAAATATTTTTAAAATAGTGAAACTAAAATCAAAATAGAACACCTTTCTCCAAATATTATTTAAAACCTTTTAAAACATTGTTGTTTATTTTAGAGAGTGAGAGAGATGATGGATAGGCTAGAGCCTCTTGCCTTTGCAAATGATCTTCAGACACATGTGCCACTTTCTGCATCTGGCTTTACATCAGTGGTTGGGAAATTAGACCCAGGCCAGCAGGGTTTGCAAGTAAGCACCTTTAACCACTGAGCCATCTCTCTGGCCCACAGAATTTTCACAACCCTTTATTTGAAAAATTAGGTTTACTGAACTATAAATTTTTTCATTTATTTTAAAAAATCCAATTCCATTGCCAGCATAACAAACTTGGCCCTTTTTATTCAAGAAGAAATTTTCTTGATTGGATTTCCAATTTAAGTGTAAGTTGAACTACAATTTCTAGCTGAATTCTCAAAGCATTGTTAAATGGAAGAATCAATCTTAAATGAAATAGTAATCAGCAATCTTGAAGAGAACTTATTTTCTAATACACTGATGGGAAATTAAAAACAATGAAAAGGAATAAAGAAAATTTGTGAAAAGTTTGGGGTGGCATTATAGAATAATTTGGGTTATTGGGATTCAAGAAAAATAGGAAATGCCAAATAAACAGAAAGCCCATTTAAACAGAAAATTTCTCAAATTTAAACATGGATTCAGTATCCAAGTACATTAAAGTCAAACACCAGTCATAGTCAACTTAACAAAGTAGTTCTAAGACATGCAGGGTTTTTTTTTTATTTTCATATTTTTATTGGTGCTGAGGAACAGTACACAAACGTTTCAATTGTACACAAGTCTTAACACATGTACCAAAAATCTAAAGACCATGTATTGTTTCTTTAGAAATTATTCCAGTGACACCCAGCTTCAATCTTAGAAACATTTTTCCTTATTAGGCTCTCGTGTACAAACATCTTCAAATGCTCACAATCTCTACTCAACTCCCACTGGTTCACAATTTTAGTGTCATATACACTGCAAATGCAAAATTTTCATCTTTCACAGTATGTTATCAAAATTATTAAGAACACTGGACTACCATGACTAGAGATGTCACAGAGGCACACAGTGCTGACAACAGGGCAGTGACCAAGAAAGTTTTTTGTTTTTTGTTTTCCTTAGGAAATGGCTCTACTAAAAACACAGACTAGCCGGGCGTGGTGGCGCACGCCTTTAATCCCAGCACTTGGGAGGCAGAGGTAGGAGGATCGCCGTGAGTTCAAGGTCACCCTGAGACTACAGAGTTAATTCCAGGTCAGCCTGGACCAGAGTGAGACCCTACCTCGAAAAACCAAAAAAAAAAAAAAAAAAAAAAACAGAGTAGGAGTAATTGAAAATATGACATATTAAATGTACAAATGTGACTCCATCATCAGGGAATGTGGGTCATGCATTGTGGGGTTAGCCATCAGTTATGAGGAAGAGGCAATGTCTCTGTGTATAATGTCCCAACATGTGGCTCTAACAATAATTCCTCCCCCTCTTTCACAAATTTTCCTGAGCCATATTGGGTTCGTTTTAGGTCTATTTCAGTGATGAGGTCTTGGGAGCCTCTGTGTCTCTGGATAACTGGTTTGGTAGGAGTTGAATGTTCTCTGTGTCTCTCTCCTTCACCCTTGTGCTGGTACCAGGTTCACCAAGAAAGCAGCACTCTTACTCATTTCCCCAGTAACTCTTGGTTTCAACTGGGGCCTTGTAGAGGTGCGATGGGCTGTTTCTTTCTTCAGGATCTGTGTCCATCTGCAAAAGAGAATCAAATTCTCCAATGGAGAGTGAAGTCAGCACCAGATAAATGGAATAACCATTATTATCTTAGAGAGAATTTAATAGGTATAGGCCCTCTTGTAGCCCATGATTGGTGGGAGCTTGATAATGGAGAGTGGGCTTGTGTTTTGGATATGGTTCTAACTTGTTTCCCAGCTCTAACTATGGGTTCCATTCCACTGAGTAGATCAGTTAGCCAAATCAAGAGCAGTTGGTTACCCAACATGGGTGTATGCCACTATTGCACTTATATAAGCAACACGTCAGGTTGTTTGGTGCTGAGTAGCTTAGACCATGAGTTAGTTGGACAGATGTTGATTATTTTCCCCCAGTCACTCATGTAGCACCTTCTAGCACTAGATGAGCTCTTTGGGGACTAACTCTCTTCCAGATTCCAGCCAGGTCACTCCATGTTCTGTATCAACAGCATATGGTGTCTTCAGCAGCAGGGTCTTACTACTAACCTTTGGTGGGACATCAAGCACTGACAGAAATCTGCCTTCTTTTGGGAAACCTTGTAGGTCTCTCTGATCAACAGCTCATTGTGGATGTTAACCATATACTGGTACTGGGAGTTTCAGGAAAAGAAGGAAGAAAAAGATAGGTAATATAAAAGAGATAGAGAGAAGAGGGAGAGAAAGAGAGAGAGAGAGAGAGAAACAGGAGATTAAGGTTAGTCTTCATCATACCGTCTCCAGGGCCCTGTGATTCAAGTATTCCCTCACAGGACCTGATGAAGGTTCAAACATTTAGTCTGTCTTACAGGATATAAAATTTTATGGTACTATTGCCATTTGGGTCCAGTTTGGTGTCCCCCACCCCAATCCTTACCCTCCCTTCCCATCCCACCCTCCCTATTGCCTGTCCTCAAGATGCTTATTAGGTATGTCAGCATCTCAGGCAGATTCAGGTTAGGAGCCACAGAGGAGTGAGACCATGTGATGATTATCTTTTTGTGATTGGGTGAGTTCACTGAGAATGATCTGTTCCAGGGTTGACCATTTTTCTTCAAATTTTATTGTGTCATTTTTCCTTACTGCTTTGTAGAATTCCATAATATAGATATACCACATCTTGGTTATCCATTTCTCTAATGATGGACATCTTGGTTAATTCCAGCTCTTAGCTATTATGAATTGAGCAGCTATAAACTTAGTTGAGCAAATCTCTCTGAACTGAGGCATGGAGCTTTCAGGATAAATGCCCAGTAAGGCAATAACTGGGTCTGTTGCTAACTCTATAGTCAACCTTTTTAAGAGTCTCTATATTGCTTTCCATCGTGGTTGTACCATCCTACATTCCCACCAACAGTGGATGAGGGTTCCTATTTCTCCACATCCTGGCCAGCATTTGTTTTCATTTGATTTTCTTATGTTTGCTATTCTTACTGGGGTAAGGTGGAATCTCATAGTGGTTTTAATTTACATTTCCCTCATGATTTGGAATGATGAACATTTTCTTAAATGTATTTTTGCCATTTATATTTCTTCCTCTGAGAACTCTCTGTCCAGCTCTTTGTACCATTTTATGAATGAGTTGTTTGACTTTTTATTCTTTAGGTTTTTGAGTTCCTTGTAGATTCTAGAAATTAGGCCTTTATATAGTCAGCAAAAAATTTTCTTCCATTATGTGAGTAATCTATTGGCTCTGCTTAAGGTATGTTTGTCTTTGAAGAAACTTTTCAGCTTTGTGAGATCCCAATGATTGAGTAATTATTTAAGTTCCTGAGATACTAGGGTTTTATTCTGGAAGTCTTTTCCATTTCCAATATGATGGAAAGTTCCTCCTACTTTTTCTTCCAGTACTAGCCAAGTTTCAGATCTTATATTGGGGTCTTTGATGGATTTGGACTTGATTTTTGTGCATGGAATGAACTGAGTTTCATTTTCCTGAATATGGTTATCCAATTTGTCCATTACCATTTGCTGAAGATGTTGTCTTTTTTCCAGCCTACAATGTTAGGGCCTTTGTCAAATATCAGGTAGCTGTATTTACTTGTCCCAAAGTCCAGGTCCTCAATTCTGTTCCATTGGTTTATAATCCTGCCTTTATGCCAGTATCATGCTGTTTTTATTGTATGGCTTTGTAATATAGCTTTAGATCAGGTATGGTGATGCCTCCAGAGGTGTTGCTTTGGCTGAGGATATGCTTGGATATATGAGGCATTCTGCCATTCCATCTGAATTTTCAGATCTTTTTTTCTATCTCTGTGCAAAAAGATGTTGGGATTTTTATTGGTATTGCATTAAATCTGTACGTTGCCTTTGGTAAAATTGCCATTTTCACACCGTTAATTCTGCCTCTCCAGGAGCATGAGAGGTTTTTCCATTTTCTCAAGTCCTCCTCAATTTCATTTTTGAGTGTTTTTATGTTTTCATTGTATAGATCTTTCACATCCTTGGTTAATATTATTCTGAGGTAATTTTTTTGTTGCCATTGAAAATGGATCAATGTTGCTTATTTCTTTTTCTGTATCTTTGTCTTTTTATATAGAAAGGCTACTGATTTTTGTGCATTGATTTTTTTATCCTGCTACTTTGCTAAAGGAATTAATCACCTTTAAGGGTTTTGAGATGGTGGTTCCTGGGTCTCTTATGTATAGAATCATGTCATCTGCAAATAGGGCTAACTTTACTTCTTCCTTTCCAATTTTTATCCCTTTTACTTCTTTCTCTTGTTTTACTGCTTGAGCTAGAGCTTCCAGTACTATGTTGAAGAGCAGAGGTGAGAGTGTACACCCCTGTCTTGTTCCTGATCTCAATAGGAATTCCTCCAGTCTTTCCCCATTAAGTATTATTTGGACTTTAGGAGCTTTATATATAGCCTTTATTATGTTGAGATATGAACCATCCATGCCTATTCTCTCCAATGTTTTGATCATGAAGTGATATTGTATTTTGTCAAAGGCCTTTTCTGCATCTATTGAAATTATCATGTGGTTTTACTGTTTAAGCTTATGTATGTAGTGTATTACATTGACAGGTTTCCATATGTTGAACCATTCCTGTGTTCCTGGAATTAAGCTATTTGATCAAGGTGGATAATGCTTTTGATGTGTTGTTGAATTTGGTTTGTGAGGCTTTTGTTCAGGATCTTTGCATCTAAGTTCATCAGGGAAGTAGGCTTATAGTTTTCTTTTCTTGTGGCATATCTGCCTGGTTTTTGTTTTTTGATTTTTTTTTGTTTATTTTATTTATTTATTTGGGAGCTATAGACAGAGAGAGAGGAGGGGAGACAGAGAGAGAAGTGGGGTAGAGAATGGGCACACCAGGGCTTCCAGCCACTGCAAATGAACTCCAGATGCATGCGCCCCCTTGTGCATCTGGCTAACGTGGGTCCTGGGGAATCAAGCCTCAAACCAGGGTCCTTCAGCTTCACAGGCAAGTGCTTAACTGCTAAGCCATCTCTCCAGCCTCTGCCTGGTTTTTGTATTAAGGTGATATTAACTGCATAGAAGGAGTTTCAGATCTTTCCCTAGTCTCTGATTGTGTGGCACAGTTTGAGAAAAAATTGGTTTCAGTTCTTCCATAAAGGTTTGATAGAATTCAGCTGAGAAGCCATCTTTTCATTTGGGAGAGATTTTTAATTACCTGTTCAATCTCAATGGGTGTGCTAGGTTTATTTAGGAGATTAATCTGTTCTGAGTTTAGCTTTGGCAGGTGGTATGTGTCCAGGAATTTATCCATTTCTTCCATATTATCCAGTTTTGTGGGAAGAGGTTTTTGAAATAAGTCCTGATGATTCTTCCAATTTCACTTGTCTGTTGTGATCTCTCCTTTTTCATTTCTAATTTTGTTAATTTGAAGCATCTCTCTCTCTCTCTCTCTCTCTCTTTTTTTTTTTTTTTTTTTTTTGCTTGATCAAATTGGCCAGGGGTTTATCAATCTTGTTTATTTTTTTTTTCAACAAACCAGCTCTTTGTTTCATCAGTATTATTAATTTTCTTAGTTTTCAATTCATTAATTTCTGCTCTGATCCTAATTATATCTTTCTGTCTGGAGCTTTTTGCTTTGGATTCTTCTTGCTTTTCCAGTGCCTTTAGGTGTATGGTTAGGTTATTGATTTGGGACCTCTCTGTCTTTGTTGTGAAGGCATTTAGTGCTATGAATTTTCCTCTAACGACACCTTCATTGTATCCCATAAGTTTTGGTATGATGTGTTCTCATTGTCATTCATTTCTAGAAATTTCACAATTTCATTTTTTTATTTCATCCACTACCCACTTATTGTTTAAAAATGTGTTGTTTAGCTTCCAGGTGTTGATGGGATTCCTGGTGCATATTTTGTTGTTAATTTCTAGTAATACACCAGCATTGTAATCTGATATCATGCAGGAAATTATGTCAATATTCCTAAATATATGGAGGCAAGCTTTATGACCCAGTATATGATCTATTTTAGAGAAGGTTCCATGGGCTGCTGAGAAGAATAGGTAGTCTGTGGATTTGGGGTAGAATGTTCTGTACATATCCATTAGGTCTACTTGATCTATGGTTTTATTGAGCTCTCTCACTTCCCTGTTAATTTTCTGTTTGGATGATCAATCTATTGCTGATAGTGAAGTATTGAAGTCCCCAACTATAATGGTGTTTATTTCTGTTTTGTTGTCAAATAGGTTTGGTTTTATGTAGTGGCCCTGTGTTTGGTGAGTAGAGATTGATGGTTGTGATATCCTCTTGATGGATTGTTCCCTCAATAAGTAGGAAGTGGTCTTCTTTGTCTTTTTTGGTTACTTTTGGTTTGAAGTCTATTTTATCCAATATTAATATAGCTATGCCTGCTTGTTTCTTATTTCTGTTTCCTTAGAATATCATTTCTACCCTTTCACCCTGAGGAGGAGTCTGTCTTTAGTGCTGAGGTGGGTTTCTTGAAGACAGCAGATTGAGGGGTCTAATTTTCTGATCAACCCTGTTAGCTTGTGTCTATTGATGGGTGAATTAAGGTCATTAATATTTAAGTTAATAACTGTGAGGTTTAATTTGATCCCTGCCATATTGTGTTGGTTTATGTGGTTTGGCATTTTCATGGACTTTGAAGTTTTATGTGCCTTCTCTGAGTTTGGTTACTGTGATATGCTTCTTGTAGGCACTTGAGGTGGATTATTTGATTCTTCTGTGTGGAGAATTTCCTGAAATGCTCTCTGTAGGTTTGGCTTTGTGTGCATATAGTTGTAAAGCTGAGTTTTGTCATGGAAAGTTTTCTTTCACCATCTATTATGAGGGATACTTTTGCTGGGTAGAGTAGTTTGGGTTGGAAGCCATAGGTTCTTAGACTTTGCAGTTTCCATTCCAGGCCCTTCTGGCTTTCAGAGTTTCCATTGAGAAGTCTGAAGTAATTCTGATGGGGTTACCTTTATATGTAATGTGTTGTTTCTCCCTAGCTGCTTTTAGGACTTTCTCTTTTTGATTGATGTTAAGAGTCTTAATGATAACATGTCTTGGAGAATTTCTCCTTTGTTCCAGTCTATTTGGAGTTCTGGTAGCTTCTTGTAACTTGGTGGGACTTTCTTTGGAGAGAGTGGGGAACTTTTCTTCTATAATATTGTTGAATAAGTTCTCCATGCCTTTGGTCTGGATTTCTTTCCCTTCTTGTATTCCCATGATCTGAATGTTGGGACATTTAAGGGTATCCCTTGGGACCCTGTAGAAGGGGTAGATGGGACTGCCAGATCCTGTGACAAGGTAGGACAGGGATATGGGACTGTGTGGGCCAGGTGACATGGGGGGTGTGGAGGTCCCCTGTGGTGGGAGAGCTTAGGGAAGGGGGAACCCTAGCCTGCTGGCCTGTGTTCATGCACAGAGGGGCAGTGGCATGTGGAGGTCCTTGGTAGTGGTGGGGGGCGAATGCCAGAGTGCTGACCTGGATCCACATACAGAGGTGGAGGGTGGCAACAAGTGGCAAGGTGTTCGCACATGGAGGTCCCCTAAAGGAACGCTAGCTTGCTGGCCTGGATCCACACACGGAGGTGGGTAGGGGAGTGGGATGGCATTTGCAAGCATGTTTGAACATGGAACCATGCATGGAGCTGCACTGGTCTGCTGACTGGGTCCTCTTGCCTGTGCTTAGTGCAGGAGGAGCCTGTGGCTGGGACTATGGCTAGGACGGCTGCTTGAGGGAACTGGGGTTCTAGTGGGCTACCCGAGAGCATAGGAATCAGCGGATTCCCTGCTTTGCTCCTCTGCGCCCTCTCACTGGAGGTGTATTAGAGTCTGCTCACCCCTAGAAGAACCAATGAACCCTAAATGTCTTGCCCTTCCTTCCCCTGGAGGTGCGGTGCAGTTAGGCAGATGCCATCTTGACAGGAAGTCCTGTGTCTATTCTTTTTCTAATATTGTATTTACTTATTTGCAAGCAGAGAGAGAGAGAATAGGTACAGCAGGGCCTCTAGCTACTGCAAATAACTCCAGATATATGGGCCACTTTGTGCCTCTGGCTTTGCAAGAGTACTGGGGAATCAAACCCAGGTCATTAGGCCTTGCAGACAAGTGCCTTAACTGCTGAGCTATCTCTCCAGCCTTGTGTGTCTGTTCTTAAACCCTTCACCTGAGAAGATTTTTAGCCTAAGACAGTAGTGTTGGATGGGGATGCTAGAGTCACAGTTCAGTCCTGTGTCAGTAGAGGGTCTGGGAAGAAAAAGAGTGGAGCTCTGGCTTGAGAGTAAGCTGAAATGGGTTTATATCCAGATTCCAGGACTCCAGGCATTTTAAGTTATTCAACCTCTATAAGCCAGTGTTACCCCCCTGAAACACACCAAAAGTAATCCCCAAACAGGAGAGTGATCTCCAGACTACTTACACCATACACAGTATAAAATTCTGATAATGAAAGTCATCATTTTGTACAGCTTATATGCTGGTAAAAAAGGTCTTTAAAAACAATGAGTTTTTTCCAGCAGGCCTCAAATCTATTTTGTTTCCCTCACAGCACCAGCAGAGGACTTCTGCATATAGACCCAAATATCTCAGCTTCTGGGACAGAAGTCACCCCTGCAAATGCAATGGATGGGACTGTTCCTGGGAGTTTTAACAACAGGATACTGATCCCAAACTTGATGATCATCATCTCTGGGCTGTTTGGACTAGCAGGAAACACCACTGTGTTCTGGCTCTTGGGCTTCTGCTTGCACAGGACTGCCTTCTCTGTCTACATCCTCAACCTGGCAGGAGCTGACATCTTCTTCCTCTGCTGTCACATTATAGATTCAACGCTGGTCCTCGTCAAGTTTTCCTATCCCAATATTATCTTCCTCCCCTGCTTTAACACTGTCATGATGGTTCCCTACATCGCAGGCCTAAGCATGCTCAGCGCCATCAGCACCGAGCGCTGCCTGTCGGTCCTGTGCCCCATCTGGTACCGCTGCCACCGCCCAAAACACACATCAGCTGTCATGTGTGCTGTGCTCTGGACCATGTCCCTGCTGTTCAGTATTCTGAACAGATATTACTGTGGCTTCTTGGACACCAAATACAAAGGTAACTCATGTCTGGCATCTAACTTTTCTACTGCAGCATGCCTGATGTTTTTATTTGTGGTTCTCTTTGTGTCCAGCATGGCCCTGCTGGCCAGGTTATTCTATGGCAAGGGACGGATGAAGTTGACCAGACTGTACGTGACCATCCTGCTCACAGTGCTGGTCTTTCTCCTCTGTGGCCTGCCCTTTGGCATCCACTGGTTCCTGCTCATCTGGCTTGAGATTGACTATGACGCACTGGCTTATGGCATTTACCTGGGGTCACTCGTCCTGTCCTCTGTCAACAGCTGTGCCAACCCCATCATTTACTTCTTCGTTGGCTCCTTCAGGCAGCAGCTGAAGACGCAGACACTCAAGCTGCTCCTCCAGAGGGCCCTGCAGGACACTGCTGAGGGTGATGAGCCTGGAAGCAGCCTTCCTCAGACCCTGGAGATGTCAGTCAGTAAAATAGATCAGTGATGAGCATGGGGTATTGGATGTGGCTTTGGTGGGGGGTGCACGGCCCTGCCACACAACAGTTGTCTGCTCTTCTCTTATCCTTGAGCCCTGGAAATACCTCAGTGATTTCTCAAAGTCTGCAACAGATTGTATTAACCTGGCTGTTCTAATTTTCCTAAGTAAAACCTTCAGACTGAAAGTTCACTGTCTCTATCATCCTTGACATTGGTAATGCACATCCCATGCTACATGCATGCATGTATCCCATGCATCCCATGCATGTGTTCTTCTTGTTAAATGTTGTTTCTTTGCAACTTTTGTTGCAATGGGGGGAACACTCTTATTTGTGATTTTTTAAAATTTTATTTTCTATATAATGTAAAGGGCCATACTCTTCCATCCCCCCCACCCTGGCCTCCACTGACCTAGTGGCCCTTCTCTGTGGTGTCATGGTATCCACTGTGGGGCATGAAGTCCTCAGTTAGTGCCTGTGGAGTACAGGGGGTCATGTTTCAGGGTATTCCTACCCACTCTGTGGCTCTTACAATCTTTCCACCACCTCTTCTGCAATGTTCCCTGAGCCATAACAGGCCTGTTGGCAGTCTGATTTAGTGTTGAGTTCTCTATACCCTCTGGTTTCTGCTTTCCTAGGTTTTGATTGATCACTGGGCCTGTCATCATTACTCTAGAGCTGGTTGTCAGGCTAGCAGTAAGAACAATATTCACGTCACCTCTTCCTCTGCTATTTCTCCTATTTGTTCTATACATGAAAGTAAAGAAAAATAAGATGTTCCATCATGTCCTATGAAACATCCACATGGGACAACAGCCTCAACAATTGTTTTACACTCATGAAATCACAATACTCATTATGCTGAATCTGATAGCAGCCTCAGTCTACACTCTGACTTGAAACCAATGCACAATTCACAAACATGTTTTCCAAGGAGAGTTCCTGTAGGCATGGAGGCCAGATGGACATTGAACCACTATCTACTTCTATGACCCTGTAATCCAATAAAGGAATCCCTTGTCTCCAGCCAACTCACCCCAGCAACCAGAAATCTTGAGGTACCGAGGGATGTAGAAACTACTGAGTTCTAGATTAGGAAGAGTGCGCAAGCTTGCGTCAGCCAAACTGTATTCTCAAGTTGATTACATGACCACCTTGGATCATATGACCCACCATGGAAATTCAGAATGTGGGGGTAAGTGTTTCACTGGTCTGACCTCATGCCAGAAGTCTGGAGTCTGTTTTCAGAATGAAACTGTAGGGTTTACTTTACCACACTCATGGTCTGAATATAAATTTCATCATAACTAAGAAGAACCAGAAATTCATCCTCAATACCACAACTATAATCAAACAAGCAGACTCTGGGTTTTCGTCGTTCCAGTCCGCTGTGGTCGCGGGGAGTCTGCGCCTGCGGTGGGCCCGTCCCGGGCGGGGGGGGGGGGGGGGGGGGGCGGCGCGCGAGCGGACGCGGGCAGCAGGGCCTCGGCCCTCACATCGGTGGCCTTCGCCCGCCTGCCAGCCGGTGCTCCTGGCTTGCCCCGGCGGGGTCACGTGGCGGAGGCGGGCGCCCGCGATCACTCCGGAGAGAGCAGCGCAACCCGGCTGCGGGATGTGATGGGCGGTGGCCGGCCGAGCGACCTGGCATGTTGACTCTCATGGCCAACTGCTGCAACTTGTTCAGGCGGTGGCGCGAGCCGGTCAGAAAGGTGACACTTGTGATGGTAGGACTTGATAATGCTGGTAAAACAGCCACAGCAAAGGGAATCCAAGGAGAACGCTTTCAGTCTGGGTTCAGCTTGTATTCACTTAATTTGCCAGGCGTGATAACACATGCCTGTAATCCCAGCACTCAGAAAGCTGAGGCAGAGGATCACAAGCCTGAGGCCCACCTCAGCTGCATGGAAGATCTTGTCTCAAAAAGAAAACAAGTATTAAGAATTTGATCCATGGTATTGTGTATATAGCAACCTGAAGATGTAGCTCCTACTGTTGGATTTTCTAAAATTGACCTTAGACAAGGAAAGTTTGACGTTACCATCTTTGACTTGGGAGATGGAAAACGAATCCGGGGAATTTGGAAGAATTACTATGCTGAGTCCTATGGGGTAATATTTGTTGTGGATTCCAGTGATGAAGAAAGGATGGAAGAGACAAAAGAGACAATGTCTGAAGTGCTAAGACATCCTAGGATATCAGGAAAGCCTATATTGGTGCTGGCAAATAAGCAAGACAAAGAAGGAGCTTTGGGAGAAGCTGATGTGATTGAATGTCTGTCTCTTGAAAAGTTGGTCAATGAACACAAGTGCCTATGTCAGATAGAACCTTGTTCAGCAGTCTTGGGATATGGAAAGAAAATTGACAAATCCATCAAAAAAGGCTTTTTTTGGCTACTACATATCATTGCAAAAGACTTTGATGCCTTGAGTGAACACATCCAAAAAGATACTACAGAACAACGCGCTCTTGAGGAGCAGGAGAAACGAGAAAGGGCAGAGCGAGTGCAAAAAATAAGGGAAGAAAGAGAACAAAGACAGCAAGAACAGAATGAATGTGATGGAACCAGCGATCAGGCTGAGTTGGACCCACGAACAGTTATTGCTAATCCTTTCCAGCCAATAGCAGCTGTAATCATTGAGAATGAAAAAAAAACGTGAAAGAGAAAAACAGAAACAAACTGTGGAGAACGATAGTGATAACTGTCTCCTGAGACATGAAGTGGAGCCTGGGCAAGTAGAAACACCGGAACAGGCTGGTGACAGTAACCTCAAAAATGATGAACTTGACATTGTAGACAATTACAAAGAGGTATTAACACAGCAGTTGGAGAATGAAGATGAGACAGATCAGCAATCATCAGAATCAGATAACTTTAAAAAGAAAACTAAGAAACTTTGAGAATGAAAAGGAGTCATCGGGTGGAACCAGTTAACGCAGATGTGTCTGTTCCGAAGAGTCCAACTCCAACCCCTCCCCCTCCTGTTGGCTGGGGAACTCCCAAAGTCACTAGACTTCCAAAACTTGAGCCTCTGGGTGAAACACGGCGTAATGAGTTCGGTGGGAAGCCGCTGCCTCCCCTGGCTGTGCGATAGAGACCTAATGGAGATACTCAAGATGTGATCTCATAAGGTTTTGACTGTCAGCAAGGTGACCTGAGACCTTCTTTCCCAAAACAGAAAAACCCTGAACAGTGACGATGAGGGCAGGATAATCAGTGATTTTAGGGAGGAGATAATAGCTAAGAACCTAGGCTCATAATTTACTTCTCCATGGTTAAACAGGGAACAAAATGATTGGTAGGCGGGAAGAACATTTGGGTCACGTTAACAGAGGCAGTGTTAATTCTTTGGTTTACACATCCCCACTCATGGGCATATTCCTTAACAAAACCCTCCAACAAAATAGAGCCAATGGACTCTGTGTACTTTACTAGTTAAGTCTGTTTTTCTCTCTTTATAAAACATTTTTTTTATAAGATACATATACATAGGAGGGAAACTCCTGAGAATTTTTAACCTAAAATTGTAACTATTTTTATATTCCTCCAGAACTTTTAAGTTTACTGTTTTATTGATTGTGCACTTTTCTACAGATGCTTTATTTAAACTGTCTGGAATATAGAGTTGATTTACTTGACAGACATGAATTGTACAAGCAGGATGTGTTAAATGGCTTGAGGTATGTTTTGTGATAGCATTATTTTTAAAGTATACATCCTATTTTCACCTTATTTTAAAATAATAGCACCTATATAAAATAGCAACTTGTCAGATCATTATTGTACATGTTCTGTTCATTGACAGCAGTATGTGAGAGTGGTTGAATTTTGTCATTATAGTTTACTTTGGTGGTGATTTCAATAAATGAAAGAGACCTGACACAATTTTGTTTTCTCAATACGTTTAAAACAGTAACAATGTGTTCTTTGAGGCATCATTAAAAGTTCTAATTAGCCCATATTCTAAAGATTGGACACTTTCAGAGGTCATGGTGCTTTGTCACTCCTTTGTTCTGTTAGCCACAGTGACTGCTGGGTTACTCTAGTTCCTTCATGCTTTGAAGTTTAAAGCAGAAAGACTAAAAGGGCTATTACAGGTCCAGAGATTTCAATTTTAAAAGTAGCTTGGGTACGAAGGCAGTAAGAACAAAATTAGCATAAATATTTTCATACACAATTCCACAATGGTTTATTAAATTATAGACTTGTTTTGCACCTGAGTGACTTCCATAAATTTCTGTTTATCTGTCAGTTAGAAGA
This sequence comes from Jaculus jaculus, assembly GCF_020740685.1. NCBI lineage: Eukaryota > Metazoa > Chordata > Mammalia > Rodentia > Dipodidae > Jaculus > Jaculus jaculus. The sequence continues at coordinate 189,928,152 of NC_059104.1, forward strand.
ACTTTTAGACTGGAGAGGTAGTCAGCAGCCAAAGGCACTTGCTAGTGACAAACTCAGAGTTTTGGAGTAATGGATTCATAATACTACACTCAGTTGAAAGTATACCTTTAAATCAGGTGAAGACAAAACAAACAGAACAATTTCCCTATTATTCTGTTAAGATTGGCACATTTCATTCCTTCCATTGACAAATGACACATATTGGTTTCTGAAAATAAGAACATCTGTGGCAGGTAAATTAGTTTACATAATTTAAAAAGTTTAGAGCAACATATTTTGTTCTCATTTTTTTTAATGTTTTTTTTTAATTTTTTATTTATTATTTATTTGAGAGTGACAGACACAGAGAGAAAGACAGATAGAGGGAGAGAGAGAGAATGGGCGTGCCAGGGCTTCCAGCCTCTGCAAACGAACTCCAGACGTGTGCGCCCCCTTGTGCATCTGGCTAACGTGGGACCTGGGGAACCGAGCCTCGAACCCAGGGTCTTTAGGCTTCACAGGCAAGTGCTTAAATTCTAAGCCATCTCTCCAGCCCTTGTTCTCATTTTTTAAAACGTGACAGTTTCTTTGAGTTGTATCTGGGACTTACCTAAGCACATTGAGTTAATAGCATTCTACCCTGTACTTAAAGACCATAGCCATAATTTAGTAGTAGGTGATTTAAATGTGAGGAAAGAATCACAAGATAGGATGCAAGTTTTGAACTGGATCCTAGAGGAAAAAAATGCTCATTTTTTTATGGTTTTCTTTTATAACATGTTTATCCATTTTTAAAATTTAAAACTAAACTCATATTTTTGCTACCTTTTAACATTCATCTGGTGTGAGAGTAAGGTGCTTTTGAAATTGTTATTTCCTGCCAATGTTTACTGTAATTACCAGTTCTAATAAGATGGTCTTGAAATTAAATTTATTATAAAATGATGTTTTATATATATAATTAATTTGTTTTCTTAATGCATTCTGAAAGTCCTTTAAAAGTAAATGGATTTTAAAAATACTTATTTTGTTATATTCTGTGTTTTCATGCTTAATCATTGTGAATTATAACATTTTCCCACAATAAAAATAATTTATACCAGTAAAAACAAAAAAAATTAAATAAAAAAATTAAAAAAAAAACAACAAGCAGACTCTGCACCTATTTGATACCTATCTGGGCTTTGAAGAAAGTGCTGTGAAGTACTTTCTGTGTATTTCTATGGAGCGTGTGGAGCAGCAAGATTGTCAGTATACTTGTATAAAAATAGATGTTAGGACTTCCGGTTAAGATGGCGGCGTAGGTACCACGCCAAAGCAGCCTAGGGGGGAAAAAGACCAAAAAAACTCAGCAAAATACACACTTTTACTAAAAAGTGAGGTGTATAGGAAATTGAGGCGGCAGCGGAGAAGTAGAAGAGTTCCAGAGCATCCAGAGCCTGCACAGGCGGGAACAGCGGCTCCGGGGCGGCTCGGCCACCCGCCGCAGCCGCGGAGCGGCAGAAAGCCGCCGGACTCTCGGCTCGAGCCGCAGGACAAGCCAGGTGCGGGATTTTCCCCTCACACCGCGCTCTCCGCAACTCGGGAAACGTGAGGGGAGAGCGGCAGCGAGCAACGGAGGGAAGAGCAGACCGCGAGGTAGAAGCACACGTGGAACAGCGATACAACCAGAGCAGCCGCGGCTCCCTCCTCTCCCCCACCACCTGAACCCAGCTCCAGCGAACACAGCAGCGGCCCGGGACCAGGCCACGCCAACTTGGGCTGACAGCAGGACCCAAGCAGGAGCAGAGTTCGGCAGCAACTTCAGCGGCTCCAGCACCGGTACCAGTGGCCCCAGCAGCAGCGGACCCAGGAGTGGCAGCGACGGCAGATCCCGCAGCAGCGGCTTCGGGGTGAACAGCGGCGGTGCACACGGCAGCGGCAGCTTCAGCAGTGGTGGTGGCTCCGGTGGTGGCAGCTACGACAGCAGCAGAGGCAGCAGCAGCGGCTCAGTTTGCCCCGTAGGAAAAGCAAGTGCCCAGCTCCAGAAATCAGAACAGCAGCCCGATGACCCAGGCAGCAACTTGACTGAGACCACAATCACCCAAGGTACCTGGGATTGCACCAGGGAAGGGTCTCACTTGGTCACAAGCTGACTTGGATACCTCAACAGACCAGAAATCTAAACCTCTTTGTTGATAGAGGATCTGGTCATTATAATAACTACTCTTGCATACATACTCGGGGCTGTTTTTGATTGAATGTGTACAGTGTTTAGTTAAATTTTAGAATCTACCAGTATTTTATTCCACTCAGCCTGCTTGAATACTCCTATAGCAGGGAAACTCAACCCCTAAGAACATCTTTGTAGGTACTCTGAGAGTCTTAAGAGCCACATCTAATACCTTAAGGTCCTACCCTGAAAATATATTACATCAAATCAATTGGTACAGCTAAGAATACACAGCTAGCTAGAAAATCCAAGCATTAAAGTAATCCAAGATGCAAAAATATATACATTATAACACAAGAAACACTAAAAATCAAGACGATATAAATCCACCTAAAAGTATTAATGCATCAGAAATGTCCTCCAGTGAGAAAGAGTTAGAGGAAATGCCTGAGAAAGAGTTCAAAAGAATAATTATAAATATGTTCAAAGAGGTCAAAGAACACATGAAAACAATCAAAGAGGAAATCAAAGGAATCAAAGAAGAGGCAGGACACCAATTTAATGAAATAAAGAAGGCAATACAAGACATAAATAGGGAAATAGAAATAATAAAGAAAAACCAGTCAGAATTACTACCAATGAAGAACACAGTTAATGAAATAAAAAACTCTGTAGAAAATCTCACCAGTAGGATGGATGAGGGAGAGGACAGAATATCTAAGCTAGAAGATCAGGTGGCAGACCTAATGCAGTCCAACAAAGAGAAAGACAAACTTATAGAAAAGTATGAGTGGGAATTTCAAGATATTCGGGACACTATGAAAAGATCCAATATAAGAATTCAGGGCATAGTAGAAGGAGAAGAACTCCACTCCAGAGGCATAGTAGGCATCTTCAACAAAATCATAGGGGAAAATTTTCCCAAAATTGGGAAAGAGGTGCCAATACAGATACAGGAAGCCTTTAGAACCCCAGCCAGACAAAACCCAGAAAGAAACTCTCCTCGCCACATTATACTCAAACTTCCAAACACACAAACCAAAGAAAAAATATTGAAAGCAGTTAGAGAGAAAAATCAAGTTACCTACAAAAGCAAGCCCATCAGGATTACAGCAGATTATTCAACACAAACTTTTAAAGCCAGAAGGGCTTGGAGTGATATATTCCAAGTTCTCAAAGATAACAACTGTCAACCAAGGTTACTTTATCCTGCAAAGTTATCCATCCAAATAGATGGAGAAATAAAGACATTCCATGACAAAAGCAGGTTAAAGGAGTATCTGAAGACAAAACCAGCTCTACAGAAAATACTTGATAGAATCCTCCATGCTGAACAAAAGGAAAAGCACACATATAAGGAACCTAGAAAAAACCAGCTATACTCAAATACCAGTTAACAGAAGAGAGCACAGGTAGAACAAGTAACACACACACACACACACACACAAATGGCAAACATGAATACACACCTTTCAATAATATCTCTTAATATCAACGGTCTCAATGCCCCAACGAAAAGACATAGATTTGCAGACTGGGTTAAAAAGCAGGATCCTACAATTTGTTGTCTCCAAGAAACTCACCTTTCTACAAAGGATAGACATTATCTTAGGGTGAAAGGTTGGAAGACGGTGTTTCAAGCAAATGGGCCTAGAAAACAAGCAGGGGTTGCTATCCTAATATCAGACAGGGTAGACTTTAGTCCGACGTTAGTCAAAAAAGATAAGGAAGGTCACTTTATATTGATTAAGGGCACACTCCAACAGGAGGACATTACAATCCTAAACATATATGCACCTAACATGGGGGCTCCCAAATTCGTCAAACAAACACTATTAGAACTAAGGTCACAGATAACACCAAACACAGTGGTGGTGGGTGACTTTAACACCCCACTCTCATCAACTGACAGGTCATCCAGGGAAAGAATAAACAGAGAGGCATCTGGACTAAATGAGGTCATAGAAGGAATGGACCTAACAGATATATACAGGACATTTCATCCAAAGGCTGCAGAATATACATTCTTTTCTGCAGCACATGGAACATTCTCTAAAATAGACCATATATTAGGACACAAAGCAAATCTTAACAAATTCAGGAAAATTGAAATAATTCCTTGCATTCTATCTGACCACAATGGAATTAAACTACAAATCAGTAGCAAGAAAGGCTATAGAGCATACACAAAATCATGGAAACTAAACAATACACTACTAAATGATGAGTGGGTCAATGAAGAAATCAAAAAGGAAATCAAAAAATTTATAGAGTCAAATGATAATGAGAACACAACATACCAAAATCTCTGGGACACAATGAAGGCAGTTCTAAGAGATAAATTTATAGCCTTAAGTGCCTATATTAAGAAATTAGAAAGGTCACAAGTAAACGTCCTAATGCTTCGCCTTAAAGCCTTGGAAAAAGAAGAACAAGGCAAACCAAAAAGTAGTAGACGGGAAGAAATAATAAAGATTAGGGCAGAAATTAATGAAATAGAAACAAAAAGAACAATCGAAAGAATTAATGAAACAAAGAGTTGGTTCTTTGAAAGGATAAACAAGATTGATAAACCCTTAGCAAATCTGACCAAAAGAAAGAGAGAAGAGACACAAATTAATAAAATCAGAGATGAACAAGGTAACATCACAACAGATTCCAGAGAAATTCAAAAAATTATAGGGACATACTATAAAAGCATATACTCCACAAAGTATGAAAATCTGAAAGAAATGGATGATTTCCTTGATCTATATGACCTACCTAAATTAAATCAAAATGAGATAATCACTTAAATAGACCTATAACAAACATGGAGATCCGAGCAGTTATCAATAATCTCCCAACTAAAAAAAGCCCAGGTCCGGACAAACAAAGAGAAAGACAAACTTATAGAAAAGTATGAGTGGGAATTTCAAGATATTCGGGATGGATTCACTGCTGAATTTTACCAGACTTTTAAGGAAGAGCTAACACCATTGCTTCTTAAGCTTTTCCAGGAAATAGAAAAAGAAGGAATCCTACCAAACTCCTTCTATGAGGCCAGCATCACCCTGATACCAAAACCAGGCAAAGATAGAACAAAAAAAGAAAATTACAGACCAATCTCCCTCATGAACATAGATGCAAAAATTCTCAACAAAATATTGGCAAACAGAATACAAGAGTATATCAAAAAGATCATTCACCCTGACCAAGTAGGCTTTATCCCAGAGATGCAGGGATGGTTCAACATACGCAAATCTATAAATGTAATACATTACATAAACAGGTTGAAGGACAAAAATCACATGATCATCTCATTAGATGCAGAGAAAGCATTTGACAAAATCCAACATCCCTTCATGATAAAAGTCCTACAGAGACTGGGAATAGAAGGAACATATCTCAATATAATAAAGGCTATTTATGACAAGCCTACAGCCAACATATTACTAAATGGGGAAAAACTGGAAGCTTTTCCACTAAAATCAGGAACAAGACAAGGGTGTCCACTGTCTCCACTTCTATTTAATATAGTTTTGGAAGTCTTAGCCATAGCAATAAGGCAAGAGACACACATAAAAGGGATACAAATTGGAAAGGAAGAAATCAAGTTATCATTATTTGCAGATGACATGATTCTATACATAAAGGACCCTAAAGACTCTACTAGCAAGCTGTTAGAGCTGATCAAAACCTACAGCAATGTAGCAGGATACAAAATAAATACACAGAAATCAGTAGCCTTCGTATATGCTAACAACAAACACACAGAGGATGAAAACAGAGAATCACTCCCATTCACAAATGCATCAAAAAAAAATAAAATACCTTGGAATAAACCTAACCAAGGAAGTAAAGAATCTATACAATGAGAACTTTAAAACACTCAAGCGAGAAATTGCAGAAGACACTAGAAAGTGGAGAAACATCCCTTGTTCCTGGCTTGGAAGAATCAATATCATGAAAATGGCAATCTTACCTAAAGCAATCTACACATTTAATGCAATCCCTATCAAAATTCCAAAGGCTTTCTTCATGGAAATAGAAAAAACAATCCAAAAATTCATTTGGAATCACAAAAAACCTCGAATATCTAAAATAATACTGAGCAACAAAAAAGAGGCTGGTGGTATCACCATACCTGATTTTAACCTATACTACAGAGCCATAGTAACAAAAACAGCATGGTACTGGCACAAAAACAGACATGTAGATCAGTGGAACAGAATAGAGGACCCAGATGTAAGTCCAGGTAGCTATAGCCACCTGATATTCGATAAAAATGCCAAAAATTCTCATTGGAGAAGAGACAGCCTCTTCAGCAAATGGTGTTTTGAAAACTGGATAAATATCTGCAGAAGGATGAAAATAGATTCTTCTCTCTCGCCATGCACAAGAATTAAGTCCAAATGGATTAAAGACCTTAACATCAGACCGGAAACTTTGAAACTGCTAGAGGAAAAAGTAGGGGAAACCCTTCAACATATTGGTCTTGGCAAAGACTTTCTGAATACAACCCCAATTGCTCAGGCAATAAAACCACAGATTAACCACTGGGACCTAATGAAATTACAAAGATTTTGCACTGCAAAGGACACAGTGAAAAAAGCAAAGAGGCAACCTACAGAATGGGAAAAAATCTTCGCCAGCTATATATCTGATAGAGGATTAATATCTAGGATATACAAAGAACTCAAAAAGTTAGCTAATAAGGAATCAAACAAGCCAATCAAAAAATGGGCTAAGGAGCTAAATAGAAAGTTCTCAAAGGAAGAAATACGAATGGCATATAAGCACCTAAAAAAATGTTCTACGTCACTAGTCATCAGGGAAATGCAGATTAAAACTACATTGAGATTCCATCTCACTCCTGTCAGATTGGCCACCATCATGAAAACAAATGATCATAAATGTTGGCGGGGATGTGGAAAAAAAGGAACCCTTCTGCACTGCTGGTGGGAATGCAATCTGGTCCAGCCATTGTTGAAAACAGTGTGGAGGTTCCTAAAGCAGCTAGAGATTGATCTACCATATGACCCAGCTATAGCACTCCTAGGCATATATCCAAAGGACTCATCTCATTTCCTTAGAAGTACATGCTCAACCATGTTTATTGCTGCTCAATTTATAATAGCTGGGAAATGGAACCAGCCTAGATGTCCCTCAACAGATGAGTGGATAATGAAGATGTGGTACATTTATACAATGGAGTTCTACTCAGCGGTAAAGAAAAATGAAGTTATGAAATATGCAGAAAAATGGATGGACCTGGAAAGTATTATACTAAGTCAGGTAACCCAGGCCCAGAAAGCCAAGCGCCACATGTTCTCTCTCATATGGGGATCCTAGCTACAGATGACTGGGCTTCTGTGTGAGAATGAAAATACTTAGTAGCAGAGGCCAGTAAGTTAAAAAGGAGACACAAAGGGTGGAGAAAGGAAGGGAGGAGGATACTTAATAGGTTGATATTGTATATATGTAATTACAATGATTGTAATGGGGAGGTAATATGATTGAGAATGGAATTTCAAATGGGAAAGTGTGGGGCTGGGGAGGGAGGGAATTACCATGGGATATATTTTATAATCATGGAAAATGTTAATAAAAATTAAAAAAGAAAAAAAAATAGAGATGATTTCCAAAATGTCAAAAAAAAAATATAGATGTTATTGGTTCTTTGTCTCAGGAGCTCACAGTAATATGGAAGGACAGGTCTCCTTATGTACACCTATCATAGGTCCATTGGCTCTGAATCCTTCCAGGATACAACACAGAGATTTGGCCAAGGGGATATCTCATAAATTACTGTGTCTTAGAGGTGAGTAAAACAGGGAAGCCTTCCTGAACTACTTGACATTTAAACTGCTGATTCTACAATGTTAGCAACCACATCAAATTTAAGTAGTCCTTTAAAGATCAAATATTCGAAACAAGGTTTCATAGTCAGCTCCACACTGCTGGGATGTACCTCAAAACCAGACACAGTTTATGGGAGAAATGGAATTCATTTCAGACTTACAGATCCAGGAGAAGTCCATAATGGTGGAAGAAGCTGGCCTCCTTTCACAGATCTATGCAGACAGACAGACCAGCAGTACCACCGAAAGCAAGAACATTCCAGGAACCCAGACAGAGCTCAAGCACTCTGCATACCTTAGGCTGGAATTCAGATCTACCCCAAGTAACACCTTTGGGCTGGGCCCCAGGATCCACTCACAGTGACTCTTCATCCTGCCAGGCAGCTAGAAATCCAAGTTACAGTCTATTGGGGGACATAAATTCAAGCTATTACACCAGGAGAGAACAAAATGGAATAAGTGGAATTTCTCATAAAAATGTGAATGTTTGGGGTGAATAGTTATCATGATACACAAAACCTTGATTTATATACCTCTACCATTTGGTCTTGGTTGCAAGATACCTCTTAAGATGGATGATAAAGCTGGATAATTGTGAGCAATGAGCAATGTCTGTGATGGCCCTGAAGTGATAGGGATTGGCATAAGTTTGCCAAAGTTGTTGGAATAAACCTCAAAATACTATCAAGTCAGACAGAGCCAGACAAGCTCTCCATAGGCTAGCAAGAAGGCAACATCCTTGTAGTAGACAGCCTCATGTTGCTGGAATGAACCTCCAGACCAGACACAGGTTATGGGAGAAATGGCACTTATTTAAAGCTTACAGATCCAGGGGGAATTCCATAATGGGCAGGGCTGGTGGAAAATGACAGGTGTGTTAAATCACTCTAAGACAAGCACTAACAAAGTAGCATTTCAAGCAGGAAAAGAGCTGACACCAGGCTGGAGAGATGGCTTAGCTGTTAAGCACTTGCCTGTGAAGCCTAAGGACCCCAATTCAAGGCTCAATTCCCCAGGATCCATGTTAGCCAGATGTACAAGGGGGCACTCGCAGTGGAGTTCCTTTGCAGTGGCTGGAAGCCCTGCCACACCCATTCTCTCTCTCCCTCCCTCCCCCCCCCTTGCTACCAAATAAATAATTTAAAAAATTGAAATTGAAAATTGAAAACAAACAGCTTCTACCACAAGGACAGAGACTTAGCCATAGCTGCAGCCACAGTGGCAAAAGAAGGTGACAAGGCAGGCGAGCAAGAGGGTAGAGGGGGCACTGCCACTTAAACTCAGCCTCACAGGAGGTGGGAAAGGAACACAAACCTCCACTCCTGCCCTTCAGTGTACCGTAGTGTCACTCCGTGGCCCAATTCCTCCAGAAATAAGAAGAAAGAGGACCCACAAATAGCCCTTGTCTTTGGATGCCAAACAGGGCAGAGAAAAAAGGTGACAGAAACAAATTTTTATGTATGGGAGACCATTCTTCAATCTCATGTCATTTCCTTCTTTACTCCCTAGGGTTTTCTCTAGATAAATATCATGGAAGTGTGTCTCCCATACACTCAGGTGTTCTAAATGCTGGATCCCAGTTGGTAATTTGGGAATTGGATCCTTACTGGAAGTATGTTGTTGGTAGTGGATTTATGGGTGTTATAGCCAGCTTTCCCTTGCCAGTGTTTAGCACACTCTTTTTCTGTCATTGTCCACCTGATATTGGCCAGGAGGTGATGCCCAGCCTATGCTCATGCCATAATTTTTCCTGCCATCATGGAGCTTCTCCTCAAGTCTACAAGCCAAAATAAACAATTTTCCTCCCAGCAGCTGCTTTGGGTCAAGTGCTTTCTGCTAGCAGTGTGAAGGTGACTACAATACATTCCTTATCAATCTCCATCAGAGTTTTGTTCTAGGGTGTATTTCATGGAACAATCCCCTATATTCATCAAAAATGCTTTTAGGGCTGGAGAGATGGCTTAGCGGTTAAGGCATTTGATTGCAAAGCCAAAGAACATCAGTTCAATTCCCCAGGACCCATGTAATCCAGATGCACAAGGTGGCACATGTGTCTAGAGTTCATTTCCTGCGGCTGGAGGCCCTGGTGCGCCCATTCTCTTCCTCTCTCTGTGTGCCTCTTTCTCTCGCTCTCTCAAGTAAATAAATATTTTTTATAAAATGCTTTGAGATGGGATGTTTAAAAAAATAAAACAGGGGGGCTGGAGAAATGGCTTAGTGGTTAAGACACTTGCCTGCAAAGCCAAAGGACCCATGTAAGACAGATGCACAAGGGGGCTCATTTATCTGGAATTCATTTACAGCAGCTGGAGGCCCTGGTGTGCCCATTCTCTCCCTCCCTCTCTCTCTCTCTCTCTCTTTCTCTCTCTCTCTCTCCCCCCTAAAGAAAAATAAAGTATTTTTTTAAAAAAGATAAAACGGCCTGGGAATATAGCTTAATTGGTAGAGTGTTTGCCTAGCATGCACAAAGTCCCAGACTCAATCTCTAGTACCACATAAAGCAAGTACAGTAGCACATGCCTGTAAGCTCAGCTCTCAGAACATGGCAGCAGGAGGATTAAAAGTCCAAGGTCATCCTAAGCTATATAGCAAGTTTGAGGACATCATAAGATACATGAAACCCTTTTTCAAATTAATTAATTAATTAGTTAAATATATTTGTTAGTGCATGGAGTAGAAACATGGCTATTCAAATATGAAACTATTATAAAAATGACTTTAATGAGGAGTTGATTAGATCTGGGCTAAAAGCTCCAAAGCATCAAACCCAAAAACTGTCTCAAGATTGTGGCTTCTGGGCTGGGGAGATGGCTCATCAGTTAAAGGTGCTTGCTTGCAAAGCTTGCCAGCCCACATTCAATTCCTCAGAGCCCATGTAAAGAGAGATAAAAAATGATGTGTGCATCTGTGACCCCTAAGCACCTCTGACAATGGGACACAGAGCCAGGGGTATCAGAAGCACTCAGCTAGTCTGACATTCATGTGCAGTCTGGCAATTCATTTACAGCAGCAAAAGAACTTCTGTCAAAGAAGGTAGCATACAGACATCCCAAAGCTGTTCTCTGACCTCTGCACATGTGCACACGCACACGCACATACACACACTCACATCAATACATTTTTAAAAATTAATTGCCATTCTCCAGTCCTGGAGGGAAAACATGCCGAGGTCTGTCTGCTGGAGAAAGGAAGATGGGAATGGGAGACTATATTCCTTTTAATGCCAGGACTCAGAAGTTGTTCATTTCACTCTACTTACCTCCCTTGGTTGCTCTGTTCTACTGCTCAGTGTTTGTTCACATGGTAACATCAGCATCAAATAAAACAGGAAGCTGAGCATGGTGGTACAAGCTTAGAATACCAGCATTTGGACTGGGGACAGAAACACCGGGAATTCAAGGTCATCTTCAGCTACATAGGAATTTCAAGGCCAGCCTAGGCTTCATAACACCTTGGAGAGAGATGGAGGTAGGGAGAGGAGGAAGAGAAGGAGGAGAAACAAAGATCCATTTTCTGACTTAAAACTCAAAAAATTGGAGAATCTGTTCTTTTTCAGAAGGTAACAAGACCAGAGGAGATAAGTTACCCCTCACACAGCCAAGCCACAGCTGAAACCACAGAGGAATTGGGGAGACCAAGAAGAGTGCTGCTTCCATGGTGAACCTGATAATCAGTGCCAGGGTGAAGGAGACAGACCCTGAAAGCACTCAACACTTACTAAAGCAGAGATTCAGAGGCTCCTAAGAGCTCACTACTAAAGTAGACTTAAAATTCACCCACCACGGCTCAGGGAATTTTGCAGAAGAAGGGGCAGAAATATTATAAGAGCCACAGGGTGAGACATCATGCCCAGAGGCATTCCCTTCCTCCCCCCGCAAAAAAAATAAAAGACTGCTTCTCCCACAGCATATAACCCACAGCCCCATAGGGAATACCTGCAACCCCACTGAGAGTCCCCAGAGGAATGGGGGGGGAGTCAGGGACAAGAGAAAAGTGTGCTGGCCTGCAGCGCAAGAGTCGAAACAGACCCCGAAGGAGGGAGTGGGAATGGATCTGAGACAAGAACACAAGGAATGGAGCCAAGACAAGTTCTGATCAAGGCTCAGGTTTATTCAGGCAGATACAAGCTTATATACAGAATAAAAAACTTTCTTTGGGGAGGGAGGGAATTACCATGGGATATATTTTATAATCATGGAAAATGTTAATAAAAATAAAAATTTAAAAAAAAATTGAGGCAAAAAAAAAAACAAACTTTCTTGACAATGCCTACATGCCTGAAGTCAGCTTCACCAGGGCCATACAATAATTTATGTCTCTGTGTCTGGCGCCTGCTTCTTCTAGGCCGGTCGATAAGGCCTGTGTGCCTGATGCCCACCTCACGTTAATTTCCTTTGTGTCAAGAGGTCAAAGAGCAGCTGCAGTTCCTGAGGTCAAAGAGAGGCTAAAGCTCCCGACGAAAAGAGCGTTCCAACACATGATGTATCCATACAAAACATGTTGTTAATGATAACAATAATAAAAGAAAACAATTTAAAAAACAAAAATCACTGTTAAAGAAGATAATGGATATGGGAAAGGGATTGTAGCATTCTTTATAACCCCCGATAGTCTCTAAAATTCTGTGTTCATATAACGACTTTTTTCTCTCTTTTTCTCTTTAATTTTTAATATTTTTGCCATATAAAGACTTTTTTTAAATTTTTTTGTTCACTTATTTATTTATTTATTTATTTGAGAGTGACAGACACGGGGAGAAAGACAGATATATATATAGAGAGAGAGAATGGGCACACCAGGGCTTCCAGCCACTGCAAACGAACTCCAGACACGTGCGCCCCCTTGTGCATCTGGCTAACGTGGGTCCTGGGGAATTGAGCCTCGAACCAGGGTCCTTAGGCTTCACAGGCAAGCACTTAACCTCTAAGCCATCTCTCCAGCCCATAAAGACTTTTTTAATTCCCAAAAGGAGGAGAGTAATGGGCAGAAAACAAAAGAAAAACTCTTGCAAGTTCTAAGAGACCAGGGAGTTGGTCTTGGGGACTCTCAGGAAAATGCCTCTGACTATCTAAGCCTCAATTTTCTGTGCTAAGTGAGGACATTGCAGTCAGTGTTCTCTAGGGAACACATACTAAATGTTGGAGTACAGCAGTCAATGGAACAGACATGTCTTAGTCCTTACAGAGTTTTGTTTTTGATGAGGAAGTTTTTTTTTCCTCAAATACATGCTTAAAAACATGCTCAAGCTAAAATGACTTGAGCAGAGATGACAGAACTTCTGTTTTTCCTCCTACTTCCCATTCAGGCCACAGTCATTTTACCCCATAAGATCTTGAGAGAATTCAAAGAGAAAACATCTGATAAGCTATTAATAAAATGCTATAATATGTAAGGTGTGAGCTAATCTTGTTTCCACAGTTGGACTATGGATGAGCAAACCCCTTCTTACCCTCCATTTCTATTTCTCCTCATAGATTCACACAGCTTCCATCAACAAAGAAAACACCATGAGGCTCTTCTGGAAGAGAGAATGCAGTGGGATTGTATTATACACCCTGTATCCCAGCGCTTAGTATCCCTCCAGGGGATTCCCATACTTCAAAGACCTCAAGATTGTGGCTTCTGGGCTGGGGAGATGGCTCATCAGTTAAAGGTGCTTGCTTGCAAAGCTTGCCAGCCCACATTCAATTCCTCTCTCTGTGTGCCTCTTTCTCTCGCTCTCTCAAGTAAATAAATATGCTTTCCTTGGCTCTACTTCTCTCAATAAATATAGTAATTTAATAATTTTAAAAAAGAATATTAGTTCCCACACGTTATTCCATGTGCTCTACTCTGATCACTGCAGGTTATTGTTACAGATATCCACATCAGTTGAAGATGTGACTGTAGATTTCACCTGACAGGAGTGGTACAGTCTAGGACATGATGCTGGAGACCTATAGTCGTCTGGTGTCTGCCTCTGCGTGGCTAACGCAGACATGGTTTTCAAGTTTGAGCAAAGATAAGAGCTCTGGATATTGGAAAAATAATACTCAGATACAGTTACTCATGAAGTCACGTTTCACTCTACATCACAGAACACATGGGAAAGAGCCTCTGACAATCTACTGATTGTAGGAAACCTTTTCTGAGATGGGAACCCTCACAAGCCATCAGAGACTACACATGGGGGAGAACCCTTGTGAATGCAGTAAATGGGGGAAATTTGGGGGGGCGTGGGAAAAAGAGGTTTATTTTGGCTTATAGGCTCAGGGGGGAAGCTCCATGATGACAGAGAAAACAACCGCACAAACAGAGGGTGGACATCACCCCCTGGCTCACATAAGTTGGACAACAGGAAGAGGAAAGTGTGCCAAACACTGATGTGGGGAAACTGGTAATAACAGCCATAAGACCACCCCCAACAATACACTGCCTCCAGGAGGCATTAATTCCCAAATCTCCATCAGCTGGGAACCTAGCATTCAGAACACCTAAGTTTATGGGGGACACCTGAATCAAACCACCACATTCTGCCCCTGGCCCCCATAAATTGATAACCCTATGTGATATAAAATGCAATGCATTCATTCAACTTTAAAAGTCCCCATGGTTTTTATAAATTCCTATGATGTTCAAACATCTCCATAATCCAAGCTCTTTTAACTGAGCCATAATACCAAAAATAAATCCCCCCAAAAAACCATAATGGCACAGAATAAACATTCACACTGCAAAAGATGGCATTGGGCATAGCAAAGAAATACTCAAGCAATACATGATTTAAACAGGGCACCAAACTCTGTAGCTCCAAATTCAACAACTCTAGCCAGTGACAAGTCTCTAAATCCGATAATCCTAACCAGTAACAAGTCTGTGGAGTTCCAATTCCGCCCCTCCAGCTAGGCTACTCACAGTCCTGGAAAACTTCATGGGGGCCGGCAGCTTTCCTTAGCAGCCACCTTGTGGTCCCAGCATCTCCACCGGGTCTCCACTGCAACCCACGGTTCATCCTCATGGCCCCATGGTGTCTCCATGCAGGCATCCAACAAACCTGCTTCACACTGCCCGTGGCCATTTCCAAAACACAAGACCATGTTGCAAACTCAATGACTTCTCTTTCCTGCATTTCCTATACTCCATAATACCAGGGAGGATGCCAATTTGTTAATCCAGGGGGGGTTAATAAATAAGACTTTGAATAACAGGACACTCCTTGAGCACTCAGGCCCCTTCAAGAGTCTACATTCTTCCTGTTGCCCCAGCGCAGGTCAGCTGGCCCAATCTCAAAGGTTATAATCTCTCAATTGCAGCTGAACAGGCAGCAGTTAGTTCACCCTCTGCTCACTCCAGTTCGTTTCTACACAAAGCAACCCTGCACAACTTCTCAGGACACAGGCATAAGAGCAAGCTTCTCACACAAACTGCTAGCCCAGTCCAGGCAAAGCTCTTTCTCACCCTCATAAGCCAAACCTCACAGTCCATAGTTCTTACTGCATTCAGGTCTTTCAACTCTGACCAGAATAGTCCATCAAGATTTTCTTACAGCACTGGAAGGCATCTCTTAGGCCAAGGTTTCAAATCCTTCCACATTCCTCTTGAAAATCAGCTTCAAAAGGCCAAAGCCACACAGTCAGGTGTCTAGCAGCAATCCCACTCCTTGGTACCACTTTACTGTTGCAGTCAGGTTCGCATTGCTGATAGAAATCACCCAACCAAGAGTAGCTTGTGAAAGAGGTTTATTTTGGCTTACAGGCTCAAGGGGGAAGCTCCATGATGGCAGGGAAAACAACAGCATGAGTAGAGAGGGTGGACATCACCCCTGGCTCAGATAAGATGGACAACAGGAACAGGAGAGTGTAATGGGGGAAATTTTTCCATGCAAAAAAATCCCTAAGTCAGCATCAAAGAATTCACTCAGGGGCGAGAGAAATGGCGTAGCAGTTAAGGTGTTTGTCTGCAAAGCCTAAGAATCCAGGTTCAATTCTCCAGTAAGCCAGATGCACAAGGTGGTGCATGTGTCTGGAATTTGCTTGCAGGGGCTAGAGGCTCTGGAACTCCCATTCTCTCTATATATATGCCTCTCTCTCTCTCTCTCTCTCTCTCTCTCTCTCTCTCTCTCTCTCTCTCTCTCATAAATAAGCATCTTTTAAAATAAGAATTCACTCAGGTGAGAAATCCTATGAGTGTGAAGAACGTGGGAAATTCTTCTGAATGAAAATAACTCTCTTTTAAAGCTTTACATTATGAGTTTATTCTATTTTATAGAGCCATGTTATACATTCTTGGTGCTTCAGATTGAGTTATTGCTATTTTTCTGGATGCAAAGCCATCTAATGTTTGGTGTTGATGCCTTAAATGCTACAATATTTCTGTGGCTATGACCTGTGAGCTAAGGAAAAAACAAGGACAATTCCAGAAACAGAAACAGAGAAAAACAAAAAATCAAGATGTACATGAGACAATGCAAAGCCCTTGAGCCAGGGCTGATAGAAGTTCCCAGAGAAAATAACTGTTAATAAATGTCAGAGAACTCACACAGGTGAAAAGTCCCATCAGTGCAATGAGTGTGGGAAAGCTTTCCGGGCACACTCATCAAAGAATCCATACTGGAAAGAAACCATATGAAGGTAGTGAATGTGGGAATGAATGCCTTCTACATAAAAGCATACATCACTGATTATCAGCACATGCCTTCAGGGGAGAAGCCCTCTGATACAGTGAGTGTGGGAAAATCCTTAGCATAAAGAAATCCACTTGTCATCTCGGGAGAACTCATATTGGGGCGGGGAGCCTTATGAATGTAGTGAATGTGGAAATGTCTTCTATGTGAAAGTGCACCTCAACTGAGAATCAGCCAGTTAACACAAGGCAGAGGCCCTTTGAATGTCAAGAGCATGGAAAGGCCTTCTGCCTGAAAGCCCGTCTCACAGAACTCCAGAGAACTCACATGAGGCCAGTCCTTGCTTTGCTCACTGGAGAAAGCATCTCCCTAAAGATCCCCCGATCTTCCACCCATTCACATTGGATCAAACTCCTAGAGGCATCTAATCAGCAGAGCACAGTTGTTACAGTGTGCCCCTTACACTGTGTAAGAATTGTTCCGCATCCCTTAAGGACCAGCTCATTTGTGAGTACTTTTCCTTTTTGAGACTGTGTCTCTCTATGTAGCCCAGGCCCTTGAACTGCCTCAGCCTTCTGACTGAGTGCTGGGGCAACAGGTGGGCAACATCATGTCTGGCTGTTGCTTTCATTTGTGTTTTCCCAATTAGTGGTGGCATTGAGCAGCTTGTTTATTAATTAGACATTTGGATTTTTTATTCTGTTCACCTTTGGCTCATGGTTTTCTAATGAGATGTTCACCTTTTACTTCCCGATTTAAATATCCCATGCATACCAAATATACTACACACCGAAAAAATAATAAACATGAATTAATAGAATACAATCCAGAATAAATTCACATGTATCAAACTGATTTCCAACAGTGTCAAAGTTAGTCTAGTGAAAAGTATAACCTTTGAAAAAAAAAGTGATATAAAAGCAAAATATCAACATAGAAAAAGGATCTTAGTTTTTATCTCTCACATAATGCACAAATATTAACATGAAATGATGTGTACAAGCTAAACTAGCAGGACATAGTGGCTCACACCTTTTGGGACCTGAAGTAAGAGAATCACTGTAAATCAGTGGTCAGCCTGGACTGTAGAGTGAATCCCAGTTAAACCTGGGCTAGGGTGAGACCCTACCTTGGAAAAAACAGCTAAGATTAGAACTTTCTAAAAGCAATCATGAGAAAATATTTGAAATATTTATAAGATTGATGGACTGAACTTCCAGTTAAGATGGCAGCATAGATACCACACCAAAGCAGCCTATGGGAGGAAGAGACCAAAAAAACTCAGCAAAATACACACTTTTACTAAAAAGTGAGGTGTATAGGAAATTGAAATGGCACAGGAGAAGTAGAAGAGATCCAGAGCATCCAGAGCCCACATAGGCCAGCAAAAGCGGTCCCGGCAGGTCTGCCAACTGTGGCGGTGGCAGCAGTGTACCAGAAAGCCACCAGGCTCGGCTCGAGCCACAAGAAAAGCCAGGTGAGGGGAGCTTACACTCACACTGGAGCTCTCCGCAACTCAAGAAAAGTGAAGGGAGAGTGGCAGTGAACAACGGAGGAGCTGACCACAAGGTAGAAGAACACGTGGAACAGCGAGAGAACTATAGCAGCTGCTGCTCCCTCTCCTCCCCCACAGCCTGAGCCCAGCTCCAGCGAACAGAGCAGCATACCAGGACCCAGACACGCCAACTTGAGCCGACAGCAGGACCCAAACAGGACCAGGGTCCAGCAGCAACATCAGTGGCTCTGGCACCGACAATAGCAGCCCCAGCAGTGGCGGATCCAGCAGCAGCAGCTTCACAGGCAGCAGCGGGAGATCCAGCAGCAGCAGATTCAGAGGCAGCAGTGGCAGAACCAGCAGTGGCAGCTACAGCAGCAGCTTCAGCAGCAGTGGCGACAGACCCAGGAGAGGCAGCTTTAGCAGCAGCGGCAGCTTCAGCAGCAGCAGTAGTGGTTCCAGCAGTGGGGGCGCCAATCTGCAAGGCCACAGTTGCCAGCCTTGGTTTGCCCTGCAGGAGAAGCCAGTGCCCAGCCCCAGAAATAAGAACAGCAGCCCAACGACCCAGCCAGCAACTTGACTGAGACCAAAATCATCCAAAAAAGGTAACTGGGATTGATTGCACAAGGGAAGGGTCTCACTTGGCCACAAGATGACCTGGATCCCTCAACAGACCAGAAATCTTAACCTCTTTGTTGATAGAGGATCTGGTTGTTATAATAACTACTCTTGCATAAATATTTGGTACTGATTTTGATTGAATGTGTACAGTGTTTAGTTCAATTTTAGAATCTACCTGTATTTTATTCCACTCAGCCTACTTGAATACTCCCATAGCAGGGAAACTCAACCCCTAGGAACACCTTTGTAGATACTCTGAGAACCTTAAGAGCCACACCTAACACCTTAAGCTCCTATCCTGAAGATATATAACATCAAATCAATTGATACAGCTAAGAATACCTACCTAGCTAGAAAATCCAAGCATTAACTTAATCCAAGATACAAATATATATATTATCACACAAGAAACACTAAAAATCAAGACAATATAAATCCACCTAAAAGTGTTAATGCATCAGAAATGACCTCCACTGAGAATGAGTAAGAGGAAATGCCTGAGAAAGATTTCAAAAGAATGATTGTAAATATGTTCAAAGAAGTCAGAGAACAAATCAAAGGAGTCAAAGAGGAAATCAAAGGAATCAAAGAAGACACAAGACACCAATTTCATGAAATAAAGAAGGCAATACAAGACATAAATAAGGAAATAGAAATAATAAAGAAAAACCAGTCAGAATTACAAACAATGAAGAACACAGTTAATGAAATAAAACACTCTGTAGAAAATCTCACCAGTAGAATGGATGAAGGAGAGAACAGAATATCTAAGCTAGAAGACCAGGTGGCAGATCTAATGCAGGCCAACAAAGAGGACAAACTTATAGAAAAGTATGGGTGGGAAATTAAAGATATTTGGGATACTATGAAAAGATCAAATATAAGAATTCAGGGCATAGTAGAAGGAGAATTCTACTCCAAAGTCATAGTAGGCGTCTTCAACAAAATCATAGAAGAAAACTTCCCCCAAATTGGGAAAGAGGTGTCAATGCAGATACAGGAAGCCTTTAGAACACCAGCCAGACAAAACCTGGAAAGAACCTCTCCTCGTCATATTATAATCAAACTACCAAACACACAAACAAAAGAAAAAATATTGAAAGCAGTTAGAGAGAAAAATCAAGTTACCTACAAAGTCAAGCCCATCAGGATTACAGCAGATTATTCAACACAAACTTTAAAAGCCAGAAGGGCTTGGAGTGATGTATTCCAAGTTCTGAAAGATAACAACTGTCAACCAAGGATACTTTATCCTGCAAAGCTACCCATTCAAATAGACGGAGAAATAAGGACATTCCATGACAAAAGCAGGTTAAAGGAGTATTTGAAGACAAAACCAGCTCTACAGAAAATACTTGATAGAATCCTCCATGCTGAAGAAAAGGAAAAGCACACATATAAGGAACCTAGAAAAAACAAGCAATACTCAAATACTAGTTAACACAAGAGAGCACAGGTAGAACCAGACCCACAAAAAAACAGGAAAACATAAATACACAACTTTCAATAATACCTCTTAATATCAACAGCCTCAATGCCCCAACCAAAAGACATACGTTGGCAGACTGGGTTAAAAAGCAGGATCCTACAATTTGTTGTCTCCAAGAAACTCACCTTAAGGATGGACATTATCTTAGGGTGAAAGGTTGGAAAAAGGTGTTTCAAGAAAATGGGCCTAGAAAACAAGCAGGGGTTTCTATCCTAATATCTGACAAGGTAGACTTCAGTCCAACGTTAGTCAAAAAAGATAAGGAAGGTCACTTTATATTGATTAAGGGCACACTCCAACAGGACATTACAATCCTAAACATATATGTCCTAACATGGGGGCTCCCAACTTCATCAAACAA
The DNA here is from genome assembly GCF_020740685.1 of Jaculus jaculus. Taxonomy (NCBI): domain Eukaryota; kingdom Metazoa; phylum Chordata; class Mammalia; order Rodentia; family Dipodidae; genus Jaculus; species Jaculus jaculus. Next base: position 189,948,694 of record NC_059104.1, read on the forward strand.
ACACTATTAGAATTAAGGTCACAGATAACACCAAACACAGTGGTAGTGGGTGACTTTAACACCCCACTCTCATAACTTGACAGGTCATCCCGAGAAAAAATAAACAGAGAGGCAAAAAAAGTGGAGAAACATCCCTTGTTCCTAGATTGGAAGAATCAATATTGTGAAAATGGCAATCTTACCAAAAGCAATCTACACATCTAATGCAATCCCTATCAAAATTCCAAAGGCGTTCTTCATGGGAATAAAAAAAAAAATCCAAAAATTCATTTGGAATCACAAAACCCTCGAATATCTAAAATAATACTGAGCAACAAAAGTAAGGCTGGTGGTATCACCATACCTGATTTTAACCTATACTACAGAGCCATAGTAACAAACACAGCATGGTACTGGCACAAAAACAGACATGTAGATCAGTGAAACAGAATAGAGGACCCAGATGTAAGTCCAGGTAGCTATAGCCACCTGATATTTGATAAAAGTGCCAAAAATACTCATTGGAGAAGACAGCCTCTTCAGCAAATGATGTTGCAAAAACTGGATGGATGAAAATAGATTCTTCTCTCTCACCATGCACAAGAATTAAGTCCAAATGGATTAAAGACCTTAACATCAGACCTGAAACTCTGAAACTGCTAGAGGAAAAAGTAGGGGAAACCCTTCAACATATTGGTCTTGGCAAAGACTTTCTGAATACAACCCCAATTGCTCAGACAATAAAACCGCAGATTAATCACTGGAACCTTAGGAAATTACAAAGATTTTGCACTGCAAAGGACAGAGTGAAAAAAGCAAAGAGGCAACCTACAGAATGGGAAAAAATCTTCACCAGCTATATATCTGATGGAGGATTAATATCTAGGATATACAAAGAACTCAAAAAGTTAAATAATAAGGAATTAAACAAGCCAATCAAAAATTGGGCTATGGAGCTAAATAGAGCATTCTCAAAGGAAGAAATACAAATGGCATATAAGCATCTAAAAAGATGTTCTATGTCACTAGTCATCAGGGAAATGCAGATTAAAACTACTTTGAGATTCCATCTCACTCCTGTCAGATTGGCAACCATCATGAAAACAAATGATCATAAATGTTGGTAGGGATGTGGAAAAAGAGGAACCCTTCTACATTGCTGGTGGGAATGCAATCTGGTCCAGCCATTGTGGAAATCATTGTGGAGGTTCCTAAAACAGTTAAAGATTGATCTACCATATGACCCAGCTATAGCACTCCTAGGCATGTATCCTAAGGACTCATCTCATTTCCTTAGAAGTATGTGCTCAACCATTTTTATTGCTGCTCAATTCATAATAGCTGGGAAATGGAACCAGCTTAGATGTCCCTCAACTGATGAGTGGATAATGAAGATGTGGCACAATGGAATTCTATTCAGCGGTAAAGAAAAATGAAGTTATGAAATTTTTCAGAAAAATGGATGGACCTGGAAAGGATTATACTAACTGAGGCAACCCAGGCCCAGAAAGCCAAGCGCCACATGTTCTCCCTCATATGTGGATCCTAGCTACAGATGATTGGGCTTCTGCGTGAGAATGAAAATACTTAGTAGCAGAGACAAGTAAGTTAAAAAGGAGATATAAAGGGAAGAGAAAGGAAGGGAGGAGGGTACTTAATAGGTTGGTATTGTATATATGTAAGTACAATGATTGAGATGGGGAGGTAATATGATGGAGAATGGAATTTCAAAGGAGAAAGTGCAGGAGGGGGAGGTATTACCATGGGATTTTTTTATAATCATGGAAAATGTTAATAAAAATTAAATTTAAAAAATAATAAAATAAAATAAAAGTTAAAAAAAAGAAAGAAAAATGAAATTTGCAGAAAAATTGATGGATCTGGAAAGGATTATACTAAGTGAGGTAACCCAGGCCCAGAAAGCCAAGCACCACATGTTCTTCCTCATATGTGGATCCTAGCTACAGATGATTGGGCTTCTGCGTGAGAAGGAAAATATTTAGTAGCAGAGGCCAGTAAGTTAAAAAGGAGATATAAAGGGAAGAGAAAGGAAGGGAGGAGGGTACTTAATAGGTTGGTATTGTATATATGTAAGTACAATGATTGAGATGGGGAGGTAATATGATGGAGAATGGAATTTCAAATGGGAAAGTGCAGTATGGGGAGATAGTACCATGGGATATTTTATAATTATGGAAAATGTTAATAAAAATTGTGAAAATAAAAAATAAATAAATAAAAAAGATTGATGGACTGAAAGTTTGTTCCTCCCACCCCCATTCCTACGTTGAAGCCCTAATCTTGGAGATGAGAACTTTGGGATGTAATTAGAATTGGGTTAGTAAATGAGGGTGGGGCCACCATAGTGGGATAAATACAAAGAGAGAGGGAGTAGTAAGAGCTTTCCTACACCTACTTTTTCTTAGTTTCTTGCTCAACAATCCTCCATGTTTGGGTAGAGGCATACTCTGGTCTTCCACAGGAGAAATGAAGAATGCAGAGGTTTCCTCTCATGTTAATGACAGTTGATTGGTAGACTCTATGGAGTGCTCTGTGCAGAAAACTTTTCAAGCACTAACCAGACTCAGTGTAATGAGGTACTGAGGATACATCAGCCATGTCCATCATAGCTAGGGTTTTAAAATATGATTCCATGAAATAAAAAAGGTAGAAATGATGTGTAAGTATGGAAAGGTGAGTAGACATTAGATTGCTAAATATCAGGGTCTAAAAATTTAAAGATCATTAGATATTTTTCCCATAGTTGAGAGGGAAAAAAATTTCTATTCATGTGTTATGCTAAACAACACAACCTATCTCTGCATGCCCAGCAATTGAAAAATGAAATATCAGCAGTAATCTAAGAACCACTTCACTGCTTCTTGTGCACCCAAGCCCTGGTTCATCCTTGTAGCTCCTGCTTCTGGACAACCAGAAGTTCACATTGCAGCAGGTGATGTGTTAAGACAGCAATGCAGGTTCCATAGTCAGATGAAGACTCTGGTCACAAGAGGGATGCCTCTTCCTATCCTGTGCATCTCCCTTGTCTTCTCCAGAATTCCTTCCTCATTGTCAATTATCATCAATGCAATCTCTACACAGGAAGATGACCATTTGTTTTAATCATACTCTCCAGGGAGAAAAATCTCAAACGTTTTTCTGAACTGCAATTACCCAGCCCCATTAACACTGAAAACCAGATGTTGGTTTTGTATGTTTGAAACCAAAGTTCATTTGCCTGGATGTTAATAAATTCACAACAGTTATCAAATTTGTACTGATGTGTACATGTTAAACTTAAATTGAAGAATACCTGCCACTGAACACCAATGAGAATCCAAATCACTCTACCCATGTGGTCTCTGTCCACACCCAGGGATCTACAGAACCACTCTGTCTCTGGGAATGTTAGCTTCTCTCACTTTCAAACTCTGAGTAGAAACTCTTGAAGGTAGATATGATTTTATAGGCGAGATCATGTGATGCTACTATTTATTAATTAACCCCTTAAGATCGTATGATAACACTGCATAATCAAAGACAAGATTTCTACAAAGAAAGTTATAAATATACTTGATGGGCACAGTGGCATACACCTTTAATCACAGCACTCAGGAGGCAGAGGTAGGAGGATCACTGTGAGTTTGAGGCCAGCCTAAAAACACGTAGTGAATTTCAGGTCAGCCTGGGCTAGAGCAAGATCCTACCTCAAAAAAAAATCATATATATACATATAATTTCTACTAAGGGTGAGTAACAAAAGTGACATTCAGGCCTACAGAGAAAGCTTAGCAGTTAAGGCACTTGCCTGCAAAGCCAAAGGACCCAGCCAGGTTCAATTCCCTAGGACCCACGTAAGCCGGATGTATTTTTTTTATTTATTTATTTTTATTTATTTGAGAGCGACAGACACAGAGAGAAAGACAGATAGAGGGAGAGAGAGAGAATGGGCGCGCCAGGGCTTCCAGCCTCTGCAAACGAACTCCAGATGCATGTGCCACCTTGTGCATCTGGCTAACATGGGACCTGGGGAACTGAGCCTCGATCTGGGATCCTTAGGCTTCACAGGCAAGCGCTTAACCACTAAGCCATCTCTCCAGCCCGTAAGCCAGATGTAGAAGGTGGTGCATGCATCTGGAGTTCGTTTGCAGTGGCTAGAGGCCCTAACATGCCCATTCTGACCCTCTCTATATCTGCCTTTTTCTCTTTCCCTCCCTTTCCTCCCTCCCTCCCTCCTTCTCCTCCTCCTCCTCCTCCTCCTCCTTCTTCTCTCCCTCCCTCCCTCCCTCTTTTCTGTCTCTCTCTCTCTCTCTTTCAAATAAGTAAAAATATTTTTAAAAGTTTTAAATGACATTCTGATGCATAGGATTTCAAGTCAATGAACTCTGATACCAAATTTACAAAAGCAACATTCTAGTGTTTTTCAGGTTGTGGAGTTGGGCAAATGGACATCAGCCTGTGGATAAATTGATTCATTTGAATTTGATGACCAGAGTTTTTCTTGCTGCCTTCGGAGTAAATGGGCTACAGTTATGGCCAGACTTCAGGGAACACCTCTCAGCACTGGGCTGTTAAGGAAATCCTTTCTGCCCTGAAGCTGGCAGCACCATCACCTCGTCCTCAGTATCCTCCTTAACACTCATGTTTGCCAAACATTCCCTATGGGTCATGCTCGATGCATGTTTCTGTAGAATAATCATCTCATTTGATCATCGCATGACGCCTATGATTTGCAGGCCATTACATGCCACTGTTACTAATGAGAAAGGTAATACTTAGAGAAAAGTTTAAGTTTTTCCCACAATTATACAGCTAGTAAGTTCAGCCACAGCCTCAGCGTACTTATTCCCAGGGAAGCAAGGAAAGGATTTGCCACTCTGGTCACCAAGCAAGTTCAAATTAACTCACTTATCCAAGAGAGAGGTCCGATTACCCACCTCCACAAAGTGAAACCCAGAATGCTGTTTTTGTAAGCCACAGAACATAATATCAAACCCATGTATCTCTTACTCTAAAATCACTTGCAACAGTGCCAGCCTATGGGCTGGAGAAATGGCTCAGTGGTTAAAGGGACATGCTTGTGCTGTTACCTATGTCTTTGCTGCAGGGAAAGACTGCCTTTCCTCTGCCCTATCTCCAACCCACTCCCAGAGGTCATGTAATAACCAGATTGAAGGTCTTTTCATGGTTGTGCTGCCTATAGCAGCCTATAAAAAGTAAATGATGAGGCTGGTGCCATATATCCAAATAGGGCAGGAGACATGCTAATCAGCAGAACATAATCCCCTAGAGTATTACAGCTGCCTTTGCATTGCTAAGAGAAAACACCTGACCAAAAACAGCCGAAGGGAAGCTCCGCTCCGCCCCGCTCCCCTCCCCGTCCGCAGGGGGGGGCGGGAAGGGGGCCCCGCGAAGCCGCGGTGGGATCCGCGCCGGAGTCGACGGTGGGAGGGGAGACGACGGCGGGAGGGGAGGGGGCTGCCAAGTTGGCGTCCGCCTCAACCCCCCCCCCCCCAGGTCGTGGTAGTCGGCGGGCCGCGGGGTTTTCATCCCCGGATCCCAGGCTCCCTTCCGGTACCTCGACGTCAACAGCTGCTCCTGCAATCAAGAAACCCACAGTATCTGAGGTGCCTTATGTCGCCCCTGGCATGCCTGTCAAAAAAATAGGCCACAGAAGTGCTGATTCCTCAGGAGAGACAACATATAAAAAGACAACTTCATCAGCTTTGAAAGGTGCCATTCAGTTAGGCATTACTCATACCGTGGGGAGCCTGAGTACCAAACCCGAGAGGGACGTCCTCATGCAAGGCTTGTACGTGGTGGAGAGTATCTTTTTTCCCATGAGGGGAGCAACTTGACCCCTGCCCATCATTACAATGACTTTCGTTTCAAGACCTATACGCCTGTTGCCTTCCGCTACTTTCGGGAGTTGTTTGGCATCCGACCTGACGATGACTTGTACTCCCTGTGTAGTGAGCCGCTAATTGAACTCTGCAACTCTGGAGCTAGTGGTTCCCTCTTCTACGTGTCCAGCGATGGCGAATTCATCATTGAGACAGTCCAACATGAAGAAGCAGAATTTTTACAGAAGTTGCTTCCAGGATATTACATGAACCTCAACCAAAATCCTCAAACTTTGTTGCCCAAATTCTATGGACTTTACTTTGTGCAAGCAGGTGGTAAGAACATACGGATTGTGGACATGAATAATCTCTTAACCGCGATCAGTGAAAATGCATGTGAAATATGGCCTCAAGGGATCCACCTATAAGCGATGGGCTTCTCAGAAGGAGCGAGAGAAGCTTCTCCCGACGTTTAAAGACCTGGACTTCCTACAAGACATCCCGGATGGTCTTTTTAGGGATGCTGACATGTACAATGCTTTGTGTAAGACCTTGCAGCGAGACTGCTTGGTGCTTCAGAGCTTCAAGATAATGGACTATAGCCTCTTGATGTCAATTCACAACATGGATCATGAACAACGAGAGCCTTTAAACAGTGAAGCACAGTACTCGGTTGACACTCGCAGACCAGCTCCCCAAAAGGCTCTCTACTCCACAGCCATGGAGTCCATCCAGGGCGAGGCTGGCGGGGCGGCACTATGGAGACGGAGGACCATATGGGTGTCATCCCTGCCCGGAATAATAAAGGTGAACGATTTCTGCTGTGTATTGGCATCATTGATATACTGAGTCTTACAGGTGTGTTAAGAAGTTGGAGCACTCTTGGAAAGCACTGGTACATGACGCAGACACGGTCTCCGTGCACCGTCTGGGTTTCTATGCTGAGCGGTTCCAGTGCTTCACGTGCAACACGGTGTTCAAGAAGATCCCCCTGAAGCCCTCTCCTTCCAAAAAGTTTCAGTCTGGCTCATCTTTCTCTTGGCGATCAGACCCCAGCATCAACTCCTGCATCGCTTACCAGCCATCCGTCTCTGGGGAACACAAGGCACAAGTGACTACAAAGGCGGAAGTGGAGCCAGACTTACACCCTGGCCAACCTGATGTTTTGCCTCAGACTCCATCTTTGGAGATCAGTGAGGGCTCACCTGTTCCTGGCCCCAGTTTCTCACCTGTAGTTGGAGAGCCTTTGCAAATGCTAAATAGTGCAATCTTGGAAAAGCTTGAAGTTGCAAAGGCAGAATTCACCCAGTGAGCAACAAACTTCAGAAGACCCATAACATGAGTCTACTGTCTCTGTGATCCCAAGATGTCAGCCCTTGTCCCAGGAATGCTGAGTTTTCTTCTTGATCATCAAAAAGTTTAATTTGGAGGCTAGCAGAGCTCTCCATAACCACCTTCTCCTTCCCCTTCCCTGAACAGGCAATCGTGCCTTTGACAGTTGAGGACAGCAGCATCCCCACCACTTCAGAGTTGGGTGGTGTGAATTTTCAACTGGCTGGCCTTCCAAAATGGAATTTTCTCAACCCCCCCCCCATTCTTTGTGCTGGAAGTGGGGTTGCTGGACTTGGTGGTTTTATTCCCTTTCATTTATCTTTCACCAGGAGCTGGACTTTTAATCTCCTCAGGACAAACTGGCTGATACAATATTCTCACCTCAGTTCTTGCTCTCTGATCCTTGAAGAAGATCCCTATAAATTATATAAAGGTTGTTTGGGGAGTAAGGTCACTTAACCTCCTCCCAAACTTCTTTTTTTCCTTAAAAGGAAAGAACAGCACACAGCACCATTGCAAGCCACATCCAGATAAAAAATTGCCCAAGTGTTTCTCCATAGAGTTCCACAGAAGAGCCCTGGTGTTTGTGACGCAGAAACGCTGTGACTCTCTGCTCCGCCAGCATTCTTCCTCTCAGGCTGAGGGAATGGGGTGAGCGGGACTCGGGGTCACTTTTACCACGTTTGTGAACACAGTAGGGCAGCCTTAGGGCCAGGACACTACTCACTGCCAGGCTGTAACGACTATTACTGTTTTGCAATTTGGAATGTATTCTAGTTGTTTTTCTAAATATAAAGACTTACCAAATGAATTTAGACCATTCTCCAAAGGAGATTTCTTTATTCTTCCAATATTTCCCAACAGTGTTCTGCTCTTTAGAACTAAGGTAGAGAGAGACACCTGTCAGTGTAACAGGCAATCCATATGTATGAGGCTAGAGAATTTTTACATTCATGGAGGGCAGAAGGCGCACCTCAGGAAGGTTACTGCTGTGCCGCCTGGCCGGCCCTTTCTCTTCACTTCAAGCAAGGAAGTTTGAAATGGGAGCCCATGAGCGCTCCTGCCTGTCTCTGAGTCATGGTTGTCCATCTGATCCTTATACTTAGGCCCGTGTAGGTGGAGGGAGAGTCTCAGGCAGGCTGTTAAAATCACACTATCCTCCTCTCTCCCCCTCTACCCTGATAGTAGGTTAGCGCATACCCAGTAACTGTCTATATTAGACACCCCAGCCAGTTCCTGGCTGCCTATCTTTGCTGCCATGTTCTTTTTTTAGAAACGATTCTTGCTATTTTTTTCATAACTGACTATTTATGATGTATTTAAGTGTTTTATGCAGGATGGAGTTCTGTAAGGGTGGGAGGGAATATTTGAGAGAGGGCTGGGTCTTTGGGAAAGGAAATGGGGACTTGACATTTTTATGAAGTGTTACTATTTGCCTCAACTTTGTGTTGTTCAGAAATGACAGATGCAATATGAAAGTAATATCTGGTTTCAATGCATTAGGAAAAGAAGAGGAAGAAAAGGCCGACTGTCTACAAGGACATGGGCCGCCTCCACCTCATCTGCCCAGGCCCAGAAGTCATTACAGAGGAAGTAGGGATGTGAATATTGACCTCATGGCTAGCCTGAAAACCAATCCCAAGGAAACAGTGACAGACACTGCAGCCACTCAAACCTCACCAAAACAGAGATCCAGCATCTATAGAGAAAGCAATAGTAGGGTGTGGTGGCTCTTGCCTTTAATCCCAGCACTTGGGAGGCAGAGGTTGGAGGATCGCCATGAGTTCAAGGTCACCCTGAGACTACCTAGTGAATTCCAGGTCATCCTGGACTACAGTGAAACCTTACCTTAAAAAGCCAAAAAAAAAAAAAAAAAAAAAAAAAAACAGAAAGCAACAGTAACTCATGAGATCTGGACAACTGCCTCTTCTGGGAGACACACCAGATCCTGATCAACAGGCTCAGGCTTGACCTAGTGAGGACTACAAATAGAAAGACTGCCCAAAGGGTGGGGCGAACTGAAAAGCCTCCTACGGTCTGTCTTTTAAAGACCCTTGGCAGAGAGATCCCCTTCCAGGATGCTCAGAAACGGAGCCTATTACTAGTAGCACGTGTATCAGGAGTCAGCAGAGGCCACAGAACAAAAAAGTGATGCTGGTGCTAATGTCCACAACACAGGAGAAGCACATCACATGATCATGAGGAAGGCTGTTGCATAGCAAGAGCCTATATGATGCAGACAAGTCCCCCTACAGACTGCACAGCCCATTCAGGAGAACTGCATGAGCCTCTGCTAGGATGAGGATATGGATAGAGAAAGGAAGCCCCAAATGCAGAGCTCCATCGCTTTCCCACCTGCCCACTCAGGCCAGTGATGAGGGCAGCAGACCCAGGATCAGACCTGAAAGAGTACTTGTAAAGCCTACACAATGTGACATTATCTGTGGTTTGTTAAACCATTCCAGAACCCTCTGAGGTTCGGGCCCATGAGACTATGAACAACTTACTCCACTTTTTATTGTCTATTTACTTTTTAGAGAGATAGAAAAGGCACACCAGGGCCTCTGGCCACTGCAAATGAACTCCAGACTCATGCACCATCATGTGTATCTGGCTTATGTGGGATCTAGAGAATCGAGCCTGGATCCTTAGGCTTCGCAGGCAAATGCCTGAACTGCTAAGCCATCCCTCCAGCCCCTTACTCCATTTTTGACAAGTCCCACATCTGCCAGGAAGGACAAATATTGCAGCCAGGTGAGATTTTGAGATGAACTAATTGGTTCCCTTCTTCACACCTCCGCCAGAATTTACTAGTTAACATCTTCCATTGTCAGACATTTATCATCTTAGGGAAGATTTGTTATTATCTCTAGAGCACAGGAGAGCTTAGCTTTTATTTTTTAAAATAGGCTTCTAAAAAAATTCTTTTGATCATCTCCATAGAAGTTGAGAAGCTATTTGACAACATTAAATAACAACTCCTAATTAAAAACACTAGGATAGTAATTAATAGACACAGACATGAATTACTTAATGATGGGGATATTCTGAAAAAATGCATCCTTAGGAAATCTGTCATTGTGCAAACATAAAAGTGTGCTTACACAAGCCTAAATGGGGTGGCACACCCTCTCATGGTACCACCTATTGTTCCTAAGTGTAAACTAGTACAACAGAGCCACTGCTCGCAATACCACAGGCAGCCATTACACAATGGAATTCATATATCTGAACAAAATTAAACATAGAAAAATATAGTAGGGGATAAAGAGATGGATTCATGGGTAAAGTGCTTGCCACAGAGCATGAGGGGCTGTAGTATTCAAATAAAATACCAGAAATAGTGGCACATGCATGTAACTCTACCACTGAATAGGAAGAGATAAGGAATTTTTGGAGCTCACTGACTAGTATGTGTAGCAGAATCTGAGTTCTAAATGCAATAGCAGACCCTGTCTCAAAGAATAAGCTGGAAAACAATTGAGAAAAACACACCCAACATCAACCTGTGGCCTCCACACACACATGTGCACTCACATACACACACACATACACACTACAGGTAGTCACATGTAAAAAATGTACAGTAAAAATACGGTATAAAAGTTATCTAGAAATAAGAAATCAAAAAAAAATTAAAATGGGCTATGGAACTAAATAGAGAGTTCTCAAAAGAAGAAATATAGATGGTATATAAACATCTAAAAAAGTGTTCTACATCTTTAGCCATCAGGGAAATGCACATTAAAACTACTTTGAGGGCTGGAGAGATGGCTTAGTGGTTAAGCGCTTGCCTATGAAGCCTAAGGACCCCAGTTTGAGGCTCAGTTCCCCAGGTCCCACGTTAGCCAGATGCACAAGGGAGCGCACGCGTCTGGAGTTCATTTGCAGTGGCTGGAAGCCCTGGCGCGCCCATTCTCTCTCTCTCCCTCTATCTGTCTTTCTCCCTGTGTCTGTCACTCTCAAATAAATAAATAAATAATGAACAAAAAAAAAAAACTACTTTGAGATTCCATCTCACCCCTGTCAGAATGGCTATCATCATGAAAACAAATGACAATAAATATTGGCAAGGATGAAGAAAAAAGGGAACCCTTCTACACTGTTGGTGGGAATGTGGTCAGGTAGAGCCATTGTGGAAATCACTGTAGAGGTTCTTGAGAGCTTAAAATAGATTACCATACGACCCAGCTATACCACTCCTGGGCATATATCCTAAGGACTCATCTCACTACCTTAGAGATACTTGCACATCCATGTTTATCGCCACCCAATTCATAATAACTAGGAAATGGAACCAGCCTATGTGTCCCTCAACTAATGAATAGATAATGGAGATGTGGTACATTTATACAATGGAGTTCTAGTCAGCAGTTAATAAAGCTGAAATTTTGCAATTTTCAGGGAAATAGAGGGATATGGGAAGGATTATACTGAGGAAGATAACACAAGCCTCAAGAGTCAAACACCACATGCTCTCTCTCATATGTGGATCCTAACTACAAATGTGTAGACTTGTATGCGAGATGGAGTAAAAATTGTTAGCAGAGGCCAGTAAGCTGTAAAGGGGCTATAAAAGAGGTAGGAGAGCAGAGGACTTAAGGAAATGGTATTGTATATATCTAAGTAGATGAACAGATTACTGGGGGTGGAATGGCCTAAGTGAGGTGAGGAGAAGAGATTGAGTAAAGGATATATGGAGGGAGAGGTAATCAAAATTTAAGAGAATATGAATAAGCCATATGGAATCCTACTTGTTTTGACAATGGTGCACCCAGAAGCCATATATTGTTACTAGAAAAGTTGCAGCATCAGGGATGAGATACCTTCCAGTGAGTGTTTTGCAAGGAGGTCCCTGATGCCCCAAAACATTACAGGCCATTCCTGAGGTTCTTGGTTTCCCACAAGGAATAGATGGTAAGACCCTATTGCTAAAGACTCCACATTCTTGGGCTGCAAGATCACTGAGAAATCAAGCTGGAACTGAGCTGAAAACCTCGTCCATGCAGACCAGCTGACAGAAAGCTGGAAAAAGCCATGCTGCATACAGTTCAATAACAGAGAGAAAAATCACCAGTAGAGAGAAGCAACAGTGGACACTAAGAGCCTTAAATTTGGCCAGCCAGGCCAAATGAGCCAACAGGTGCAATAAGTGGCATGTCTGTAATAAGGGAAAACAGCCACTCTTTTATTAAACTGGAGGCCTGAGAGGGAATAAATGCCCAACAGTGAAAACCTATGATGGGGGAAGTCATGAGCCCTAGGGGTATAACATCTGTTGGTGTCTGACTAAAGGTATATACTATGCTCAACAAACTGCCCAGTAAACACTTCTCTTAATGTTCATACCAACATACTAATGCTATTCTCACTTTTGGTTAGAAAAGCTTCTCTTTTCAGATAGTGGTGACCTTGAGATGACTCAGAAGTCACCATAGTGCTAAGAAAAAGTGAAAGAGGAGTGCTCAGCACTGAAACATCTCTATCACACCTTCCAAAGCTCAGAATCCATTGTGGAAGAGGTGGCAGAAATGATGTAAGAGACAAAGGATGGGTAGGACTCCTTACAATGCACTCTTCCAGACACAAAATGACCTGGATATCCATGACTTCACAGTGCCTGACACTACCTACACAACACCACCACAATAGGAGGAAATTGATGATGACATCAAAATAAAAGACTGATTGAGAAGAGAGGAGTGTGATGGAGAGTGGCATTGCAAAGGGGAAAGTGGTTTATTGTCTATAATTGTGGAGGTTGTCAATAAAAATAATAAAAATATAAAGTATGCCATTGGGGCTTGAAAGATGGTTCAGCCATTAAATGTGCCTGCATGCAAAGCCTGACAGCCCAGGTTTGATTCCTTAGTACCCACCTAAAACCTTATGTACAAAGTGGCAATGCGTCTAAAATTCATTTGCAGAGGCAGTAGGCCCTGGCACACACATACCCTCTCCCCCTGCTCTCTCTCATAAATAAATTAAAATATTTTTTCAAATCTGCCATTGGGTCTGCCTCTTTCTCTCTCAAATATATAAATAAAAATAAAAACCAGACTCCTGGAGCTTTGTCCTTTCATGCTTTCTCCTGGAAGAAGCTCTTCATGATCTCTCCTCTTCCCTTCTCTCAATCTACATTTCTCTAAACTTTAAAAAAATAAAATAAAATCAGACTCCTGTGATGTTAAGGACTTGCCCAATGAGTCATGGCACTTCTACAGGAATAGATATTGTACCTATGCATGCCTCTTATGAAGTTCAGTGGTCATAAGTACCAGAAAATCAATGGCATTTCACAAAAACGGATGCAGAAGCATTATCAGCATTGAAAACCAATGTAGTTGATACTCAGAGTGTACAGGTGGGCGGAATGGGCTGCTGCATCCCAGCTCCTGAGAGGGAGCAGGAGTACTTGCAGTGCCTTCATTTTGATTGTCTTCTGGCCAGGCATGGTGGCGCAAGCCTTTAATCCCAGCACTCAGAAAGCAGAGGAAGTAGGATCACCACACCCTGAGACTACAGAGTGAATTCCAGGTCAACCTGAACTAAAGTGAGACACTACCTCAAAAAAGCTGATAGATAGATAGATAGATAGATAGATAGATAGATAGATAGATAGATAGATAGATAGATGGTAGATAGACAGATAGATAGATAGGTAGGTAGATGACAGTCTTCTGCATAGGGGTGTCATTGACTTCCCAGTGCTCATAGCTGTGACAACCACTAACAGGGACAACAAGTCTGGATAGCCATAAAGCATTCACTTTAATGTTAGAAGGCTGCTGTGGCAGTCAGGTTCATATTGCTGGCAGAAATCACCTGACCAAGAGCAGCTTTGGTGGGGGGAAGGGGCTTATTTTGGCTTAGAGACTCAAGGGGAAGCTCCATGATGGCAGGAGAAAACAATGGCATGAGCAGAGGGTGGATATCACCCCCTGGCCAACATCAGGTTGATAACAGGAACAGGAGAGTGTTCCAAACACTGGAACAAGGGGACACTGGCTATAATACCCATAAGCCCACCCCCAACAATATACCACCTCTAGGAGGCTTTAATTCCCAAATTTCCATCAGCTGGGAACCTAGCATTCAGAATACATAATTTTATGGGGGACACCTGAATCAAACCACCACATTCCGCCCCTGGCCCCCATAAACTGATAACCATACATGATATAAAATACAAAGCATTCAGTCCAACTTTAGAAATCCTCATAGTTTTTTCTTTGTTGGTTTGTTTTGTTTTTCAAGGTAGGGTCTCACTCTAGCTCAGGCTGACCTGGAATTCACTACATACTCTCAGGGTGGCCTCAAACTCACAGCAATCCTCCTACCTCTGCCTCCGGAGTGCTGGGATTAAAGGCATGTGCTACCACACCTGACTAGTCTTCATACTTTTTATCAATCCCAATGACGTTCAAACATTCCCATAGTCCAAGGTCTTTTAACTGAGCCATAATGCCAAAAAAATCTCCCCAAAACCCATAATGACACATAATAAACACTCATACTGCAAAAGATGGCATTGGGCCTAGCAAAGAAATATTCGACCAATATAAAATTTAAACAGGGCAAACATCAAACTCTGCAGCTTCAAGTCCAACAATTCTAATCCGTGACAAATCTCCAAGTCTGATAATTCTAACCAGCAACAAGTCTCTGGAGTTCTAATTCTGCCCCTCCAGATAGGCTACTCACAGTCCTGGAAAACTTTATCAGGAGCTGTCAGCTCTCCTTGGCAGCTATCTCATGATCCCAGCATTTCTACTGGGTCTCCACTGCAACCCATGGTTCATCCTCGTGACTCCATTAGGTCTCCATGCAGGCATCCAGCAAACCTGCTTCACACTGCCCATGGCCATTTCCAAAACACAAGATCACATTGCAAACTCAATGACTCTCTTTTTCCTGCATTTATTATACTCCACAATACCAAGTGGGGTTCCAATTTGTTAACCCAGGGGGAACAAAGCAGACTTTGAAGAACAAGACACCCTTTGAGCATTCAAACCCCTTCAAAAGAGTCTATGTTCTTCCTGTTACCCCAGTGCAGGTCAGCTGGCCCAGTCTCAATGGTTGTAATCTCCCATATAATTGCAGCTGAACAGGCAGCAGTTTGGGCCCAAAGATTTTTTTTCTGTGCCATATCCCTCTAATCACACCAGTCTGTTTCCACATACTGCAACCCTGCACAAGTTCTCAGGACATGGGTATAACAGCAAGCCTCTCACACAAACCACTTCTAGCTCTGTCCAGACAAAGCTCCTTTTCACCCTCATAAACCAAACCTCACAGTCCATAGTTCTTACTGCATTCAGGTCTTGAAACTCTGACTGGAATAGTCTATCAGCCATACTTACAGCACTGGCCTCCTCCCTGTGGAAATGGCCATCTTTGGGCTGCAGCATGCAGCACATGGACTAGTGCGACTGAGTGCCAAGAAGAGTGAATTTATTTCAGAAGTACGAATGAGCAAATTTGCCTGAAGGGTCTGAATGTTCACAGCGCCCAACATTATGTGTCCGTGGAGACAGGTGTAAGCTGCTTACCCAGTCACTGTAGCTGCAACACTGAGCAGCACAGGGGACACCCCAGTCACTGTTAGCATCTCTTTGAGGCTGTGTCCATTGGGACATGCTTCCTAAAAGCAGTCTATTTTCCTTAACTTGCATCAAAATTGATTTATCTGGGCTGGAGAGATGGCTTAGCGGTTAAGCGCTTGCCTGTGAAGCCTAAGGACCCCGGTTCGAGGCTCGATTCCCCAGGTCCCACGTTAGCCAGATGCACAAGGGGGCACACACGTCTAGAGTTCGCTTGCAGTGGCCAGAAGCCCTGGCGCGCCCATTCTCTCTCTCTCTCCCTCTGTCTTTCGCTCTGTGTCTGTCACTCTCAAATAAATAAATAAAAAATGGACAAAAAATATTTTAAAAAATTGATGTATCTTGCATATTTATTATAGTTAATATTCTTACAACATGATTTTAAAATCTCATCTCTGTTTTTATTTTATTACTTGTTTGTGCATGTATTTGCATGTGTGTGAGAGTCCAGACATGTATTGCCATTGCACATATGTGGAAGACAGAGGACAACATCAGGTCAGTCCTCTGCCTGTCCACCACCTCATTTGAGGCCGGGTTCCTCACTCTGGATTCTCGCTTTGCTGTTCTTCACTGTGGGTTTCTGGGAAATTCTACCTCTGCCTACATCTCACTGTCAGTATCCACTGTTGGGTTACAAAAGCCCACCAGCTTTTTACACAGGGTCTGGGGCTTGAATGCCAGCACTCCGGTTGTGAAATGAGCCATCTCCTCGGCCCAAAACCTTATCTTATGTTGTATTTATGGTTCTGTCCCAGGACTTTTTAAAACTGCTATATTAGTTGTCATAATAGACACATTAAATCTAACTTTTCTTCCCTTAAGAAAGTGGAAAAATCACCAAAAACAATAAGCTTAGCTAGACCTTGTTTGGGGAACTTCACAGAGCATCTAGCAATTAGTATTTTTTTCTTCACTGAAAATGTAAACTTCCTTCCAATCATCTACTGATGTTACAGTTCTTTTAATCTAAAGGGCCTATAATCTGTTTAAGTTCTGAACTAACCTCTTCATTCATAAAAATTAGCTTTTGGCTTCTTTGAAAAGAAGATACATAGTTATTTTTTTTTAAATTATATTTTATTTATTTGAGAGAAAGGAAAAGGCAGATAGAGAATGAGCAGACCAGGACCTCTAGCCACTGCAAACGAACTCTAGATGCATGTACCCAGGTTCAAATCCCCAATACCTACATAGTTACTTTTGATGGTGATGAAAATATTCTAAAATTAGAATGCTGTCATATTTACCCAACTGTTTATATTACAAACCACTGCACTATACAATTGTATCACACACTGATGCCCACTAGAGGGAACCCACTGCAAAAAAATGCTTGAAACACGCAAATGAATTGGGTCCTAATCCAACGCTGATATGGCTATTACTGCTAGTATGTCTGAATGTCCTTAAAAATCCCCAAATGGTCCAGTCACTAAGAGTTTGGGATGGCATGAGATTGGGAAGTGACGAGACCGTCCAGAGGTGAGGCTTGGTCATTGGAGACGTGGCCTTGAGGAGGCTGTCTGTAGATTGTGTTAGCTGAGATGAGAAGACTGGGGTCCTGAACTGAGTAAAAAGAAGAAAGTGAGTTGAGCGCCAGGAATAAAAAGGAGAAAGTGAGTTGAGCACCAGGATCCATTACTTTCTGCTTCCCGACTGTGGATGTAACGTGATTTAGCTGCCTCCTCCCCTCCATGGTGGGCTGCATCCCTTTGAAATGTAAGCCACAGTGACCCCTTCTCCCTTTGAGTTGCTCTTTGGCAGGTATTTGATTGCAGCAATGAGAACAGTGACTGATACACCTTGTCAGCAACAGTTACACAAATATCAACACCAAGACTAATAGGTAGGCAAGCACTAGGTCTAGAGGTTACTGAAAGACAGAACCTACCTCCTGTTTCCCTGGTAACACTGGAAAGGAAAACATCACAGTTGCCCCTCCATAGGATTTAAACTCCATTTGAAGGGAAGCACCTCTTCCTTTTGACCAAAGGAACAAAGTCCTCTGGTCCTGGGTGAAGCCTGTCAATCACTCACCTGGTCAGGAGACCCCTCACCTGCTCACACACTAAGGAAGTGGGAGGAATACTTAGCCCCTGAATGGGATAATGTACTATTCCCCTGGAAACCCCTCCCTCGTTGCTGCATCTGACCACTTCTCTGAGCTCTGACAGAAAATGTAATTTTTTCTCTTTTCTCCTTTTTTTCTCTTTTATGGATGCTTGCTGAAATCCTAATGTGGAGGGTTGACTCAGGTGTCCCCCATATACTTAGGTGTTCTGAATGCTAGGTTCCCAGCTGATGAAGATTTGGGAATTAAAGCCTCCTGGAAGCAGTGTATTGTCGAGGGCGGGGTTATGGATGTTATAGCCAGCTTCCTCTTGCCAGTGTTTGGCACACTCTCCCATTGCTGTTGTCCACCTGACATTGGCCAGGAGATGTCCACCCTCTGCTCATGCCATCATTTTCCCTGCCATTGTGGAACTTCCCCCCGAGTCTGTAAGCCAAAATACCCCTTTTTTTTCCACAAGCTGCTCTTGGTCGAGTGTTTTCTGCCAGCAATACAAACCTGACTGCAACACCTAAGCATGCTTTTCCCGACACTTTGGGGTTTTCCCACTTTTTCTCAATAACTCCCCCTTGCCTAATGTGACTGTGCGAATGTATCTGATGAGCTCACTCAACACAGTGTCATCCTTCAAGGATGTCAATGACACTAGGGTCATAGTCGGATCTTTGCATCCAGCAAGTGGCAGCAATTCATCCTAAGCTTGACACATGTTCCAGGTATACTTGTCTCTCCTCCCCAGGGTACTTCACCAGTACTCAGGGCTCACAGAGTGGGAGTCAAGAACAAGGTGAGGCACATGGAGTACAAAACAGTTAAATTTCATCATAAAGTTGTTATCCAACGTACCTCCCTCACCTCCCTGTAGTCCTGTCCCTGCACAGAGTATCTGGTTTACCACATGAAGCCCCATGTTGATGCAAGGAGCACTTTCAGTGGCCCAAGAGGCAAGCAATGAGCACATGGAACCCACTGATCCAACCGTGTGTCACACTATCCAAGACTGACAGTGGCCACTTACGCATACAACCTAGGAGCCAGGTATCCTTATGCCAAGGACCATTGCAGGCAGAAGGTCCTTCATGGGCAAAATGTTTGGTCCAAAAACCAAAATACAGAAGCAGGTATAACCCCACTCACCATTAACCTCAGTAATTCATGGATGGGGGTGGGGATTACCCACACTTGCAACTCTGGGCAACAAGCATCTGTAGAAATCCTGGTTCCAACAACCTTATGCTTACACTGGGCTTCCTGCTCTCCATGCCAACAGACCATCAAAGAGAAGCATCACCAAGCTGCCAGGAGTGACTGGCACTCATCAGCATAAGGGAAGGTTGCTACCACAAACTGGGACGAGGTAAGAATGCTTGTAATTGGATGTCTCTTCTTATTCCCATCCCAACCTTAACTGTAAATGGAAAAAATACAGCTACTATGGCCATACAAGAAGATATAGAAAGGAATTCAGACCCTCAGGAATTAGGGTCTAGTTGCTCTGGCAGAAAAGCTACACAAATCAGCTAGCTACTAGCAGGAGTGGAGCGAGTCCACACTGGGTGGTGGGGACAGGAGGTGAAGACTAGGAGCTATAATTCAGTTAAGGCCCTTCTCTTGTAACTCTCCCATGCCCATCGAAAATCCAAGTGAGCCTGTGACCAAAGGGCCTGGATTCAACATGAGGAGCAAGGCAGCTGAGTGGTGCACCAGGCAGACAGCAGCAGGCACTGCTGGTGACATGGGTTCCCGTCTCACAATTGGACCAATTTATTCCCCAGCTGCCAACTGAATTCCTGCTAACAGCTCACATTTGCAGTTCCACCAGTGAATTGCCTTTCAGGAATATGAGCCACTTCACAGTTTACATAAAGCATAATGCAAGTAACCGCCAGTCAATGACTGTCCAAGATGCGAGGCATACACGAATCCAGCTCCCTGGCTCTAGGAGAGACAATGTGTCTGGTGCAGGCTACACTCTGTGGCCTTACAAGATACATGTCTTTAATGAATGCTTACTATTTCTCAGTCTTTCCCTCTTTTTTCATTCCCTTACTGAGAGTGTTTCATATATATGTATGTTATGTGTGCATGTTTGTATGTGTGTGGCTACATGTGTGTGCAGATGCACTTACATATATACGCATATCTATGTGGAGGCCAGAGGTTTGTGTTAGATGTCTTCCTCACTTTCCACCCTGTTCTTTGACAGAGTCTCTCATTGAACCTGGAGTTCAATGATCCAATGAGGCTAGTGAGCTGACAAGCCCCCAGGACACTCCTTTCTCTGTCTCCTCAGCACTGGGATTACAAGTGTGTGCCACTGGACCTCACTTTGTGTGGGTACCAAGGATCCAAACTCAGGACCCTGGGCTTGCACAGCCAGCACTCTACCCTCTGAGCCATCTTCCCAGCTCCTGAGATATTTCTTAGTAAATTGTATGATCACAATGGCCCATCTCAGGTTGTGCTTCTAGAGAACCTGGCCTGAAGACACAAAAGTAGCTTGGTGTCAGTGTGGACACAAAGTCAAGTTAAGCTGAAACCAAAGTAGTGATAAAAACAGCTTGGAGGCCATCCTCTAGGCCAGGACTGAAATCCCATAGCACAAGACTGAAAATGGCTCTCCTCAGGCATATTCTAGAGCTCCTTAACCCAAACCCCAACTGCAACCTAGTCATCTCTTTTTTGAAAACTCTCCTGATGTTTCTGATTATCACAGATTTGGAAGCCATTGGCTGAGGCAACTCTTGTAATGGATGTTTTAGATATACTTGTCTATATGCACTTGTGGGATGTGCAAAATGAAAATCCAAGATCTCTCTCAATATTAGAAGCTTAGCATTCAGTTAACTATTCATTATACACCAACAGCCCTTCATTGAAGAATAAGAGTTTGACTTTATAAATGAATCATGGATGATCATTCATTACAGAGAGAACTAAATGTGACTGCTTCTGAAATTTTGATGCAAAATTCCTAAGAAAGGCATGTTTTATTGATTGCATTTTATGAGGTGGTGATAATTCTTTTTAGTATGTGTGTTACTATATTAGTCAGAATAGACAAGACTGCTGTGGCAGCAAATATCAGTGACTGAATTCAGTAAGTCAGTAAGAGCCCAAAACATGCCTAGCATCTCTCCAGGACCGTCTTCTCAAGTCCAGCCCTTAGCAGTGGTGGCAACTTCCATTCTGAGGCCCCTCTATCTCAACACAGGCTTAGAGTCCACTGTAGCTGGAGACTGTCCCACTGGAAATGAGATGCTATGGCCTTGAGGCAACCTTCATCATCTTCATTTATCACATGGGTCATATCCTCATGTCACTTGGGCCATAATGAGTCATATCATCCAATGGCAAGAAGAAGCCACTGAAGGCTAATCCCACTGTATGCCCAGAATGAGCAGCTATTGCAGGTGTGGTGGTAGTAGCAGTGCCAACAACAGTTACTAAATATGATAGACACATGAACATGGAAGAGAATATATATAATGAAGAGAATATATATATATATATATATATATATATATATGTATATATATATATGTATATATATATATGTATGTATGTATATGTATGTATGTATATGGTATGAATTTATCTATACCATTCGGTTTGGATTTGTTTAAATCATTGAAATGCAAGCTATTTTAAGGAATATTTATTTTTATTTTACATGTTTATATTCTTGCTGAACAATATTTTAGTACATCAATTTATGCTAAAGAAAAGGCAAAACCTTTGCAGTCTCGCCTGTGAAAGATGACCACATATTTTTGTTAAGCCAAAGTTGGAATCGTATTGCTTACATTTACTTGTAATGTGCTTGTTCTCCTCACAGTATGTATCCTATTTGAAATCCACTGACTATTCTAATTTTAGGAAAGAATTTCCCTCTGGATCTCAGTTACTCCATCTCTAAAGTAAGGACAAGTAGGAGAAATCACATCTAAGATGTCCTTCAGCTCTGGAGATTTGTGAATACACATACCCCTTATGTAGGTATGTATGCATGTCTCTCTTTCTCCACCCTCCTTCCTCCTACTGTTTCTCTTCTTCCTCCTCTCCTCCACAACTATACCCAGAAGTACTGGTACCTTCAAAACCAGACTTTGAACCAGCCTCTAGAGTCCACTTTCAAGACCCAGAACCGCTCCCAGTCTGAGCACTGCAGTCTGTCAAGGTGCTGTCCAAAGGCCTCACTTGCTTTCACCATGATGTACAACTACCCTTAAAGCCCTGAGCCTTCATCAGTATCACTGTCGGGGAATCTTGCGAAACTAGAGTGGAATTACTTGGAATGGGTTAATTTTTAAATCTCTGATTAGAAAATAACACAGGAGGCCATTTTCCCAATAGCAATGTCCTGAAACTTTGTTTTGCTCACAAGTGTATACCTTGTCACTTAGGACAGCTCCTGGGACACACTAAGTGCTCAGTGTCTTTCAGTTGAATGACAGAGTCTAATCTTACTCTCTGGATTTTTTTTAACTATTTATTTATTTTCAAGCACAGAAATACAGACAGAGAGAAAGTATGGCCACATCAGGACTCTAGGCACTGGATGCTAACTCAGATGCATGCACCACTTTGTGCATCTGGCTTGCATGGGCACTGGGAGTCCCAACCCAGGTTGTAGGCTTTGCAGACAAGAGCCTTAACTGCTGAGCTCTCTCTCCATTCCCTTGCTCCCTGTTTTATGCACTCACCGTCTGCTTCTACCTCTCTAGCAACAGAGAGACTAATCCCTATGAAACACATCGCTGGCAGACAGGTGTGCCTAGAGGACAGTGTTGAAGTTGTTATATCCTCTACCCCAACTGCTAAGTCAACAACTGAGGGGCAGGGCAATGAGCAAGCCTACACAGAAAAATGTCAGCGCTGAGACAACAGGAAATGTGAGCTTCAGAGACAACAGCCGTCCATTTGTAAAGTGCATTTTCTGGATGGGGCATTATTTTTAATTCTGCCTTGTGGGTCTGGCAAAGATTTACTTGATTCACTTTTCTGCAGAGTCCTTCCTCACAGTGGCCATAAGGAGGCGTGGCATTGCTTAATTTGTCATTCTCAGAAGCCAAGGCCAATCCTGACCCCTTAAGGTCCCTTCACCACACTTTTTAAAACAAAGGAAGTATTCTAAATGGAGTGTTTCCAGGCAAGGAATATGCTAAAAGGGGAAATTGCATCTAGGGAGAAAGGTGGTGTAAGTCCCTCCTTTGCCAGAGACTCAGGAGAAAACCCAAGACTTACAGCTGAACGTTACCAATGCTTCTAAAGGGTTCCAGGGCCCTGCTTGCAGGGAATCACAGTCGTAGGAAACTTACCTACTGGTGCCTTCCCTCTAACTCTCTTAGTCTTCTCAAAAGGTCCAGACTAGAAGAAACAGCTAGATCACTCAATCTATTTGGCTACTTTCCTCTGAAGTTTAAACATTTCCTCCTGGAGGGAAGAAGGGGGCTCAGGGGACTCAAGACACTAAGGAAACTTATAAGGCTCAGGACATTTGTGAAAGTTGGAAGTTCAGGGAGTTCCAAAAGTTCTAAGATTCACAGGGCCCTTCCCCGGGTTTATATAAGAAGTGGTAACAGTTGATGAAGAGGGTGAGAGAGGTGGAGGAAGTCTCTCCAGTGGAGCTGTCTGTAAGCTGTGCAGAAAGCTGGAGGAATGCAGCTTTCTTGATTCATTGCCCACACTAACACGGGCTTGTCTGTGGTACAGCTATCTTTGAGTCACCCATGCTCCTTTAAGAAACCCCAATATTCTTATTGGTTCACCAAGATAGACTTGGGTAGAATCATTTCTTTGGTCTGTTGTCAGTGCCCTATCAGGGATTAGTGGAATCTTGTCTACATCTCTCCAGAAAAAGTTGTCCAAGACAGGCACTTACCTATTTTTCCTTTTACTGAGGCCCAGAAAAAAATCATTTGCCCAAGATCAACTGGCTATGTAGTTGCCAAAGCTGAACTAAATTCCAGGTTATTTCATTGAGCATCTAAGTGGCTGGTGAGAAGTGGTCTTTAAAAACAGCTAATTGGAGCCAGTCATGGTAGCAAGTCCCAGCAGTTGAAAAAGAGAAGGGGAGAAGAGGGAAGGAGGGAGGCAGGGATGGAGCAAAGGAGACAGGGAGGGAGGGAGGATAAATAAACGCACACTGGTGGCCTGGTCTCCAGGCAGCCTCTGCTCCTGTTCTGTCTTCCTAGCAACTGAAGCTATGCCATATTGTTTGAAGTGCTCATTTTGTTCCAAATCAAAGATGAAGGATAAACTTCTGAGACAAAAGGCATTTTCCCCACAGGGCATAGATAAATCATAACTCAGGGACAAAAGAGTCAAGGGTGAGCAATCCCTTGGGAACCATCTGCAGAATAACTGTGAATATTCTCAATAGCCGCAGTCACTTCTGAAAAGAGGTGGGGAGCACAGCAGAGCCACCAAACCCAAGCATTTTACTTGGCAAATGAATATTTGGTTCTGTTGGGGGGGGGGCGTACAGAATCGCAACTCAAATGCTTGCAGATGCCAAGGAGCTAAAACAAGCTGGGGCAGGTAAGACACTGGTCAGATGTGTTACAAGAAACAAAGACTGTCCCCCTTAAGAAAAGTAACAGATAGAACATGGCAAATGACAAGAAACACACGGTCTCAGTCATGAGGTTCAGAGTGAGGGCTGCAGGAGACCGCTGTCCTCTGTCTCAGTGCATCTGCTGCTCACCAGCTTCATTTGATCACTGTAATACAGGGATTTGCAATGACAATTGTCAGACCTTCTGTGTTTTTATTTATTTATTTATCTATCTATGTGAGGGTGCATGTGTCATAGCACACATATGGAGGCCAAGGGACAACTTTGAGGTGTCTATCTTCCACTTGTTTTTTTACTCTTAATTGACAACTTCCACACATATAGACAATATACCATTATTAGACTCCCACTCCACCATCTACCCTTCTTCCCCTTCTTCTTTCCAACTAATGTATCTTCTACCTTGAGGTCATAATGCTTTTTCCTCCTATTATGCAGGTCTTGTGAAGGTAGCATCAGCCACCGTGAGGTCATGAATATCAAAGCCACTTTGTATCTGGAAGACAGTATTGTAAGCACTCCTCCCCTCCTTTGGCTCTTGCATTCTTTTTTTAAAAATATTTTTATTTATTTATTTGAGAGAGAGAGATAATGGGCGTGCCTGGGCCTCCAGCCACTGCAAATGAATTCAGATTCATGCGCCCCTTATGCATCTGGCTTACGTGAGTCCTGGAAAATCGAGCCAGGATCCTTTGGTTTTGCAGACAAATGCCTTAACCACTAATCCATCTCTCCAGCCCTCTTGCATTCTTTTTACCATTTCTTCTGCAATGGTCCCTGAGCCTTGGAGGGTATGATGAAAATGTCTCACTTAGTACTGAACACTTACTTCTTCTCAGCACTTTGGAGTTCTGGGTCACCCCACTGGTCACCCCCATCTTTAAAAAAAAAAAAGTTTCTCAGGCTGGAGAGATGGGTTAGTGGTGAAGACACTTACCTGTGAAGCCTAAGGACTCAGGTTCAATTCCCCAGTACCCATGTAAGCCAGATGCAGCGATTTCCTCCTGTGGAATGGACCTCAAATCCAATTAGAGAGCATTTGGTTTCCTCCCTAACAGATAAGCCACCATTGCAACAGTTGGTACATTTGGTCTGGCTGGCCAGCCATAGAACCTGCAAGCTCTCTGCTGGTTAAGACCCATGATGACTTTTCTCCCCCAACATGATGCACAGCTGTTTTCAACATTATGACAGCTAGTCAATGGGGAGGAGGTTTCCAGCTTAGCTCCAGCTTGATTTCTTAGTAACCTGGGCTACCTCTCTTAATTCTACTTGTCTTGAGACAGGGTCTCTTACTACTTCAAAGGAGCTGCTAGACTGCAAGGGAAGGTCAGATTGGCTGGCTCCATACACCATTGGTGTATATGCCATGGATCACAGATGCATGCATATGCCACTTTGCATTTAACTTTACATACGTGTTATGGAATTGAATCTAAGCCATCAGGCTTTTGCAAGAAAGTGCCTTTAACCATTGAGAGACTGATGAGCCCCATGTTTTGTTTTTTGTAATATAGATTTGTACCTGTGTGGTGGTTTGAATGGAAATGGTTTCATAAACTCAGGTTGTTTTTTGTTTGGTTTGGTTTGATTTGGTTTGAGAGTGACAGAGAGAGAAAGGGGAAGATAGCACAAGCAAGCAAGAGAGAGAGAGAGAATGGGCACACCAGGACCTTCAGCTACTGCAAACGAACTCTAGATGCGTGCTCCCTCTTGTGCATCTGGCTAACATGGGTCCTGGAGAATTGAGCCTTGAACCAGGGTCCTTAGACTTCACAGGCAAGCGCTTAACCGCTAAGACATCTCTCCAGCCCTCAGGCATTTTTTGTTTGTTTGTTTATTTGTTTTATTTTTCAAAGTAGGGTCTCACTCTGGTCCAGACTCAGGCATTTCTGATTAAACTTCTTACTTAGTCTTCAGCAGGTGAAGCCCTGCTGGAGTAGGTACATCACTGAAGGAAGATCTTGAGTCTACTCTCCATACCTACAAAAGCAAACAAACAACTTCAGTAGCTTCCAGTGCATTGAAATAAAATTCAAGTTCCTCCCATAGCCCTGTGCTATCTGCCTCCTTCACTCCCCTGCCCCTTCATCATTCACCCTCTTGTCTCTAGAGGAGAAAGATCTGCCCGGGAAACTCTTTCCTAGCCTGAGTTCTGTGTCCTCCCTGTAATTCAAATGAGACCTCCTTTTAGAGAGACTTTCTTTGAACAATGAGTTCAAGGCTGTGGCTCTCTACCTCCAATCTCCATTAACCTTCCCTCTTTTCTTTATCTTCATTGCACTTGCCATTGCCTGAAATTATCCTGTTAGTGTGTACATGTATGTTTGTTTCTGGGCATGCATGTACTATAGCTCACATATGGAGTTCACAGGACAACCTCAGGGTGTTCGTCCTCTCCTTCCATCTTGTTTGCAACAAGGAAGGCCAAACTAGCTGGCCCATAACCTTCACGATTCTCCTAACTCTGCCTCCTACTGTGACAGGTATACTGGTATTACAAATGTGTGTACTACTCTTGCATTTGCCTTTACAAGCCTGCTGGGGTTTAGAAGGACAGTCAACAGACTTGTGGACTAAGTGTCTTTAACCACTGAGAAATCTCCCTAGGTTATTTTAACCTGGTTCATTGTTATTGTGCCCCCACTGGAATGCAGATTCCATGAGACCAGGGACGTTGACTGTTCTTGGATGTGCTCCAGACCAGCAGCCGTAGGAAGTTCAGGATAGTCCCACAGTAAAAGAGTAGTGATGACTGTGCTTAGAAGTAAGGCAGTTAGGGTGTTTGTTCCCCCCCACAAAAGAAAAAGGCACAAATATCCTTAAGTCTGCCCTTGCAGGTTCCACTTTGCTAGAGATCAGAGAAGCTGGCTTCTCCTTATTTCTTGCCTAAAGAGTTCCTAGACATGTTTTTCCATAAACAACCTGAACCCCTCCCTGGGAGGGAATTCCCCTTTCCTAGAATTTAAATCTTATCTGACATTGTGGTTGGTTAAGCTCAGCCCCAGAACTTGGTGTCATGGTGGGCTCTTCTTGAGCCAACCCCTAGCCTAGACTACTCAGCCCTCACTCTGGCTCACCTGAGCCTAAAGGTGAAGCTACAATAAGGTTATAAATAGACCCTTAATAGGGGAACAAGCTCTCTTGGTTGCCCTCAGGCTCTGGTAGGGTTCCCACCCACCACTACTCCCACTGGCAGAAGCTCTCTGTACTTCCCCCTTTCCTTCTCTTAATCTAATAAAGTCTATCTAAACCTTGCCCTCTGGTCTATGGATGTTAATTCTTTAAATTCACAAGACAGGAATCTAGGGTATCCTAAATTTACTGGTACATTGGCATATTTATGGGTGTATTGGCAAAGAATCCCAAAATTCCCATTTTAGAAGGAGACCAAAACAATGACCATAGGATAAACAGAGCTCAGATTCTCACTTATCCTGAGCAACTTTTATTTGCTGGGCTTTTGTTTTGTTTTGTTTTGTTTTGTTTTGTTTAGTGAGTCAAGATCTTATGTAGTCCAGGCGAGCCTTGAACTTCTGATCCTTCTCCCCCTGCCTCCTGAGTACTAGGTTACAGGCACACATAGCCCCACTTGAGCAAATGTTTCTGGTATTACTTCCTAGGATCAGCTGCCAGGCAACCTTGACCTTCACCTTGTACTGACAGGCTAGTGTCTGCCACTATCAGGGACTTGGACTGATCTTCAGGCATCCTTCAACTGCGTGCACCACAGTAACTGATCTGAGCCAAGGTTCTCCTCTGAGAAACCTTGCTAAGGACCTTGGTTGTCTTTTCATGCTTCAGGCTCACAGCCAGGAAATACAACCCTGGAAGTGAGCAATTGGAAACACCAATATGTCCTTTTCCTTTAGGTCAATTGTTTCACTCTAAAGCTATGCTTTCTATTTTTCCCATCTTCATCACAACAATGGCAGCACTCAACCCCCAAGACCCTGAGATAAAGCATTTTGGGACTATTTCTAGCTCCCTGGAATACTTTTGTGGGCTTGGGTGTGTGGATAACACCTAGATTTCATTGAGAAAATGAGGTTCATAAATCCCATCTACCCCTTTGCTCTGACAGTGGTTCTAACATCACTGGGCATGTGAACTGTAAGGGTCCACTGTAGGATAATGCCTGAAGACTTACTAAGGATTAATAGTAGAGCCAGGCTGAAGAGATGGCTTAGTGGTTAAGGTGTTTGCCTGCAAAAGCAAAGGATTCTGGTTCAATTCTACAGGACCCACATAAGTCAGATGCACAAGGGGGGTGCAGGCATCTGGAGTTCATTTGCAGTGGCTGGAGGCCATAGTGTGCCCATTCTCTCTCTCTCTATCCATCTCTTTCTCTCTGTGTCTATTGCTCTCAAATAAACAAATAAATAAAGAAGAAGAAAAAAAAGAAAAAGGCAGATTGAGACAGGAACGGGGTGGGGGGCAGTATTTAAGTAGAGTGATCTGGAAAGGGCATCTCATTGAGAAAGTGATGCAAGTAAAATCTGAAAAACATGCCCAAGATGATCAGAACTTAATCTAAGCCTTATCACAGTACTGTAGAGGGTCTCTGAACTTTGTATATTCATGGTCCTTTTGCCCTTTGGAGACACAAGACAATATACTGCCTAAAAACATATATCATACTGAGTTCAAATACTGGCTCTAGCACTTTGGAGGTGTTTGACTCTACATGTCATGCTTTATTTCTCTGAGCCCCAGTTCCCTATGCTTCAAAACAAAGATATTAATAGTACCCACCCCACAGGACTCCTCAG
Source organism: Jaculus jaculus (assembly GCF_020740685.1). Taxonomy (NCBI): domain Eukaryota; kingdom Metazoa; phylum Chordata; class Mammalia; order Rodentia; family Dipodidae; genus Jaculus; species Jaculus jaculus. The sequence goes on from NC_059104.1 coordinate 189,977,880, forward strand.
GATTTAGGGAAATAATGTGCATGAATTCCTTTGCACACAGAAAGAACTCAATAAAAATCAGCTGCAAGTCTTGAGCCTTGCTCATCTCCCAAAGTTTATTTACATTTTCCTTGGTCCTGGTTCTTTATCTTTACTGACATTTTAACATTGTTTTATGGTTTCTGCTTCTGTGGTAAGCTACCTCAAATCCTTTGTGGCTTGGGGTAGGTTATAAATAACCAAGTAAATAAATTAAAATCTGGACAGGAGAACATTTTCATGGAAGAAAAACGTTTCATTACCAATAGAGTGAGCTGCAAGTGAGGCCAAAAGCAAGAAATTATTGACTCTAATCCCTAGTAGTCCATCAAAAGCCACCAGCAAGGCATTCTCTGGCTTCTTAGACCATCTCCCCCTTTCCCTCTTCCTTCCTCCAACAACAGAGGGTAAATGAGTCATACACAATGACTCAGTAGGCCTCCTAAATCCTCCCAACCTCACAGCTTCACTGCTATGAGTCTCACAGAACTCCTCTTCTTCCCAAAGAGAGAGAAAGCGATGAGGTCACTATGGTAATAGAGTTGGAGGAGGAGAGCTGGCTGAGGGAGCAGCTGGACATAGGCTGGCCTCTCTCCTTGTCATTAGTGACTGAGCCCCATGTCTATAAAGCTCCTGAACTCCTCACTGCCTCAGTTTCTACTCAGAAATAACTGGACCTTCCTCCTGAGGTGAGGCTGTAAATGAAAGAAAGGAGAGCAGTCAAGAAAGCAACATGGAGAAGTCATGGCCAAAGCCCTCTGTGAACGTCAGACTTCCCTTCCTGAGCTGCCCCAGAAGGCTGTGAGAATCAAACTCTTCAGTGAGAGTGGTATGGGGAGAAACCGAGGGAGTGGATTAGTTGAGCTACACCCCTACTTGACAAGAGACTCTGCAAGAAGAAGGGGAGATCATTTTGGAGCCCTGTTATCCCTCGTAAGGTGTGGCTATGGGTGACTCACTGTCCACTGACAGCTGGGGTGGACTTGGCACACTGACAGGGCAGGTCAGGAGGTACCCTTGGCCTTCTGAGGGGGTCCTGAGGAAGGACTTCTACCCTCCACCACAGGCCACCATGGGGAGTGCTGACTGAAAACTGCCTGGGTCACAGCCCAACCGGGAGTTCGTCAACTCTGTGACCCTGGTGTGGAACAGCAGGAGCCCGGGCTTGGCTGATCTGTCACAAGATCCCTAAGCCCTCTTTCCCATCTCACTTCCATTGCCTGTTAAGGCATCCTTGGTGTGTGAGCCTGGGCTTTAGAACTGGCTGTAGGTTAACTTAAAACATACATCCTTAATTGGAAATACTTTAAAAAAAAAAACATACACCCTTAATTGATACTAACTAAGTCGCTTACTTTCTCTGGTTCCTCTTCAGATATGGTTATATAAAATCTACTTCCCCAAGTTGCTGCCAAGACTAAATACAGCAATGCGCTGCAAACACACACATAGTGCCTGACACACGCTAGTCACTCATCTATGGCAGCTTCTAGTAACAATAATACTGTCTGGGGGAGTCCACCTGACATTCTGCCCTGGCAAAGATGTGTTCAGAGAAGGACAGCACCCCACCTAAGCTGTGTGGCCTGATTATCTCATTCCTGCTCCATTCTTTCCCACCACCCCTGCCCACAAAGGAAACTCCTGGAAGGTCGCAAGAAGACCTAAAAAAATATTAACCAAGGCCTAGCCTCTAACCAACAGTCTTGATCTTCAAACATGTACTGATGGGCCCTTCTGTACTGAGAGCCAAGGAGAGAGCAGACTCGCTGTGGCGCCTAGGAGTTCACAGTGCACATCACAGAAAAGAGGACAACGTGTCACGGAGCCTCGTGGAGAAGGAGGCAGCGTCGACCTGGAGAATGGGGTATTTGGGGAAGAGGACCGTGACAGGCTGAAAGCACATAACAAAGGTCTAGAGAGAAGACAGTGGTTTGATGAGATGGAAGACTGCAGGACAGCGGAGTGAACTGTATGAGAAGGCTGGTGAGACTACCGGTAAGGACACAAAATAAATGCCATCGCCACCACATGGGAGGAGGGGAGCAAGCCTGCCTTTCCAAACAGCTTGAAGACGTAACAGAGGAAGGTAGGTGATTTTCTGGGGGAAGAGTTTCCGGGCAGAGTAACACTGCAAGAGTCCTATGGCCTCGGGGTGGTCGCCATCTTGCTGATACACTTGGGTTTTGAACCAGAGTTTGGAAAGAAGGGGGATGATGGTAGGAAGTGGGGTCAGACAATCAAAAAAGGAACTTGCACATGAAGGGCCTTCCAGGATTTAATGCGCTATCTAGCTTTCCCTGGGCTGGAACGGAGAGCCATCGTAGGAGTTACAATAAGAGAACAAGGCTATCTGACGTAGGTTTAAAAAAGGATCATTCTGACTGCTATGTAGAGAACCATCTGCAGGGTGGAAGACTAGTAAGCAGGCTGTTGCGGAAATCCAGGCTAAGGAAAACGATGGCGGGAGCTCAGGGGGCAGCTTCTTCTCCTAGCTTCCAAGTAACCCGAACATAAGACCCCTGGTGCGTGCGCAGCCCAGTGACTCCGAGCCCCGGCAGGATGGGGTGTCTGGAACCTCCATCCAGCAAGGTGCCAGCCTGGAGAAGGTGAGGTTGCGGGGCTCCCTTGCCCGTCCGAACCTCTGGTCCCCACGAGATCGCAAAGCAGACAGGTAATTCGGTCCGGAGAGCTGCAGCCGGCGGAGAGAGATTGAACGGAAAGGAGTGGGAGGGCGGACGCCTCCCTCGGTCCTGTAACCTGTCCCGGAGACTCTACACTGTGGCACCCGGGTTTGCGACGTAGGTGCCAGCACCGCGTGCCCGCTCCGTGCACACCCTGCCTCCACCCAGCTCTGACCCTTTTGTGTCGCTGACCTGGACCCCCATCTAGGGACCCGTCGGTCCAGCTCCGGGTTCGGTGCGCACAGCCCTGCTGGGGTCCCTCTGGCGGTCGCCTGGGCGACACGGCCCAGACCCGGGGCTCCCAGCAGGAGGAAATCATGAATGAAACGCGTGCGGAGCTCCCACTCCCCCGCTCTCCAGGTCCCGGAAACCTCGGCGTGGGGGCGGCGCCTGCGGGGGCTCAGCGCTCAGATGCTGGGGTGGGGGCTGGAGATGGGGCTCGAGAGGGGAGGTCGGCAGTCGAGAGGCCCGGGGCGATGCTGGAGCTCCCGCCTCCTTCGCGCCAGCCCCGCGAGCTCGCCCTGCGCAGTTCCCGGGGAGCGGGGCGGAGCCGGGGCCGGGGCCGCCGGGGGACCCGGAGGCTGCGCCCGCCGCTCCGCTCCGCTGCCCAAGCGCACTGGGGAGGCGGCCGGGCAGGGAGCGCGCACGGAGAGCCGGCGGACAGACTGACGGACAGACGGACGCCCCCGGACACGCAGACGCTTGGCGCGGCCCCCGCCACACGCGCGCACACACACGCGCGCACACGCACACACACGCGCAGACACACACACACTCCCGCGCGCATCCTGCCGCCAGCCCTGCTGCCCGCTCGCCCGCTCCGGAGCCCGCTGTGGCCGGTAAGTGCTGCGCCTCCGTGGGCGCCTTTGTGTGCCCAGGGCTCGGGGGTCTCTCCCCGGGCGCCCGCGAACCTGAGATGTCCTCCAGCCCCGCAGGATCCCCCGGAGCGGCGCCCGCCCCCGCCACGCCCCCCATGGGGCGCCCCCGGACTGGGAGAGGGGGCCCCTACCCGGGGAAGGGGGCTTGGCGCTGGGTAACCTGGCGGGAGCGGCAGCCACTCCCCGCCTAGCTCTTGCGGGGCTGCTGGCAGGGACGGTGTTGTGGTCTGTCCAGGTCTGGGTCTCTGCGGGCCCAGGCTAGTGCGCTCCCGGCTGCATCACCTCTCCCACCATCCCACGCCGGGGGAATGGAGATCTTCGCGGCCTCCTGGCCCCTAACCTGCGGTGCCTAAACCTCATCGGTTCTTTTTCTCTGACCCTTTAGCCACACGCGTCCCACCCACTCCTAAAATAAAAGCCCGGTACATTCCCCTCCCCCAGCAAAAGGCTTTTTCCTGGATAAGGCCCAGATTCCTGCAAAGCCCAGGGATCGCTGGGTCAGATCCCTGGTAAGGGATCATATGGCTTATAGCAGCAGGACCCGAGCCAAGGGCCTTTGGGTATTCACTTAACCTTTTTATTTTATAGATGGGGAAACTGAGGTCCAATAAGGTGGTTTGATGACCAAGGTCATCAAAGAGTTAGTGGCAAAACCTCCTTTAGAATCTGGGGTGCCCGGTTTCATGCTCATTTTCCTCCGCTACATAACCAGATCCTATCCCCATGAGAGCCCCAGAGCCCAAAAATTTCACCTGTGTGAGCATACCTAGTGAGTCCTGGTAATTCTGTCTGTAACCCCCACTTGGAGTGTTAGGTGCCATTCATGACCTGTCATCGTTACTCTTAAAAAAATGGCCTTTAATTTTCCTCATTCAGCCTCAGGGAGGGCTGTGTTTTGCAAGCACTCCAGGTTTGGGAGCATGAAGTAGCCTTGAACCACAGACTAGATTCCAGGGTGGTCGTCCCAATCCTTCCAGGAGTCCCTCAGCCTGGGTGGCCTCAGTTAGACCAGCTGACCTGGCATCCAAAGACTCACCCTCTTCCCATCTCTGACCTGACTGCATACACTCAGAGCCAGACACTCTGTCCTCCTCCCTCAGCACCTAGCTGCTCTAATCCAAACAGTCCCCTCTCGGCCGTCCTCCTTTACGGAGATCCCCAAGTCCCCTCAACTGCCTCTTCCTCATTATAGTGCGGCCTCTTGGTATTGCTGACAGAGCTGCCAGGGAAGCTAGAGTTACAATCACAGGCTCCCTCAAGGGCAGCCAGATGTCCCCAGAGCTGAGCCCGTGCCTGGTGAGAGAGGGTGCCCCGAGAGGTGGGTGGAGGGAGTACAAGCATAGCTGAAAGGCGAACGGGTGAAGTCAGTCACCTCCGAGGAGAGGACAGACGGGAGCTGGCAGAGGACAGCACTCAGTCTCTCGGGACAAGAGCTTCCTTCTCGAGTGGTGCAAGCAGCCTAGCATGAAGCTGAGCCATGGTGGGCACGCAGTGTCCCCCAAGGGCCACCAGTGCTATTGTAGTACATGCAGAGTCCCAAGAGGCACCATGCACTCTGATTTTATAAAGGATAGTGGCCTCAGGCGTTAGCTTACAGGAGCTTCCGTTCTTCCAGGTGGGGCTCCTCACAGGTGTGCCGTTTCAGGAAGTCTTCGTAACATCTCCACAACTCAGTTTCTTTATCAGGAAAATGGGATATGGGATTGAAAATTTCAGGAAATCCTCCAGGTCTGAAGTATTTTGCTGTGGAAAGCCCAGGAGTAGGGAAGGAGAGAGAGAACACTTATTTCTATAACTGCGGTGGGCCTGGTTTTCTCTCCTTTGACCCTGGGGGAATGTCTCCTGGCCAGAAGAGGTGATGTGGGTAAGCTGCTGAGCACACACCTGGGGTGCAGAGAAAGTTCCAGAGTCAGTTACTTTTCATACCTTCGGGGCTTAGTTGTATAGACAGGCTCTCCGCCCTCCTATCTTCAGATCATCCCCGGGTGTAGGATCTTAGATCCTCAAAGTCTTTCTCCGTAAAATAAGCCCTCTCCTCACTGACCTATTCCTAGATTTAGTGCTGATGGAACACTGAACCCCACGACCTCCAGGGAAGGAAGAAACCTTTCACTTACCAGTTGGATTGCGCCTTGACAAGACTGACTTAGCAGTTCATCTTTCCATGATATCCAAGCTTTCCTTCTACTAGGTCACTTACATGTACTGTCCTTTATGCATTTGTGATGTCAATGACATTATCCACCTGTGGTACATGTGGGCAAATCAATACATAGTTTCACATACTAAGTGTGCCCCCAGCTGAGGTGTTCTGAGTCTGGGATGCAAAGTCTTTCTTCTACATCTTATCACCTGTCTCGCCTAAGACAGACAGGTATCCCCCCAGAAAGAGTTGAAAAGACAAGCAGACTTTCTTCTTTCAGAGGATTGGTATGGCTTCTTGGAGGAGCAAAGTGGTGCCTGGACTAGGCTGGATCGACGTATACATCAGATGACAGGTGGCGCATTTCCCAGAGGTGGAGGCAGCTGAGAAGAGCGCAGATGGGTGTAGGGACATATAGACATTGACAAACACTGCAACAAAGTGTGTTCCTACTGGAGCAGAACGGGAAAACTGAGAGGTGGGAAGGAAGGCAGGTAGGAGGGTAGAGGCAGCTCTTGGGGGCTTCGAGTGCCACATGAAGGAGCTGGACTTTCAGTGTTGAGATGTGATCAACCCTGGCAACAGGAAACTGGCTGCCATGCCCGTGGAGATGAGGCTGCTGCAGGAGAGCCTGCTGGCAGGGAGCTCAGGTAGGAAAAGATGACAGTGGCCTAGGTAAGAGACAATGAGAGTTGGCACGAAGAGGCTGCAAGAACGGGTAGAAAGGGCCAGGGAGATGGCTCAGTCAGTTAGGAGTTTGCCTCAAAAGCATGAAAACCTTAGTTTAATCCCCAGAATGCACATAAAACTTCCAAGTGCACCCTTGTATTCCCAGTGCTGGGAATGTGGAGACAGGAGGATCTCTGGAGCTTGCTGGCCAGCCAGTACAGCCAACTGGTGAGTCCCAGGCCAATGAGAGATACTGTCTCAAAAAAAAAGGGAGTAACATTCCTGAGGAACAGCACCCAAGGTGGTCCTCTGACCTCCACATGTGCAAACACAGAGAGACAGAGAGAATGGGTAGAAAAGGGGGTTTTATATCAGCAAGAGGGCTCATTGTCACCAAAACCTCCAGCTCATCTGATGTGGGTGTACAAGGAAGGAGGACTGAGTGAGGGCAGTATGTCAAGGTTGAGTGAAGTCGCTCGTCACAGAATCAGGCCAGCAGGAGGGAGAAAAGGAGGCCCAGGAAGACGCCTTGGATCTCACAGGGAGGCGTGATTATTCCTACTACAAAAGTGGCTCACCAAACATCCCTATTTGTTTTGTTTTTGTTTTTTGGGTTTTTTTGTTTGTTTTTTGGTTTTTCAAGGTAGGGTCTCACTCTAGCTTAGGCTAACCTGGCATTCACTATGTAGTCTCCCAAGTGGCCTCCTACCTCTGCCTCCTGAGTGCTGGAATTAAAGGCATGCGCCACCACACCCAGCCTAAACATCCCATATTTTTTGAAGTTTTTTTTTAAATTTTATTTCTTTATTTCCAAGCAGAGAGAGAGAGAAGAGAGACAGACACAGAGAGAGCATGGGCACTCCAGGACCTGTAGCCACTGCAAATGAACTCCAGACACATGTGCCCCTTGTGCATCTGGCTTACGTGGGTCCTTGGGAATTGAACCTGGGTTCTTTGGCTTTGCACGCACATGCCTTAACTGCTATGCCATCTCTCCAGCCCCAACATCCCATATTTTTTAAAGCTCGTTCATCCATTCATTTCTTCTTTAACACACAGGTGGTTGTGTATTCTGGAAATGCGTTGTTGAAACAGATGATCTTCCTGCCTCAGCTCTACTAGGAGAGGCAGAAAATAAAATCTAAGCAAGTATAAAATATGCCACGTGGTGAATAGTGTTCTGGAGATGCATGAAGCAGGATAAGGGCTGAGTGGGGGCACAGGTGGAGAAAGATTCTCCTTAAGCAGAATGGCCTTCATGGAGGTGATACGTGAACTAAGACCAGAATGAAGTAGAAGGAGACCTAGGCGAACAGCTCTGAGAATAGCACTTTCTAATAGCACCTGCGCCAGGGCTCTGGTGTAAACACAAACATGTTTTAAGGAAAGCTCTCATGGCTGTAAGAGAGGTATGAGAGAAAAATGGAAGAGAAAAGATACAAAAGAAGGCAAGGCCCATCATGTGTTTGCCTATAGGTCTGAGGAATGAGAAGTTGCCTGGTGTTAATGAGTCCAAGAAGACCTGAGTCCTATTCTTACCTTGTTAGCACCTAGCCAGATGGCCATGGCCCCACACAGTGCCTCACAGGAAAACTGATGAATGCATGGATGTTTGTGTAGAAGACTTCATATCTCATACTTGCATGAAATAATTATATATGTCACAGGAAGGGCCTAAAAGACTATGTTATGATGACAGCAGTACAACAGTAAAGCATAAAGGGCTGCAATGGGAGGCCAGGGGTATGGCTCAGTGAGTAGAGTGCTTGCCTAGCATGTGCTAAGCTCTGAGTTCAAGCCCCAGCACTGTGAAGGCAGGAGGATCAGAAGTTCAGGGTCCTCAACTACATAGCAAATCCAAAGCCAGCCTCGGCTACATGAGACCTTGTCTCAGACAAAAAAAGAAACACATATGTTGTCATTCAAATATGAAAATTGAAGTCACACCTGCATATCTTGTTCAGTATGACTTGATATTACCAGCACTACTGTTCACTGGGACTAAGTAAATAAAAATGAAATGACTGGAAAACAATTAAGATGGTAATATTTTGGGTCTTTCTGCATCCTCCTCCTAGTATAAAGGCACCTCCTTTTGTAATTTCACTTTCCTTTTTGTAATTTTATTTTCTTTTATTTAACTCTTGCCTTCTCCACTGTTCCTGACACTGTGAAGAAACTCCTTTCATGTATGAAAGCCCAGGTTTGTAGAACAAGGCATTGTCACCTAATATCTACTATCATATGATGTCATCTGCAACAATTGTGAAACACATGTCTCCACTAAGCTGGACCAGAGATGTATGGATATTTCAAATTATATGGCATTCCTGCCAGGCATGGTGGCTCACGCCTTTAATCTCAGCACTCAGGAGACTGAGGTAATAGGATCACTGTGAGTTCAAGGCCTGCCTTGGCTACAGAGTGAGTTCCAGGTCAGCCTGGGCATGGATGAAACCCTGCCTCAAATAAAGCAAATTGTATGTAAGATATCACAGCTCCCAAACTCAGTTTCCCTGTCTCCAGGGGTTAGGACTTGGTATTTTAGGGTGTAGAACACTAAGCCTTTCTGGTCTATACTAATTAACGTTAAGTCATTTCCTTGCCTTTGAACAAGACAGTGAGTGTGTGTCACTCAGATGATTTAATGAGGAAGGCAAGTGGGCCTGCTGCAGAGATAGAGTGTCCCCAACAGCAGAGTGGACCAAGTGTTAGAAAAGATCTTGTGCAGCACAAGTTGATATATAGTCTTTTTCTTAGAATCATAGACGCTTCAGTCCTTCTGGTCCAAAGTCCACCTAAAGCTACAGGTCTATCACCTCTAGACACTAGAAATAAACAAAACCCAAATGCTTATAGTTATTAAACAGTGTTACCACCACAAAGCTTTTACTTACCTAACACTAGGATATTAAGATTCATTCTTCAACACCATCTCCATCTTTTCTCATCTAGTGAGATGTCGAACCTTAGTGTGTGCAAAGCTTAAAAGTTCCCAGTCTCTCACATGGAAAAAATCTTTTCTGTCTGAGCTGGCCATGTGTGCTGTACAACAAAAATCTCCGTCCTTCCTGGGCCCTTCTTGATGCATCTATTACTCAAGTTTCTACCTATTGGGTTAAGAGCCACTCTCTGAGCTCCATGCTGGGGCCCACTTGCAGATATACAAAGGAGCAAGCATAAAGGTAGACATTGCTAATCAGGCTACTGTGGAAGACAAACCATTCATAGACAAATGTCCTAGGTACTGTGGTGACAGTGTCCTAAACAGCCCTCCTTTCTGTGGCCAGGCACTTGGTTGTAGTTATTAGAGATACACACCAAGTCTTCGGTGTGTTCGGTACTTTTGATTTGTTTTGTTTGCGGTGACAAGGTTCCCCCTTTGTAGTTTAAGCTGATCTTGGACTTTTGTTGCTCTTGCCTCCACCTCCTGGGATTATGGGGATTATAGGTGTGTGCCACCAGGCCCAGCACTACGGTGATAAAACTCTAATCCAGGTACATTCTAGGCAAGTGCGCTGCCACTGAGCTTCATCTGTGTCCTTCAATGTGTCCTTTTGAAGAATTGATGTGGACTACTTCTTGTCCTGTCTGTCTCCCTGGAAGCCATGTAAGAGCACCGTGTGGCCTCGGTGGCAGGAAGTATGCAGGCTTCAGGAGTCAACTTCACAGACTGTGAGACTAATACTGTATATCTCATCACCTGTCTTCGAGGACTGGCTGGCTCTTAAAAAATGAGAAATAGTTGGGCATGGTGGTACACACCTTTAATCCCAGCACCCAGGAGGCTATGAATTTGAGGCCAGCCTGAATAAATAGTAAATCCCAGGTCAGCCTGGGCTAGAACAAGACCCTACCTCAAAAATCCTAAAATTAAAATGATCCCCACACTAGAGAACAAATGTGAAATTAGCCACTATTGTATATGTCCTAATCCGGTTTATTTTTTTAGAGATCTATTTTATAATAGTTAAAATCAGTCTACATGGAGTTTCATAACCTGCATTTTTCACTTAACATTATACCATAACTTCTACATTCATACATGGTTGTCTTTTTGTCCTCATTAATGTCTCAACAGTAAGAATTTCTTCAGTGTTGGATAGAGTCCGTCATTCGCATTTCTGGGAACATGGCTTTTCCATTTCAGAGGTTCAAGACATCTATGTTAAGCATCCCACACAAAAACATATTACAGGACCAAGAACGGCTAAGGAAAGATGCAAGGGAGAGAAAGTATTGACCATGGAAAGATGGAGGTCAGTTTTACAGATGCAAATGCTTTGGCTGTAGGCCCTGAGAAAACAAGAAAACATGGGCCCCAGGGTCTTAAAACAAATGGAGACACCTCGTGAACAAGGAGGCCAGGTTTACAGAGCATCGTGCAAGGCTGTTCCTAAGCCTCCGCTTTCATTTCTTTGAAGTGTACATCTCACAGTGGGATTACTGGATTATATGCAATTCTGTGTTTAACTTTGTGAGGAGTTATCGGATGCTTTTAAAACAAATGGGGGGGGCTGTTTTCCTAGCATGAAAAAGACCTCCTAGTGAAATACTAGGAATGAAGGGTCCATAAAGAAGCCATTAATGTAAAACTAAGTAAGTTTTGTGTTAGCTCTGCATGGCCTTGGAAGCAACAGGCCAAAAGACGGGAGCAGAGTACAAATGAGCCCACGCTCCTGCGGACTGACTGTGACCTGAAGCCCTGTGGGAGGAAGAATGCTCTCGGAGAGACCTTGGTGGGTGGCATTCATTGATGCATGCAAGTATTGACTGCGCTGGGCATCGAGATGGGCATGGGAGCCTCAGAACTCAGCATGGTGCAGAGGACCCCACCCTGGAGGGGCTCAGTCTTGGTGCAGGCCAGAAAATCTGGCCACAGTGGCCCACATCAGTGCGTGGTAAATGTGGGCTGTTAGCCAGATCCGTGGCACAGGCCTGGATTTCCAGCAACCTGGGGGGCCAAGACAGGAAGATCCTAGGTCTAAGGCCAGTCTGGACTACAGCATAAATTCAAGGCTAGCCTGAGTAACCTACTGGGACACTTCTCAAAATTTACGAAGGACTAGGGGTATAGCTCAGTGGTAGAGAGCTTGCCTGTATCATGCAAAGGCCTTGGGCTTGATCCGCAGCACCACAGGGGCGAGGGTGGGGGGGAGGTCAGGGAAGAACTCAGTTTACTGAGTGCTTACAACATTATCTCATTTGATCACCATACCACTCCAGTAAAACCGATTTTAATCATCCTCACTTTGCAGATGAAGAAACAGGCTCAGAGACCTGGGCTACCTTTCTAGGAACACACAAGTAAGTGGGCAGAGTCAAGAACTCAGCCTGAGTCAGTAGTTATGTTTTGATGCTGGGTCAGAGACACACCACACAGGCACCCGCCTGGGCTAGAGGCCCAAGAGGGCTTCCTGAAGGAAGGGGTCAGCTGAGCATGTCAGTGTGGGCCAGCAGTGTTATTCTTGGGCCCCGCAGATCAGCTCGCCCTGTTTCCAGTGAGTCTGAAGTGCAGGGAGCTCCCTCAGAGGAGGCAGGGCAGGGTGGGGCAGGCCCTTTTCCTTGTGACATCTTTTGCCTCTGCCATTTCCCCAGTGTCCTACATCAGTGTGAATCTAGGGTATTTTAGAGTGACCTCTTGGAGCCCCTCGAGGGTCTGAGCAGATTCAATCTAGTGGATTGCAGTTGTCCAAAAGCAAAGCTAAGGGCGCCAGTTGTGTGTCATGTTTCGTTTAACGTGAGCTGCTCAAGCCTGTGGGCCCCATCACCACCAGAGTCTGGCTTTCCCTAAACATAGTGTGCAATGTCTGCTTTTTCGGTACCTCTAAAGCTCCGCATGGCCAGCACCCAGAGCCCCTCACACCTTCAAGTGAGAAAGTTCTTTGCTGTAGAGGGATCCCTGATCCTGTCCTCTATATCTGCCAGCCAAAAATAATCACCACAAGGCTGGGGATGTGGCTTAGTTGGTAGAGCACCAAGCATGAAGTCCTGGGTTTGACTCCTAGTGCTTCATAAACTCAGTGTGGAGGTGAAAACCTATAATCCCAGCACTCAAGGGGTGGAGGCAAGAAGATCACAAATTTAAGGTCACCTTCTGCTACATAACAACTTCAAGACCATCCTGGGGTACATGAGACCCTGTCTCAAAAAAAAAATTGCTCATATGTAATTTTAAAACACATTTTATGTGAGAGATGCCTTAGCAGTTAAGTTAAGACGTTGGTCTACAAAACCAAAGGATCCTGGTTTGACTCTCCAGGCCCCACATAAGCCAGATGCACAAGGGGGCACATGCATCTGGAGTTCATTTGCAATTGCTAGAGGCCCTGGCACACCCATTCTCTCCCTCTCTATCTCTGTCTCTCGCAAATAAATAACATATATATATATATATATATATATATATTCATATTTATATATTTTATGTGGAGTCACATACAGATCTGAAGTGGTCCATTGAGTGACTTTCAATAATCTCATGAACTAGTGTAACTATCTTCAAGGTAACGACATACAGTATTTACACCACCCACAAAATTCAGAAGTAACAGTTATTCCCACTTCTATCATCATGGGACAGTTTGGCCTGTTCTTGATCTTCATATAAATGGAATTATGTCATATGTGATCTTTTGTGTTAGAAAACAGTGTTTGAGGGGAAATGACTCAGTATGTAAGAGCTTGCCACACAAGCATGAGGGTCTGATTCACTATGAGTTCAATTTCCCAGAACCCATGTAAACAACTGTCTATAGTCACCCATGCCTATAACCCCAGTCCCATGAGGGATGGTGGGAGAATCCACTGGGGTTCACTGGTCAGCAGTGTAACCAAAAATGGCAGCTGTAGGATCAGTGAGAGACTCTGTGTCAAGGAAACACATGAGTGAGCAAAGAGGACACCCAGCATTCTTTGCACATGTGCCACATGCACACAGAGTGGATGAAGCTAAATACATGCATTTGTGTACCGCACACACACACAAAAAAAAAAAATGAAAAAGTGGATCCATCCACGTGGCTGTACCCACACAAACATGAGGGGGGGAGAGATTTTTCAAATTGCCAACAAGAGTGTAAATATCTATTCCCCTGGGAAAAAAAAATGTTCGTTTCAAATCAGTGTCTTATTCTAATACCCAGAACCTTCTTCCATGTGCCAAGCATCTTTCTCTTGCCCAGCCTCCGGCCATTCTGAAGGCCTTTACTCCTGGTACAGACTGCCTCTCACCTCTGCAGGCCTTCACCCCTGCCTGCTTATCTCCCCACTGCCTGGGGTTCTTATCTTTCAAGTCTCCCAAAACCTAAATTACACCCTCTTAAGCAATCCCATAAGACATCATCAGTTTACATGAACACTTGACTGACTCTCTGCCCTGGAACTACAAGCCAGTAGCGAGCAGACACTGGGACTCAGCTATGTAACCTCACAGGCCCAGAACCTGCTTTCAAGAAAGGAATATAAGGGGGAGGGAGGGTATTACCATGGGATAGTATTTTATAATCATGGAAAATGTTAATAAAAATTAAATTTAAAAAAAGAAAATGAAACATTACAATTTTAAGTGTAATAGTACTATTATAGTTATGTTTACCAAAAAAGGAATATAAATGTGTTGTATATATGTATGTTGTATGTATGTATATACATTATATTAACTCCACATTATGTAATATATGCACACATACACAGTATAGTTATGGAGAAAAAGGGTTGGATGTGTAAAATGAATACAGCAAGAGAGTGTGGAAGAGGGGGGGAAATGCTACTGCGCAGAGACCAGGAGAATTATTTGGTGACAATGCTGTGGACAGGGAGATCAGTGCTCAGGTGATAACAGATGATAATGACCTGGACCTAGAAGAATTTGAGATACATTTGGAAGATCTAATGGTGGACTGAATGCATGGCTCAGAGAAAGGAGAGAACAAAAGGTTTTCCATGTGAATGACTTGAGCAGATGCTGGGAAGACAGCAATGTGATAAGGGGGCGCTTGGGAGGTTGACATTGTTGGCACCTGAATTTCGAGAGTTCAGTGAGAGATCTGTGACTGTGTTAAGTAGATAGTGGCCAAGAAGAGATCAGATACCCTGAGATGAAGTTATTATATCCGTGGAAGGATGAACTTGAAGTCTCGGGGAATCGATGAGCCCCATTGGGCAGTTCCTACAGCTGCTAGGTGCCGAACCCTAGCGCGTCAACCCCTCAGTGAGTTTCCACTCCAGATGGTGCAGATGCGTGATACCGGCGACCTAGCTCCACCTAGCCTGGGGGGGGGGGCTGTGAATAGGGACAGCGAATTTTAACTCAGGGATATCTGAAATATTTTTGCAACTGCTTCAAGGCTTCCAGATGAAATCACCATTTTTATTGATAACATCATTTTTCATCTTTCTCTTCTCAATGGTGGAATTCAGGGCTTCAGGCACTGGGCAAAATGCCAGGCCCAGCATCTTAGATGCGCCCGCCCTCAGTAGGAAGAACGGATGGGGCCTGAAGGTGCAGGTCAGAGCAGACAGAAGCAGACTAGAATGTTTCTCCTCAGCAGGGCCCTGCCTCAGCCAAGCAGGCCCAGGGGAGAGGCTGGGCCCAAGCCCATCCTCCCTGGTTCACAAGCCTGTTTACCCAACTCCTCTTCCAGTTGCCCCCCCACACCAAATGCACAAGCTACGACTCAGCGCAAGTTTATAGGTGCCGCTGACTCCCGTCTCCGACGCGTCCTGGCCAATGCTTTATGATGTGCTGGGAAGATTCCTGGCGAAAAGACTCTGTACAAATGCCTTTCCATATTTTCTTGTTTGGGATGTACCAGGCCAGAGGATGTGTGTAACCTGATCAACCTAGTAAAAATTTTAATCTCTTCCAAAAAAAAAAAAAAAAGGAAAGGAAAATGAAACAAACAAAAAAAAAAAAAGAAAAAGGAATATAAAATTCCAGCAGGTTTTATTGTTTTCTGATGTGTATGCAGTGTGTGCCTATGTGTGTAGATGCACATGTCCCATGTGGAAGTCAGAGAAGGACATCTTCTCTCTTGCATTGTATTTCCTGAGACAAGAGTCTTTCACTGAACCTGCAGCTTAGCATTTTTTGGTTAAACTGGCTGAGCAGGGAGTCCCAATGATCCTCCTGTCTCCGTGTCCCTCAGCGCTGGAGTTACAGACATGCATGCCCAAGCTCATCTTGTCACATGGGGGCTGTGTGCACAGCAAGCACTCTTACTCACTGAGCCATCTCCCCAGCCCCTTATAGCAGGTTTTGCCCCAAGATATTCTCAAACAAAGTTCAACTGTGAAAAATACATCCCAGACCACTCCTGGAAGCTGACAAAAAGTGGTCAACCAGACTTGATCTCTGACTGCAAATAAAGCCATGATACCAAGGGCCTGGCATCAGGGAGGAGGAAGCAGAGCCACTCAGGGAACCACAGGGAGGAGGAGACCAGTCAGTCAGGGGAGGTTGCCTGGAAGAAGTGAGTTCCAGCAGTTTCAAAGAGGGGTTGTGCTGAACCCAGAGATAACTTATGTCAGGGAATAATCCACAGCGTGCACCACAACATGGCCTCTCCACTTCCTCTCCTTCCTATTCATTTCTTCTTTTTCTCCCATTTTATTTCTCCTTCCAAACCTGAGTGTACTAGAGGCACATTAACCTGCCTTTGCTTTCTTCTGTGCACCAGCCTCTCTCATCCGGGACATGACCCTTCTCACTCTGGGCAGCTTCCAGAAGCCCAGAGGTATGGACAGGAGAGCCAGGGAGCAGCCCAGGATGGCCAAGGTCCATCACCTGGCCCCAGGCCACCAAAACATCAGAAGACTCTGGCCAGAGGAGAAGTCAAGTGCAGTAGATTCCCTGCAGGAGGCTTGCTCCAACGTGGGCCCTGGAAGAAGGAGAGGAAGCCACACAGATCAGGGGGAGGAATAGTGGGAAAATGGCTGAGAGGAAGGGGTGGGAATGGCCACTCTGCTAGGGATGGGCCATCTTCACGGTGGAAGAGGAATTGAGGAATCCAGTTTAACACACACACACACACACACACACACACACACACCAGGGCACTCTGAGTCTCACTCCAGAGACCTGGAAATGGCCTGGGGCTCTCCAGAGATGAGGAGATCACCCCGGAGCCCTTCTTATCCCGGAGGAGCCGTAGTCCTGTGCTCTTCTCATTAGCTGTGGAAACACCAGGCAGGGTCTGAGGAAAAAGAACACAGGCTTTTGCTGCTGGTGGCACTGCCTGGTACAAAGAGCAGAAGGGCTCCCATGCAGGGTTGACATGGAGGGAGACTGGGGATGAAACTCTGATCTGAAGCAGTGGGAACAGTGAGGAGGGTGTCTACCTTAGGGCTTCCCAGCACCATCTATGCACACTGCTGGATTCCTGGTCTTCACCACAGCCCTGAAGCTCTCATAGCATCTGTGACAAGGGGGAAATTGAAGCTCAGAGAGGAAGACACTGACTCAGGGCCTGGCAGGGAGAAAGTGCCAGAATGTACTATTTAGGGTCTGGAGAGGGAGTCCAGTGGGTAAAGCGCTTTTGCAGAAGTGTGACCACCTAAGTTCAGGTCCCTAGAGCGCACATAAAGCCATACACAGTACCATGTGTCCGTAACCCCAGGCCCCTACAGCAAGATGGGAGGTGGAGACAGGAGAATCCCTGGAAGCTCACAACCAGCTAGCCTGCTGAATGCAGCAGTGAACAACAATCGTCTGAGCCTCAAACAAGATGGACAGTAAGGAGCAGTACCTGAGGCCGTGCTCTGGCCTCCACACACATGCTGTGGCACATGTGTGCCTCCATTCACACAAACAAATCACACACAGCACACACACTAGGTAGCATTTCAGCCAGGTCTCATCAACTCTGAAGCTATACTTTTCCCAAAGGATTGTGACTGGCTTTAGGATATGTGACCTCAGGACTGTCCATCGGTCATGTTATGAGAAATTTAGACTGTGGTTGAGGACAGCTTCCCAGGGCCCCAGCTGTTTCTAGAATGGAGCAACAACAAAATCCACCATCCTAAGCCCAGGACGGTCACCATCCTGCCTTCTTAATTGGTCAGAAAATTTACACACCTCCCTTACTGTTAGGTCTAAACCCCTCCAAGTGCCTTTTAGCTCCTACAGAGTAGAGTACTAGTGTCTTCCCAGGCTTGCCCTAAGGACAGAAGGTGTTGAGAAGCAGGAAGCATACAGCAAGGAAGTGGTAGGCCTTTACTGCTTGACTCAGGTCAGACCTTCCATCTTCATTCCTGGTCTTATCTGAATTTTATTTTCCTGTTCATATGCTATTTTGGCAAAATGGGTTCAGATCTAAGCTGCGAGTCCAAACCCAGCCTCTGCCTGGCCTCTCCCAGGCCTTACCTCTGACTCAGTGTCTGGCTCCTTCACCAGACCCAAGGTCTTCCACACCAGTGCTGCCACAGCCTGAGTCCAGCCTGACCACAGAAGGGTTGGTTGGGCTGGGGAAGGGTGTAAGTGAGAACTAGAGCCACAGGGGTGTGACAGGAGCTAGGGCTTCCTGGCTGCAAGGGGGCGGGGTAACAAGCTGCATGTCTCAGCATTCCCTCCATTAATGCAGGTCAGCTGCAGTGTTTGAATGTAAAATAACTCCCATAGACTCGTGGGCTTCAGGGCTTAACTACAGTTGGTGTCACTGCTTGAAGAGGTTGTGGAGCCTTAAGGAGGTGAATCCTCATTGGAGAAAATGTGTCACTGAGACCCAGAGACTTTATAGTCCAGCCCCATCTGCCATTTTACTCACTCTACTTTCTCCCTGTTGATGTAAAGACATGACACTGCCTGTCTACCCCTGCTATTCTTTCCCACCATGATGAAACTCCCCCCCAAGAAACCGTAAGCCAAAACAAACCCTTTCCTTCCATGAGCTGCTTCTGGTCAGGTGTTTTGTCCCAGCAACAAGGAAGTAACTGCAACATTACCCTATGAGAAGGTGTTTTGTAAGTGACAGAGTGGATAGAACATGCCAGAAGGAACCACTGGGACTGTCCAGAGAAAGGCACAGGCAACAGTGTCAGTCCAGGTCAAGGCATAGCATCAGGGAAGTCTAGGGGTGCAGGGCTCTGAGGGTGGGGCCAGGTGGTGCTGAGGGAAGGACCAGGCCTGCTGGTTCCTCCCTAGAGGTTGAGGAGATGATGAGCATCGGACGACCCAGAAACCTCTCCTGGCCACTGGGGAAAAACCACACTGAGTCAGGAATCTTTACGAAGCAAGAACTCACTTTATTGTTACAGGCGGGTGTTTATATAATGTTGAGAATGTAGATGGAGACTTTAGGGTGGGGTGAAATGTAAGAGCCAATAGCATACCGTGGCCTCTGAGATGATTGGTTTTAAGTGTGCACGAGCGGGGGACTCTAACTTCTTGTGCAGAAGTGGCAGGCCAGAGGCCATTTGGCCCCCTGCTAAGTCATAGCTGGGCAGAGGTAGTTTGCCAAACTTTAGCCAGGCTCAGGAAGTTCCACTAGGCCTCACATCTGGGCCTCTCAAGGCCCAACATCTCCCCCTTTTGTTTTTGTAAGAGCATTAGTCACCATGGCCCCTGTCTTAGGTTGTCCCCCTTTGGGGATCTTACCCGTCATTGGTCACATGGAGGGCAGAGAGGTGGCAGTGGGTCATCTGAGGAACTTAATTCCTGAGTTGCCAGCCCGTGATAATGTATTTCATCCTGATTAAGTTTTATTGTCTCTAGCCTCTGGTGAATAAGTTGTGTAATTTTGTTAATTACACAAGTCCTGACAGTGAGGATAAGGAGAAGGGGGGGGGGTTCCAGACAGAGGGAGAAGGTAGGGGAAGAAGTCATGTAGGCCCGTCTGCAGCAGGTTGTCCTGGAGGTCCTGTTGTCGTCTCTCCAAGTCTTCCTGGAGCCTCTTAATCTTGTCCTGGATGATTCCTGATTTATTGGCATAAAAGCGGAATTTTTCCTGTAAAAACAAACATACGCCTTCCTTTTTGGCTGTTAGTAGGTCTAGTCCCCTCCTGTTTTGTAGGACTACCTCAGCCAGGGAATGTAGCTTCCAGGAATGATATCTACATCTGGGATTACTGTGGCTGGGGCACAAAGGCCCGTCCGATTGGTGGGCAGAAAGTTATAGGCCATTCCGCCTCCACAAACATAAACCATTTCAGAAGGCAGGCAGTGTTGAGCATTGGGCTCAGTTGTGTTAAAAGTACAGAAGGAAAGATGAATGTATCCCACATCTATACCGGAATTATTAGGGGAAGGTGGGGCCCAAATGCAAGTTCCAGAGGAAACATTAGGAAAAGCTGGATGGGGATGGGGAAGGTGGCTGAGCAGTTTTTTAAGGTTGTATAGACAACTGTACTGCAAGTAGCCAGAGAGGCCCAGATCGGAGGCAAAGCCCACAATCCTCCACAAGGGAGGGAGTTTTTTAATTTAGCAGGGTGAAGGGCCATTTTAGGAACAGTCCTCAGGGGTGGGACACTCCCTGGAGAAGTGATTGTCAGTGTCCCCTTGTTGGGACAAATATTTTAGGTCTCTCGCTGGTACCCAAGTGGGTCTTTTGTCATCTTAAGGGAAGACACATCCAAATCCTCTCCCTGCTGTAAGGAGCGGATCACGCCCTCTCCAGGCCCCAGTCAATGGGTCCCTCCATCTTACCCAGATAGAACTGTAGGTAACAGATGAGGACCAATGTTTTTGAAAAGGGGATAATTGTTTATTTTCTTTAGAAAAGTTTAAAATGTTTAGGGTAAATAATGTCTTTTATAGTTGGTCATGTGGGGGAAAGGATTCCCCCTTGTGTTTTTGTAATTGAGATTTGAGAGTCTGATTATATAACTTTCAATGAAGGCTTGGCCCCAGGGGTTGTATGGGATGCCTGTGGAATGTGAGATTTTCCAGGTCTGGAGAAAATCTATAAAGGCCTTGCTTATGAAGCAGGGGTCATCATCTGTTTTAATTTGATCAGGCAGCCCAAGAGTGGCAAAACATTGAAGCATATGACTAATGGCATGTTTAGATTTTTCCCTGGCATGTGCCAATGCCCGGCAGGCACAGGAGAAGATATCGACTGAAAGAAAAATATATTTAAGGTTTCCAAATGAAGAATAGTGTGTGACATCAATTTGCCAAAGATGATTAGGGCGGAGCCCTCAAGGATTGCTTCCTGTAGTTTGAAGGGGGGTACTTGGAGGAAAGGCTGACAGGACTTACAAGTCCATACAATTTTTTTAAGGTTCTTGACTGGTACCTGTGGAAACCTGTGCTT
The DNA here is from genome assembly GCF_020740685.1 of Jaculus jaculus. NCBI lineage: Eukaryota > Metazoa > Chordata > Mammalia > Rodentia > Dipodidae > Jaculus > Jaculus jaculus. The sequence continues at coordinate 189,998,527 of NC_059104.1, forward strand.
GAGACCTCTCCAGTTAACATGGGTCAGTAAGTGGAAGTGTGTAGCTTCTGTAATAGTATTACACTGAGGTGTAGAAGCCATTTTATCAGCCAAATTATTTCCTTGAGAGAGAAATCCCAGTAAGTTTTGATGACCCCTGAGATGTTGAAGAAAAGTAGGGTTAATTCTTTGTTTGAGTAGGGAACAAGCTTGAATCATCAAAGGAGATATAGGGTTGGAGTCCAGTCTAATATGGACCTCAACCAGGTTGGATAATAAATTAACAACATAAAGGCCATCAGAAAATAAGTTAAATGGCTCTTGAATAGTGTCTAAAGATAGAACAACAGAAAATAGTTTTTTGAATTATGCTGACCCCTCAACCTCATGGGAGACTGACTTTATGGGGATAGGCTCTTTCCTGTTTTAAGGGAGGGTAAACGACTAGGGGAGCCCCCAGGCGCCCTCCATCGGTAAACACAATAAGAACAGCAGGGTTAGGTTGAGACAGGAAAAGCCTGGGGGGCTTCCATTCTAATCTGGAGAAAGAACTCATCCATTTGTGGGGGCCATAATGGCAATCAATTTTACCTATAAACCCCTTGAGAGCTGTAGCAACTCTGTTATTATTTCTCTGAAGCCAGGTGAAATCAGTTTATCTTAAAGGGAGTGACAATAAGGTGAGGTTCTGTGCCAAACAGCTGGACAGAGGTGTCTCTGCCCTTGATAATGCAATCAGCAACCTGGTTGGTTATAGAATAAACTCTGGGGACCCCACCGATTGAGAGGTGGACCCATGGGCTCACCTTCCTGGGCCAACAGTGTGGTGCATAATGTTTCCCCAGACAAAATGTAGAGGGAGACGGGCAAATCAGGATTGAACCTCTTTAAGGTTGCAGTATTTATAGCCTGTTGTACCTTATGAAAAATTTGTTGATGACAAGGGGATAAAATTACCTGAGAGGAGAAGTTAAGATCCTTTAGGAGGTCAAACAAAGGGAACAGCTCTTCAGTAGTGGTGGGTATCCAAGGCCTCATCCAATTAATTTCACCCAAGAGCTTTTGGAGTTGAGGCAAGGTGTAAGAATCCTGAATATAAAGTTGTGGCTTAACAGGTGGAACTGTGTCTAGGGTAAGGATTGAGCCCAAGATCTTAAAGGTAGGCACAGTTTGAACTTTTTCAGGAGCTACTTTAAAGCTGTGAGTATGAAGGATAGTTAGACATTGGTGAATAAGGTCCTGGAGTGTGGAGGAATCTAGGCACCCAAGAATAATGTCATACATGTAAATACAAAACAGGGTATTGGGGAGATTGATAAGAGAAGAGAAAATGGATGACAGGTAATATTGACAAATGGGTGGGCTATTAGCCATGCCCAGAGGTAAGACAGTCCATTCAAATCTCCTATCTGGACCACAAAAATTAACAGCAGGTACAGAGAATGCAAATTTTTCCATGTCTCCTGGATGGAGAGGGATAGAGAAGAAGCAATCTTTAATGTCAATGATAGTAATATGGTATATGCTGGGAAAAGCTGGGATCCATGGGAGTCCCCTCTGGGGGGTTCCGAAGGGGAACATACATTCATTGATCTTTCTTAAATCATGTAAAAATCTCCAGGACCCATTAGGCTTTTTTATGACAAAGACAGGAGAGTTCCAGGGACTAGTGGAGGAATGGATATGTCCGGCCTCCAACTGTTGATCAATAAGTATGTGGAGTTGGTATAACTTAGAAGAAGGGAGAGGCCACTGCTCAATCCATATAGGGTCCCCCAGTCTCCACTGGATTTTAAATGGGGGGGGGCTGGGCAGTGGCCCTTAGAATTGGGGGTGTTCATTGGAGTAATTGGGATGACATTCCCTCCCTTCCTCAAACTGTTGTTGATATTTTTTTTTATTTAACAAATCATTATAAAAGGCCTTATGGTCAGTAGTGATGAAAGCCTCAGCATCTCCAAGGATGTCTTGCCCCAGTAAGTTAGCAGTGAGCCCAGTCACCAGGAGAGGGCGGACTTTTCCCTTGACCCCACCTGGGTCAGTCCAAGGAAGCCACGTGGCAGTCTCCCAGGAGATGGACTGCCCGCCAACTCCCAGTTGTGGAGGGCTGGGCACAAGCTGCCAGGAGGGGGCAATTCCTCCTTTCTAAGGACTGTTTGGTCTGCTCCAGTGTCGATGAGAAGTTTGAATTTTTTATTGCCAATATTTAAAATAATTTTGGGTCTAAGGCCAGGAGACCAGGGAGAGACGGTCCAATGGGCTTTGATAGTCTCTTTCCCCTTATTTAATGGGGTGGGGGAGCCCTGGAAGTTTAAAGGCTTTCCCTGTATGTTAAACTTCGACTGACAGTTCCTAGCCCAATGAAACCCCTTATTGCATTTAGGGCAGGGGGTGCGAGGGGCGTTGGTCATCCCCCCAGAGGGTGGGGGAGGCTTTGTCTTGTTGTGGCACTCCTTTTTAAAGTGGCCCACATCCTCGTACCCAAAACATGTTGATTTTTTAGGATTTAACTGTAATGTGTAGATCGTATTGTCCAAATCTCTGTGTTTATTTTCCTGAAGGTGGCAGCCATGGCCCTAGCCTGATGGGAGATAGTGCCAACATACTTGGTGGCTACAATCCACCTACTCATGGAGTTGTCCTTGAGACCCACACAGGCGAGCGGTGATCAGCCGTCATCCCTTCCCAGGCCAACATTTTAGTAAACTGATCCCATAATGCCCCTGGGGGAAATTTTCTTTAGAGACTTTTTCCCACCCTATCTATAAACATAGCCAAGTCCTCAGGTGGTTTTGAGTAATACTCATAAGGGGCGTTTCAGAGGGTCTCTCATCAAGCATTTTCCATGCCGCCAAGCCCAGTGCTCTGACCTGGTCCCTATACAGATCAGGTATATCTGCCTGTTGAGTGCCTGTAGCATATTGATCAGAGATACCGGAGAGCATCCCAAAAGTTATTGGCACAAGGGGCTGTTGATTTTGGTTCCGTTCTGCCTGTGTATGGCACTCATCTCTAAAATAGGCACACCACTTAAGATATAGGGGACCGACAAGAAAGCCCTGACTAGATTTTTCCAATCTTGAGTTGTACAAGGTTGTGGGCAAGTCCCTGTAAAAAGGTCTCAGCCCAAGGAGAGTTGGGTCCATCCTCTGAGACCGCCTTTTTAAGCTCCTTAAGGTCCTGAGCTTCCTTCCCATGGATACCAGGCAGCAGGGCAATTGCCCCCAGCATTTAGATTGATGGGAAATAGAAAAGTAGCTTTATTTTCTGGTGGCTTGGTGGCCGAATATGAAGGAGGGGCTGAGGAGGTCTTGGTGGCCGAATATGAAGGAGGGGCTGAGGGGGTCCAGAAAGGGTTAGTCGATGGAGGAGGTAGGGGAGGTCCCCCAGAAGGCTAGGGAGCACTCTCAAAGGGATCGAGTGAGGAGTATAAAGGTGTATCCTCTTTCGGAGTTTTTAAAGCTGGATCTCTAGGAGGAGTAGCCGGATCAGGCTATATATTATCTTTTCCTTATGTCTTTTGTCTATGTTTGGTTGGCCTTAGAGGGAAGCAGTTCTTGAGGGCCGAGATCGTTAGGAGGACCCCTGAGGGGGGTATTTGACCCTTCTCCACATGTGCCCGACAAACAAGGGCCTCTACCCTATCCCACATGTCCCAATCAAAGAGATTTCCTTCCGGCAGCCATGGCGCCAGCTTGAGAAGGCAATCCCAGGTCTGTCAAGCCTGATTATCAGTCAAATTAAGCCCTCTACTCTTTAGGAGTGTCCTGAGAGATTCTAAGGCAGGATTGGATTTAGAGGTAGATTGTCCCTTATTATAAAGTTGAGAGAGATGTCCATAAAACTAGGGCAATAGCAACCCACATACACAGGAGTATAACACAACCACAAGGATCCGAAAGATAGGTAAACATGTACAAAAGCCGCAGTGCATCTGCGAAATGAAAGTGAAA